>NC_061153.1:8016535-8335299 GCF_905220365.1 Vanessa cardui
TTAGGGTCTGGGTCCTAAAACGTTTCATTTTTGTTTTTATCGAATTTATGATTTAAAAAACTTATCAAAAGATAGCATATGGGAAGAGTTCTGCCCCACATAATTTTCTCAAACTATACCTATCATCTATTCCTGCAGAATGTATAGGGTTCTGGATCCTAAAACGTTTCATTTTTGTTTTTTATCGAATTAATGATTTAAAAAACTTATCAAAAGATAGCATATGGGAAGAGTTCTGCCCCACATAAATTTATTAAATGATACCTATCATCTATTCCTACAATATCTCTAGGGTCTGGGTCCTAATACGATTCATTTTTGTTTTATCAAATTATTGATTTAAAAAACTTATCAAAAGATAGCATTTTGTAAGAGTTCTGCCCCACATAAATTTATTAAATGATACCTTATATATATTCCTGCAATATCTACAGGGTTCTGGTTCCTCAAACGTTTCATTTTTGTTTTAATCGTATTAATGATTTAAAAACTTATCAAAAGATAGCATATGGGAAGAGTTCTGTCCCACATAAATTTATGAAAATGATACCTTATATATATTCCTGTAATATCGACAGGGTTCTGGTTCCTAAAAACGTTTCATTTTTGTTTTAATCGAATTAATGATTTCAAAAACTTATCAAAAGATAGCATTTTGAAAGAGTTCTGCCCCACATAAATTTATAAAATGATACCTATCATCTATTCCTACAATATCTTTAGGGTCTGGGTCCTAATACGATTCATTTTTGTTTTATCGAATTAATGATTTAAAAAACTTATAAAAAGATAGCAAATGGGAAGAGTTCTGCCCCACATAATTTTCTTAAATGATACCTATCATATATTCCTGCAAAATCTACAGGGTTTTGGATCCTAAAACGTTTCATTTTTGTTTTAATCGAATTAATGATTGGAAAAACTTATAAAAATATAGCATATTGGAAGAGTTCTGCCTCACATAATTTTATTAAATGATACCTATCATCCATTCCTACAATATTTACAGGGTTTTGGTTCCTAAAACTTTTCATTTTTGTTTTAATCGAATTAATGATTGAAAAGACTTATAAAAAGATGGCATATTGGAAGAGTTCTGCCCCACATAATTTTATTAAATGATACCTATCATCCATTCCTACAATATTTACAGGGTTTTGGTTCCTAAAACTTTTCATTTTTGTTTTAATCGAATTAATGATTACAAAAACTTATCAAAAGATAGCATATGGGATGAGTTCTGCCCCACATAATTTTCTTAAATTATACCTATCATCTATTCCTACAATATCTTTAGGGTCTGGGTCCTAATACGATTCATTTTTGTTTTATCGAATTAATGATTTAAAAAACTTATAAAAAGATAGCATATGGGAAGAGTTCTGCCCCACATAATTTTCTTAAATGATACCTATCATCTATTCCTGCAGAATATATAGGGTTCTGGATCCTAAAACGTTTCATTTTTGTTTTAATCGAATTAATGATTACAAAAACTTATCAAAAGATAGCATATGGGATGAGTTCTGCCCCACATAATTTTCTTAAATTATACCTATCATCTATTCCTACAATATCTTTAGGGTCTGGGTCCTAATACGATTCATTTTTGTTTTATCGAATTAATGATTTAAAAAACTTATAAAAAGATAGCATATGGGAAGAGTTCTGCCCCACATAATTTTCTTAAATGATACCTATCATCTATTCCTGCAGAATATATAGGGTTCTGGATCCTAAAACGTTTCATTTTTGTTTTAATCGAATTAATGATTTAAAAAACTTATCAAAAGATAGCATTTTGGAAGAGATCTGCCCCACATAAATTTCTTATATGATACTTTATATATATTCCTACAATATCTACAGGGTCTGGGTCCTAATACGATTCATTTTTGTTTTATCGAATTAATGATTTAAAAAACTTATAAAAAGATAGCATATGGGAAGAGTTCTGCCCCACATAATTTTCTTAAATGATACCTATCATATATTCCTGCAAAATCTACAGGGTTTTGGATCCTAAAACGTTTCATTTTTGTTTTAATCGAATTAATGATTTAAAAAACTTATCAAAAGATAGCATATGGGAAGAGTTCTGCCCCACATAAATTTATGAAATGATACCTTATATATATTCCTGTAATATCGACAGGGTTCTGGTTCCTAAAACGTTTCATTTTTGTTTTAATCGAATTAATGATTGGAAAAACTTATAAAAATATAGTATATTGGAAGAGTTCTGCCCCACATAATTTTATTAAATGATACCTATCATCCATTCCTACAATATTTACAGGGTTTTGGTTCCTAAAACTTTTCATTTTTGTTTTAATCGAATTAATGATTACAAAAACTTATCAAAAGATAGCATATGGGATGAGTTCTGCCCCACATAATTTTCTTAAATTATACCTATCATCTATTCCTACAATATCTTTAGGGTCTGGGTCCTAATACGATTCATTTTTGTTTTATCGAATTAATGATTTAAAAAACTTATAAAAAGATAGCATATGGGAAGAGTTCTGCCCCACATAATTTTCTTATATGATACCTATCATCTATTCCTGCAGAATATATAGGGTTCTGGATCCTAAAACGTTTCATTTTTGTTTTAATCGAATTAATGATTTAAAAAAACTTATCAAAAGATAGCATTTTGGAAGAGATCTGCCCCACATAAATTTCTTATATGATACCTCATATATATTCCTACAATATCTACAGGGTCTGGGTCCTAATACGATTCAATTTTGTCTGATCGAATTAATGATTTAAAAAACTTATCAAAAGATAGCATTTTGAAAGAGTTCTGCCCCACATAAATTTATTAAATGATACCTTGTATATATTGCTACAATATCTACAGGGTTCTGGTTCCACAAACGTTTCATTTTTGTTTTAATCGTATTAATGATTTAAAAACTTATCAAAAGATAGCATATGGGAAGAGTTCTGTCCCACATAAATTTATGAAATGATACCTTATATATATTCCTGTAATATCGACAGGGTTCTGGTTCCTAAAACTTTTCATTTATGTTTTAATCGAATTAATGATTTAAAATACTTATCAATAGATGGCATATTGAAAGAGTTATGCCCCACATAAATTTATTAAATGATACCTTATATATATTCCTACAATATCTACAGGGTCTGGGTCCTAATACGATTCAATTTTGTTTGATCGAATTAATGATGTAAAAAACTTATCAAAATATAGCATATTGGAAGATTTCTGCCCCACAAAATTTATAAAATGATACCTTTCATTTATTCCTACAATATCTTTAGGGTCTGGGTCCTAATACAATTCATTTTTGTTTTATCGAATTAATGATTTTAAAAAACTTATCAAAAGATAGCATATTGGAAGATTTCTGCCCCACATAAATTTATAAAATGATACCTATCATCGATTCCTACAATATCTTTAGGGTCTGGGTCCTAATACGATTCATTTTTGTTTTATCGAATTAATTATTACAAAAACTTATCAAAAGATAGCATATGGGAAGAGTTCTGCCCCACATAATTTTCTCAAACTATACCTAGCATCTATTCCTGCAGAATGTATAGGGTTCTGGATCCTAAAACGTTTCATTTTTGTTTTTATCGAATTAATGATTTAAAAAACTTATCAAAAGATAGCATATGGGAAGAGTTCTGCCCCACATAAATTTATTAAATGATACCTATCATCTATTCCTACAATATCTCTAGGGTCTGGGTCCTAATACGATTCATTTTTGTTTTATCAAATTATTGATTTAAAAAACTTATCAAAAGATAGCATTTTGTAAGAGTTCTGCCCCACATAAATTTATTAAATGATACCTTATATATATTCCTGCAATATCTACAGGGTTCTGGTTCCTCAAACGTTTCATTTTTGTTTTAATCGTATTAATGATTTAAAAACTTATCAAAAGATAGCATATGGGAAGAGTTCTGCCCCACATAAATTTATGAAATGATACCTTATATATATTCCTGTAATATCGACAGGGTTCTGGTTCCTAAAACGTTTCATTTTTGTTTTAATCGAATTAATGATTTAAAAAACTTATCAAAAGATAGCATTTTGAAAGAGTTCTGCCCCACATAAATTTATAAAATGATACCTATCATCTATTCCTACAATATCTTTAGGGTCTGGGTCCTAATACGATTCATTTTTGTTTTATCGAATTAATGATTTAAAAAACTTATAAAAAGATAGCAAATGGGAAGAGTTCTGCCCCACATAATTTTCTTAAATGATACCTATCATATATTCCTGCAAAATCTACAGGGTTTTGGATCCTAAAACGTTTCATTTTTGTTTTAATCGAATTAATGATTGGAAAAACTTATAAAAATATAGCATATTGGAAGAGTTCTGCCCCACATAATTTTATTAAATGATACCTATCATCCATTCCTACAATATTTACAGGGTTTTGGTTCCTAAAACTTTTCATTTTTGTTTTAATCGAATTAATGATTACAAAAACTTATCAAAAGATAGCATATGGGATGAGTTCTGCCCCACATAATTTTCTTAAATTATACCTATCATCTATTCCTACAATATCTTTAGGGTCTGGGTCCTAATACGATTCATTTTTGTTTTATCGAATTAAAGATTTAAAAAACTTATAAAAAGATAGCATATGGGAAGAGTTCTGCCCCACATAATTTTCTTAAATGATACCTATCATCTATTCCTGCAGAATATATAGGGTTCTGGATCCTAAAACGTTTCATTTTTGTTTTAATCGAATTAATGATTTAAAAAACTTATCAAAAGATAGCATTTTGGAAGAGATCTGCCCCACATAAATTTCTTATATGATACCTTATATATATTCCTACAATATCTACAGGGTCTGGGTCCTAATACGATTCATTTTTGTTTTATCGAATTAATGATTTAAAAAACTTATAAAAAGATAGCATATGGGAAGAGTTCTGCCCCACATAATTTTCTTAAATGATACCTATCATATATTCCTGCAAAATCTACAGGGTTTTGGATCCTAAAACGTTTCATTTTTGTTTTAATCGAATTAATGATTTAAAAACTTATCAAAAGATAGCATATGGGAAGAGTTCTGCCCCACATAAATTTATGAAATGATACCTTATATATATTCCTGTAATATCGACAGGGTTCTGGTTCCTAAAACGTTTCATTTTTGTTTTAATCGAATTAATGATTGGAAAAACTTATAAAAATATAGTATATTGGAAGAGTTCTGCCCCACATAATTTTATTAAATGATACCTATCATCCATTCCTACAATATTTACAGGGTTTTGGTTCCTAAAACTTTTCATTTTTGTTTTAATCGAATTAATGATTACAAAAACTTATCAAAAGATAGCATATGGGATGAGTTCTGCCCCACATAATTTTCTTAAATTATACCTATCATCTATTCCTACAATATCTTTAGGGTCTGGGTCCTAATACGATTCATTTTTGTTTTATCGAATTAATGATTTAAAAAACTTATAAAAAGATAGCATATGGGAAGAGTTCTGCCCCACATAATTTTCTTAAATGATACCTATCATCTATTCCTGCAGAATATATAGGGTTCTGGTTCCTAAAACGTTTCATTTTTGTTTTAATCGAATTAATGATTTAAAAAACTTATCAAAAGATAGCATTTTGGAAGAGATCTGCCCCACATAAATTTCTTATATGATACCTCATATATATTCCTACAATATCTACAGGGTCTGGGTCCTAATACGATTCAATTTTGTCTGATCGAATTAATGATTTAAAAAACTTATCAAAAGATAGCATTTTGAAAGAGTTCTGCCCCACATAATTTTTTTAAATGATATTTATCATCATTTCCTACAATATCTACAGGGTTCTGGTTCCTGAAACGTTTCATTTTTGTTTTAATCGAATTAATGATTTCAAAACCTTATCAAAATATAGCATATTGGAAGAGTTCTGCCCCATATACTTTTCTTAAATGATACCTATCATCTATTCCTGCAGAATATATAGGGTTCTGGTTCCAAAAACGTTTCATTTTTGTTTTAATCGAATTAATGATTTAAAAAACTTATCAAAAGATAGCATTTTGGAAGAGATCTGCCCCACATAAATTTATAAAATGATACCTATCATCTATTCCTACAATATCTTTAGGGTCTGGGTCCTAATACGATTCATTTTTGTTTTATCGAATTAATGATTTAAAAAACTTATAAAAAGATAGCAAATGGGAAGAGTTCTGCCCCACATAATTTTCTTAAATGATACCTATCATCTATTCCTGCAGAATATATAGGGTTCTGGTGCCTAAAACGTTTCATTTTTGTTTTAATCGAATTAATGATTTCAAAAACTTATCAAAAGTTAGCATATGGGAATAGTTCTGCCCTACATTATTTTCTTAAATGATACCTATCATATATTCCTGCAAAATCTACAGGGTTTTGGATCCTAAAACGTTTCATTTTTGTTTTAATCGAATTAATGATTTAAAAACTTATCAAAAGATAGCATTTGGGAAGAGTTCTGCCCCACATAAATTTATTAAATGATACCTATCATCTATTCCTACAATATCTTTAGGGTCTGGGTCCTAATACGATTCATTTTTGTTTTATCGAATTAATGATTTAAAAAAATTATCAAAATATAGCATATTGGAAGATTTCTGCCCCACATAAATTTATAAAATGATACCTTTCATCTATTCCTACAATATCTTTAGGGTCTGGGTCCTAATACGATTCATTTTTGTTTTATCGAATTACTGATTTCAAAAACTTATCAAAAGATAGCATATGGGAAGAGTTCTGCCCCACATAATTTTCTTAAATGATACCTTTCATCTATTCCTGCAGAATATATAGGGTTCTGGATCCTAAAACGTTTCATTTTTGTTTTTATCGAATTAATGATTGAAAAAACTTATCAAAATATAGCATTTTGGAAAAGATCTGCCCCACATAAATTTCTTAAATGATACCTTATATATATTCCTACAATATCTACTGGGTCTGCGTCCTAATACGATTCAATTTTGTTTTATCGAATTAATGATTTAAAAAACTTATCAAAAGATAACATTTTGAAAGAGTTCTGCCCCACATAAATTTATAAAATGATACCTATCATCTATTCCTACAATATCTTTAGGGTCTGGGTCCTAATACGATTCATTTTTGTTTTATCGAATTAATGATTTAAAAAACTTATCAAACGATAGCATATTGAAAGAGTTCTGCCCCACATAAATTTATAAAATGATACCTATCATCTATTCCTACAATATCTTTAGGGTCTGGGTCCTAATACGATTCATTTTTGTTTTATCGAATTAATGATTTAAAAAACTTATAAAAAGATAGCAAATGGGAAGAATTCTGCCCCACATAATTTTCTTAAATGATACCTATCATCTATTCCTGCAGAAGATATAGGGTTCTGGTTCCTAAAACGTTTCATTTTTGTTTTAATCGAATTAATGATTTCAAAATCTATCAAAAGTTAGCATATGGGAATAGTTCTGCCCTACATTATTTTCTTAAATGATACCTATCATATATTCCTGCAAAATCTACAGGGTTTTGGATCCTAAAACGTTTCATTTTTGTTTTAATCGAATTAATGATTTAAAAACTTATCAAAAGATAGCATATGGGAAGAGTTCTGCCCCACATAAATTTATGAAATGATACCTTATATATATTCCTGTAATATCGACAGGGTTCTGGTTCCTAAAACGTTTCATTTTTGTTTTAATCGAATTAATGATTGAAAAAACTTATAAAAATATAGCATATTGGAAGAGTTCTGCCCCACATAATTTTATTAAATGATACCTATCATCCATTCCTACAATATTTACAGGGTTTTGGTTCCTAAAACTTTTCATTTTTGTTTTAATCGAATTAATGATTACAAAAACTTATCAAAAGATAGCATATGGGATGAGTTCTGCCCCACATAATTTTCTTAAATTATACCTATCATCTATTCCTACAATATCTTTAGGGTCTGGGTCCTAATACAATTCATTTTTGTTTTATCGAATTAATGATTTAAAAAACTTATAAAAAGATAGCATATGGGAAGAGTTCTGCCCCACATAATTTTCTTAGATGATACCTATCATCTATTCCTGCAGAATATATAGGGTTCTGGATCCTAAAACGTTTCATTTTTGTTTTAATCGAATTAATGATTTAAAAAACTTATCAAAAGATAGCATTTTGGAAGAGATCTGCCCCACATAAATTTCTTATATGATACCTCATATATATTCCTACAATATCTACAGGGTCTGGGTCCTAATACGATTCATTTTTGTTTTATCGAATTAATTATTACAAAAACTTATCAAAAGATAGCATATGGGAAGAGTTCTGCCCCACATAATTTTCTCAAACTATACCTATCATCTATTCCTGCAGAATGTATAGGGTTCTGGATCCTAAAACGTTTCATTTTTGTTTTTATCGAATTTATGATTTAAAAAACTTATCAAAAGATAGCATATGGGAAGAGTTCTGCCCCACATAAATTTATTAAATGATACCTATCATCTATTCCTACAATATCTCTAGGGTCTGGGTCCTAATACGATTCATTTTTGTTTTATCAAATTATTGATTTAAAAAACTTATCAAAAGATAGCATTTTGTAAGAGTTCTGCCCCACATAAATTTATTAAATGATACCTTATATATATTCCTGCAATATCTACAGGGTTCTGGTTCCTCAAACGTTTCATTTTTGTTTTAATCGTATTAATGATTTAAAAACTTATCAAAAGATAGCATATGGGAAGAGTTCTGTCCCACATAAATTTATGAAATGATACCTTATATATATTCCTGTAATATCGACAGGGTTCTGGTTCCTAAAACGTTTCATTTTTGTTTTAATCGAATTAATGATTTCAAAAACTTATCAAAAGATAGCATTTTGAAAGAGTTCTGCCCCACATAAATTTATAAAATGATACCTATCATCTATTCCTACAATATCTTTAGGGTCTGGGTCCTAATACGATTCATTTTTGTTTTATCGAATTAATGATTTAAAAAACTTATAAAAAGATAGCAAATGGGAAGAGTTCTGCCCCACATAATTTTCTTAAATGATACCTATCATATATTCCTGCAAAATCTACAGGGTTTTGGATCCTAAAACGTTTCATTTTTGTTTTAATCGAATTAATGATTGGAAAAACTTATAAAAATATAGCATATTGGAAGAGTTCTGCCCCACATAATTTTATTAAATGATACCTATCATCCATTCCTACAATATTTACAGGGTTTTGGTTCCTAAAACTTTTCATTTTTGTTTTAATCGAATTAATGATTGGAAAAACTTATAAAAATATAGCATATTGGAAGAGTTCTGCCCCACATAATTTTATTAAATGATACCTATCATCCATTCCTACAATATTTACAGGGTTTTGGTTCCTAAAACTTTTCATTTTTGTTTTAATCGAATTAATGATTACAAAAACTTATCAAAAGATAGCATATGGGATGAGTTCTGCCCCACATAATTTTCTTAAATTATACCTATCATCTATTCCTACAATATCTTTAGGGTCTGGGTCCTAATACGATTCATTTTTGTTTTATCGAATTAATGATTTAAAAAACTTATAAAAAGATAGCATATGGGAAGAGTTCTGCCCCACATAATTTTCTTAAATGATACCTATCATCTATTCCTGCAGAATATATAGGGTTCTGGATCCTAAAACGTTTCATTTTTGTTTTAATCGAATTAATGATTACAAAAACTTATCAAAAGATAGCATATGGGAAGAGTTCTGCCCCACATAATTTTCTTAAATTATACCTATCATCTATTCCTACAATATCTTTAGGGTCTGGGTCCTAATACGATTCATTTTTGTTTTATCGAATTAATGATTTAAAAAACTTATCAAAAGATAGCATATGGGAAGAGTTCTGCCCCACATAATTTTCTTAAATGATACCTATCATCTATTCCTGCAGAATATATAGGGTTCTGGATCCTAAAACGTTTCATTTTTGTTTTAATCGAATTAATGATTTAAAAAACTTATCAAAAGATAGCATTTTGGAAGAGATCTGCCCCACATAAATTTCTTATATGATACCTTATATATATTCCTACAATATCTACAGGGTCTGGGTCCTAATACGATTCATTTTTGTTTTATCGAATTAATGATTTAAAAAACTTATCAAAAGATAGCATATTGGAGGAGTTCTGCCCCACATAATTTTCTTAAATGATACCTATCATATATTCCTGCAAAATCTACAGGGTTTTGGATCCTAAAACGTTTCATTTTTGTTTTAATCGAATTAATGATTTAAAAACTTATCAAAAGATAGCATATGGGAAGAGTTCTGCCCCACATAAATTTATGAAATGATACCTTATATATATTCCTGTAATATCGACAGGGTTCTGGTTCCTAAAACGTTTCATTTTTGTTTTAATCGAATTAATGATTGGAAAAACTTATAAAAATATAGTATATTGGAAGAGTTCTGCCCCACATAATTTTATTAAATGATACCTATCATCCATTCCTACAATATTTACAGGGTTTTGGTTCCTAAAACTTTTCATTTTTGTTTTAATCGAATTAATGATTACAAAAACTTATCAAAAGATAGCATATGGGATGAGTTCTGCCCCACATAATTTTCTTAAATTATACCTATCATCTATTCCTACAATATCTTTAGGGTCTGGGTCCTAATACGATTCATTTTTGTTTTATCGAATTAATGATTTAAAAAACTTATAAAAAGATAGCATATGGGAAGAGTTCTGCCCCACATAATTTTCTTAAATGATACCTATCATCTATTCCTGCAGAATATATAGGGTTCTGGATCCTAAAACGTTTCATTTTTGTTTTAATCGAATTAATGATTTAAAAAACTTATCAAAAGATAGCATTTTGGAAGAGATCTGCCCCACATAAATTTCTTATATGATACCTCATATATATTCCTACAATATCTACAGGGTCTGGGTCCTAATACGATTCAATTTTGTCTGATCGAATTAATGATTTAAAAAACTTATCAAAAGATAGCATTTTGAAAGAGTTCTGCCCCACATAAATTTATTAAATGATACCTTATATATATTGCTACAATATCTACAGGGTTCTGGTTCCACAAACGTTTCATTTTTGTTTTAATCGTATTAATGATTTAAAAACTTATCAAAAGATAGCATATGGGAAGAGTTCTGTCCCACATAAATTTATGAAATGATACCTTATATATATTCCTGTAATATCGACAGGGTTCTGGTTCCTAAAACTTTTCATTTATGTTTTAATCGAATTAATGATTTAAAATACTTATCAAAAGATGGCATATTGAAAGAGTTATGCCCCACATAAATTTATTAAATGATACCTTATATATATTCCTACAATATCTACAGGGTCTGGGTCCTAATACGATTCATTTTTGTTTCATCGAATTAATGATTTAAAAAACTTATCAAAATATAGCATATTGGAAGATTTCTGCCCCACAAAATTTATAAAATGATACCTTTCATTTATTCCTACAATATCTTTAGGGTCTGGGTCCTAATACAATTCATTTTTGTTTTATCGAATTAATGATTTTAAAAACTTATCAAAAGATAGCATATTGGAAGATTTCTGCCCCACATAAATTTATAAAATGATACCTATCATCGATTCCTACAATATCTTTAGGGTCTGGGTCCTAATACGATTCATTTTTGTTTTATCGAATTAATTATTACAAAAACTTATCAAAAGATAGCATATGGGAAGAGTTCTGCCCCACATAATTTTCTCAAACTATACCTATCATCTATTCCTGCAGAATGTATAGGGTTCTGGATCCTAAAACGTTTCATTTTTGTTTTTATCGAATTAATGATTTAAAAAACTTATCAAAAGATAGCATATGGGAAGAGTTCTGCCCCACATAAATTTATTAAATGATACCTATCATCTATTCCTACAATATCTCTAGGGTCTGGGTCCTAATACGATTCATTTTTGTTTTATCAAATTATTGATTTAAAAAACTTATCAAAAGATAGCATTTTGTAAGAGTTCTGCCCCACATAAATTTATTAAATGATACCTTATATATATTCCTGCAATATCTACAGGGTTCTGGTTCCTCAAACGTTTCATTTTTGTTTTAATCGTATTAATGATTTAAAAACTTATCAAAAGATAGCATATGGGAAGAGTTCTGTCCCACATAAATTTATGAAATGATACCTTATATATATTCCTGTAATATCGACAGGGTTCTGGTTCCTAAAACGTTTCATTTTTGTTTTAATCGAATTAATGATTTCAAAAACTTATCAAAAGATAGCATTTTGAAAGAGTTCTGCCCCACATAAATTTATAAAATGATACCTATCATCTATTCCTACAATATCTTTAGGGTCTGGGTCCTAATACGATTCATTTTTGTTTTATCGAATTAATGATTTAAAAAACTTATAAAAAGATAGCAAATGGGAAGAGTTCTGCCCCACATAATTTTCTTAAATGATACCTATCATATATTCCTGCAAAATCTACAGGGTTTTGGATCCTAAAACGTTTCATTTTTGTTTTAATCGAATTAATGATTGGAAAAACTTATAAAAATATAGCATATTGGAAGAGTTCTGCCCCACATAATTTTATTAAATGATACCTATCATCCATTCCTACAATATTTACAGGGTTTTGGTTCCTAAAACTTTTCATTTTTGTTTTAATCGAATTAATGATTACAAAAACTTATCAAAAGATAGCATATGGGATGAGTTCTGCCCCACATAATTTTCTTAAATGATACCTATCATCTATTCCTGCAATATCTTTAGGGTCTGGGTCCTAATACGATTCATTTTTGTTTTATCGAATTAATGATTTAAAAAACTTATAAAAAGATAGCATATGGGAAGAGTTCTGCCCCACATAATTTTCTTAAATGATACCTATCATCTATTCCTGCAGAATATATAGGGTTCTGGATCCTAAAACGTTTCATTTTTGTTTTAATCGAATTAATGATTTAAAAAACTTATCAAAAGATAGCATTTTGGAAGAGATCTGCCCCACATAAATTTCTTATATGATACCTTATATATATTCCTACAATATCTACAGGGTCTGGGTCCTAATACGATTCATTTTTGTTTTATCGAATTAATGATTTAAAAAACTTATAAAAAGATAGCATATGGGAAGAGTTCTGCCCCACATAATTTTCTTAAATGATACCTATCATATATTCCTGCAAAATCTACAGGGTTTTGGATCCTAAAACGTTTCATTTTTGTTTTAATCGAATTAATGATTTAAAAACTTATCAAAAGATAGCATATGGGAAGAGTTCTGCCCCACATAAATTTATGAAATGATACCTTATATATATTCCTGTAATATCGACAGGGTTCTGGTTCCTAAAACGTTTCATTTTTGTTTTAATCGAATTAATGATATGAAAAACTTATAAAAATATAGCATATTGGAAGAGTTCTGCCCCACATAATTTTATTAAATGATACCTATCATCCATTCCTACAATATTTACAGGGTTTTGGTTCCTAAAACTTTTCATTTTTGTTTTAATCGAATTAATGATTACAAAAACTTATCAAAAGATAGCATATGGGATGAGTTCTGCCCCACATAATTTTCTTAAATTATACCTATCATCTATTCCTACAATATCTTTAGGGTCTGGGTCCTAATACGATTCATTTTTGTTTTATCGAATTAATGATTTAAAAAACTTATAAAAAGATAGCATATGGGAAGAGTTCTGCCCCACATAATTTTCTTAAATGATACCTATCATCTATTCCTGCAGAATATATAGGGTTCTGGTTCCTAAAACGTTTCATTTTTGTTTTAATCGAATTAATGATTTAAAAAACTTATCAAAAGATAGCATTTTGGAAGAGATCTGCCCCACATAAATTTCTTATATGATACCTTATATATATTCCTACAATATCTACAGGGTCTGGGTCCTAATACGATTCAATTTTGTCTGATCGAATTAATGATTTAAAAAACTTATCAAAAGATAGCATTTTGAAAGAGTTCTGCCCCACATAATTTTTTTAAATGATATTTATCATCATTTCCTACAATATCTACAGGGTTCTGGTTCCTGAAACGTTTCATTTTTGTTTTAATCGAATTAATGATTTCAAAACCTTATCAAAATATAGCATATTGGAAGAGTTCTGCCCCACATACTTTTCTTAAATGATACCTATCATCTATTCCTGCAGAATATATAGGGTTCTGGTTCCAAAAACGTTTCATTTTTGTTTTAATCGAATTAATGATTTAAAAAACTTATCAAAAGATAGCATTTTGGAAGAGATCTGCCCCACATAAATTTCTTATATGATACCTATCATCTATTCCTACAATATCTTTAGGGTCTGGGTCCTAATACGATTCATTTTTGTTTTATCGAATTAATGATTTAAAAAACTTATAAAAAGATAGCAAATGGGAAGAGTTCTGCCCCACATAATTTTCTTAAATGATACCTATCATCTATTCCTGCAGAATATATAGGGTTCTGGTTCCTAAAACGTTTCATTTTTGTTTTAATCGAATTAATGATTTCAAAAACTTATCAAAAGTTAGCATATGGGAATAGTTCTGCCCTACATTATTTTCTTAAATGATACCTATCATATATTCCTGCAAAATCTACAGGGTTTTGGATCCTAAAACGTTTCATTTTTGTTTTAATCGAATTAATGATTTAAAAACTTATCAAAAGATAGCATATGGGAAGAGTTCTGCCCCACATAAATTTATTAAATGATACCTATCATCTATTCCTACAATATCTTTAGGGTCTGGGTCCTAATACGATTCATTTTTGTTTTATCGAATTAATGATTTAAAAAAATTATCAAAATATAGCATATTGGAAGATTTCTGCCCCACATAAATTTATAAAATGATACCTTTCATCTATTCCTACAATATCTTTAGGGTCTGGGTCCTAATACGATTCATTTTTGTTTTATCGAATTACTGATTTCAAAAACTTATCAAAAGATAGCATATGGGAAGAGTTCTGCCCCACATAATTTTCTTAAATGATACCTTTCATCTATTCCTGCAGAATATATAGGGTTCTGGATCCTAAAACGTTTCATTTTTGTTTTTATCGAATTAATGATTGAAAAAACTTATCAAAATATAGCATTTTGGAAAAGATCTGCCCCACATAAATTTCTTAAATGATACCTTATATATATTCCTACAATATCTACTGGGTCTGCGTCCTAATACGATTCAATTTTGTTTTATCGAATTAATGATTTAAAAAACTTATCAAAAGATAACATTTTGAAAGAGTTCTGCCCCACATAAATTTATAAAATGATACCTATCATCTATTCCTACAATATCTTTAGGGTCTGGGTCCTAATACGATTCATTTTTGTTTTATCGAATTAATGATTTAAAAAACTTATCAAAAGATAGCATATTGAAAGAGTTCTGCCCCACATAAATTTATAAAATGATACCTATCATCTATTCCTACAATATCTTTAGGGTCTGGGTCCTAATACGATTCATTTTTGTTTTATCGAATTAATGATTTAAAAAACTTATAAAAAGATAGCAAATGGGAAGAATTCTGCCCCACATAATTTTCTTAAATGATACCTATCATCTATTCCTGCAGAAGATATAGGGTTCTGGTTCCTAAAACGTTTCATTTTTGTTTTAATCGAATTAATGATTTCAAAATCTATCAAAAGTTAGCATATGGGAATAGTTCTGCCCTACATTATTTTCTTAAATGATACCTATCATATATTCCTGCAAAATCTACAGGGTTTTGGATCCTAAAACGTTTCATTTTTGTTTTAATCGAATTAATGATTTAAAAACTTATCAAAAGATAGCATATGGGAAGAGTTCTGCCCCACATAAATTTATGAAATGATACCTTATATATATTCCTGTAATATCGACAGGGTTCTGGTTCCTAAAACGTTTCATTTTTGTTTTAATCGAATTAATGATTGAAAAAACTTATAAAAATATAGCATATTGGAAGAGTTCTGCCCCACATAATTTTATTAAATGATACCTATCATCCATTCCTACAATATTTACAGGGTTTTGGTTCCTAAAACTTTTCATTTTTGTTTTAATCGAATTAATGATTACAAAAACTTATCAAAAGATAGCATATGGGATGAGTTCTGCCCCACATAATTTTCTTAAATTATACCTATCATCTATTCCTACAATATCTTTAGGGTCTGGGTCCTAATACAATTCATTTTTGTTTTATCGAATTAATGATTTAAAAAACTTATAAAAAGATAGCATATGGGAAGAGTTCTGCCCCACATAATTTTCTTAGATGATACCTATCATCTATTCCTGCAGAATATATAGGGTTCTGGATCCTAAAACGTTTCATTTTTGTTTTAATCGAATTAATGATTTAAAAAACTTATCAAAAGATAGCATTTTGGAAGAGATCTGCCCCACATAAATTTCTTATATGATACCTCATATATATTCCTACAATATCTACAGGGTCTGGGTCCTAATACGATTCAATTTTGTTTGATCGAATTAATGATTTAAAAAACTTATCAAAAGATAGCATTTTGAAAGAGTTCTGCCCCACATAAATTTATTAAATGATACCTTATATATATTGCTACAATATCTACAGGGTTCTGGTTCCACAAACGTTTCATTTTTGTTTTAATCGTATTAATGATTTAAAAACTTATCAAAAGATAGCATATGGGAAGAGTTCTGTCCCACATAAATTTATGAAATGATACCTTATATATATTCCTGTAATATCGACAGGGTTCTGGTTCCTAAAACTTTTCATTTATGTTTTAATCGAATTAATGATTTAAAATACTTATCAATAGATGGCATATTGAAAGAGTTATGCCCCACATAAATTTATTAAATGATACCTTATATATATTCCTACAATATCTACAGGGTCTGGGTCCTAATACGATTCATTTTTGTTTCATCGAATTAATGATTAAAAAAACTTATCAAAATATAGCATATTGGAAGATTTCTACCCCACATAAATTTATAAAATGATACCTTTCATTTATTCCTACAATATCTATAGGGTCTGGGTCCTAATACAATTCATTTTTGTTTTATCGAATTAATGATTTTAAAAACTTATCAAAAGATAGCATATTGGAAGATTTCTGCCCCACATAAATTTATAAAATTATACCTATCATCGATTCCTACAATATCTTTAGGGTCTGGGTCCTAATACGATTCATTTTTGTTTTATCGAATTAATTATTACAAAAACTTATCAAAAGATAGCATATGGGAAGAGTTCTGCCCCACATAATTTTATTAAATGATACCTATCATCTATTCCTGCAGAATGTATAGGGTTCTGGATCCTAAAACGTTTCATTTTTGTTTTTATCGAATTTATGATTTAAAAAACTTATCAAAAGATAGCATATGGGAAGAGTTCTGCCCCACATAAATTTATTAAATGATACCTATCATCTATTCCTACAATATCTCTAGGGTCTGGGTCCTAATACGATTCATTTTTGTTTTATCAAATTATTGATTTAAAAAACTTATCAAAAGATAGCATTTTGTAAGAGTTCTGCCCCACACAATTTTCTTAAATGATACCTATCATCCATTCCTGCAGAATATATAGGGTTCTGGTTCCTAAAACGTTTCATTTTTGTTTTAATCGAATTAATGATTTCAAAAACTTATCAAAAGTTAGCATATGGGAATAGTTCTGCCCTACATTATTTTCTTAAATGATACCTTTCATATATTCCTGCAAAATCTACAGGGTTTTGGATCCTAGAACGTTTCATTTTTGTTTTAATCGAATTAATGATTTAAAAACTTATCAAAAGATAGCATATGGGAAGAGTTCTGTCCCACATAAATTTATGAAATGATACCTTATATATATTCCTGTAATATCGACAGGGTTCTGGTTCCTAAAACTTTTCATTTATGTTTTAATCGAATTAATGATTTAAAATACTTATCAAAAGATGGCATATTGAAAGAGTTCTGCCCCACATAAATTTATTAAATGATACCTATCATCTATTCCTACAATATCTTTAGGGTCTGGGTCCTAATACGATTCATTTTTTTTTTATCGAATTAATGATTACAAAAACTTATCAAAAGATAGCATATGGGAAGAGTTCTGCCCCACATAATTTTCTTAAATGATACCTATCATCTATTCCTGCAAAATCTACAGGGTTCTGGTTCCTAAAACGTTTCATTTTTGTTTTAATTGAATTAATGATGTAAAAAACTTATCAAAAGATAGCATATTGGAGGAGTTCTGCCCCACATAAATTTATTAAATGATACCTTATATATATTCCTACAATATCTACAGGGTCTGGGTCCTAATACGATTCATTTTTGTTTTATCGAATTAATCAATTAAAAAACTTATCAAAATATAGCATATTGGAAGATTTCTGCCCCACATAAATTTATAAAATGATACCTTTCATCTATTCCTACAATATCTTTAGGGTCTGGGTCCTAATACGATTCATTTTTGTTTTATCGAATTAATGATTGAAAAAACTTATCAAAAGATAGCATATGGGAAGAGTTCTGCCCCACATAATTTTCTTAAATTATACCTATCATCTATTCCTGCAGAATATATAGGGTTCTGGATCCTAAAACGTTTCATTTTTGTTTTTATCGAATAAATGATTGAAAAAACTTATCAAAATATAGCATTTTGGAAAAGATCTGCCCCACATAAATTTCTTAAATGATACCTTATATATATTCCTACAATATCTACTGGGTCTGGGTCCTAATACGATTCAATTTTGTTTTATCGAATTAATGATTTAAAAAACTTATCAAAAGATAGCATTTTGAAAGAGTTCTGCCCCACATAAATTTCTTATATGATACCTTATATATATTCCTACAATATCTACAGGGTCTGGGTCCTAATACGATTCAATTTTGTTTGATCGAATTAATGATGTAAAAAACTTATCAAAAGATAGCATTTTGGAAGAGATCTGCCCCACATAAATTTCTTATATGATACCTTATATATATTCCTACAATATCTACAGGGTCTGGGTCCTAATACGATTCAATTTTGTTTGATCGAATTAATGATGTAAAAAACTTATCAAAAGATAGCATATTGGAGGAGTTCTGCCCCACATAAATTTATTAAATGATACCTTATATATATTCCTACAATATCTACAGGGTCTGGGTCCTAATACGATTCATTTTTGTTTTATCGAATTAATGATTTCAAAAACTTATCAAAAGATAGCATATGGGAAGAGTTCTGCCCCACATAATTTTCTTAAATGATATCTATCATATCTTCCTACAATATCTACAGGGTTCTGGTTCCTGAAACGTTTCATTTTTGTTTTAATCGAATTAATGATTTCAAAATATAGCATATTGGAAGACTTCTGCCCCACATACTTTTCTTTAATGATACCTATCATCTATTCCTGCAGAATATATAGGGTTCTGGTTCCAAAAACGTTTCATTTTTGTTTTAATCGAATTAATGATTTAAAAAACTTATCAAAAGATAGCATTTTGGAAGAGATCTGCCCCACATAAATTTCTTATATGATACCTTATATATATGTATTCCTACAATATCTACAGGGTCTGGGTTCTAATACGATTCAATTTTGTTTGATCGAATTAATGATGTTAAAAACTTATCAAAAGATAGCATTTTGGAAGAGATCTGCCCCACATAAATTTCTTATATGATACCTTATATATATTCCTACAATATCTACAGGGTTCTGGTTCCTCAAACGTTTCATTTATGTTTTAATCGAATTAATGATTTAAAATTCTTATCAAAAGATGGCATATTGAAAGAGTTCTGCCCCACATAATTTTCTTAAATGATACCTTTCATCTATTCCTGCAAAATCTACAGGGTTCTGGTTCCTAAAACGTTTCATTTTTGTTTTAATCGAATTAATGTTGTAAAAAACTTATCAAAAGATAGCATATTGGAGGAGTTCTGCCCCACATAAATTTATTAAATGATACCTTATATATATTCCTACAATATCTACAGGGTCTGGGTCCTAATACGATTCAATTTTGTTTGATCGAATTAATGATTTAAAAAACTTATCAAAAGATAGCATTTTGAAAGAATTCTGCCCCACATAAATTTATTAAATGATACCTTATATATATTCCTACAATATCTACAGGGTTCTGGTTCCTCAAACGTTTCATTTTTGTTTTAATCGTATTAATGATTTAAAAACTTATCAAAAGATAGCATATGGGAAGAGTTCTGTCCCACATAAATTTATGAAATGATACCTTATATATATTCCTGTAATATCGACAGGGTTCTGGTTCCTAAAACTTTTCATTTATGTTTTAATCGAATTAATGATTTAAAATACTTATCAAAAGATGGCATATTGAAAGAGTTCTGCCCCACATAAATTTATGAAATGATACCTTATATATATTCCTACAATATCTACAGGGTTCTGGTTCCTCAAACGTTTCATTTTTGTTTTAATCGTATTAATGATTTAAAAACTTATCAAAAGATAGCATATGGGAAGAGTTCTGTCCCACATAAATTTATGAAATGATACCTTATATATATTCCTGTAATATCGACAGGGTTCTGGTTCCTAAAACTTTTCATTTATGTTTTAATCGAATTAATGATTTAAAATACTTATCAAAAGATGGCATATTGAAAGAGTTCTGCCCCACATAAATTTATTAAATGATACCTATCATCTATTCCTACAATATCTTTAGGGTCTGAGTCCTAATACGATTCATTTTTGTTTTATCGAATTAATGATTTAAAAAAATTATCAAAATATAGCATATTGGAAGATTTCTGCCCCACATAAATTTATAAAATGATACCTTTCATCTATTCCTACAATATCTTTAGGGTCTGGGTCCTAATACGATTCATTTTTGTTTTATTGAATTAATGATTACAAAACTTATCAAAAGATAGCATATGGGAAGAGTTCTGCCCCACATAATTTTCTTAAATGATACCTATCATCAATTCCTGCAAAATCTACAGGGTTCTGGTTCCTAAAACGTTTCATTTTTGTTTTAATCGAATTAATGATGTAAAAAACTTATCAAAAGATAGCATATTGGAGGAGTTCTGCCCCACATAAATTTATTAAATGATACCTTATATATATTCCTACAATATCTACAGGGTCTGGGTCCTAATACGATTCATTTTTGTTTTATCGAATTAATCATTTAAAAAACTTATCAAAATATAGCATATTGGAAGATTTCTGCCCCACATAAATTTATAAAATGATACCTATCATCTATTCCTACAATATCTTTAGGGTCTGGGTCCTAATACGATTCATTTTTGTTTTATCTAATTAATGATTTAAAAAACTTATAAAAAGATAGCAAATGGGAAGAGTTCTGCCCCACATCATTTTCTTAAATGATACCTATCATATATTCCTGCAGAATGTATAGGGTTCTGGTTCCTAAAACGTTTCATTTTTGTTTTAATCGAATTAATGATTTAAAAGCTTATCAAAAGATAGCATATGGGAAGAGTTCTGTCCCACATAAATTTATGAAATGATACCTTATATATATTCCTGTAATATCGACAGGGTTCTGGTTCCTAAAACTTTTCATTTATGTTTTAATCGAATTAATGATTTAAAATACTTATCAAAAGATGGCATATTGAAAGAGTTCTGCCCCACATAAATTTATTAAATGATACCTATCATCTATTCCTACAATATCTTTAGGGTCTGGGTCCTAATACGATTCATTTTTGTTTCATCGAATTAATGATTTAAAAAACTTATAAAAAGATAGCAAATGGGAAGAGTTCTGCCCCACATAATTTTCTTAAATGATACCTATCATCTATTCCTGCAGAAGATATAGGGTTCTGGTTCCTAAAACGTTTCATTTTTGTTTTAATCGAATTAATGATTTCAAAAACTTATCAAAAGTTAGCATATGGGAATAGTTCTGCCCTACATTATTTTCTAAAATGATACCTATCATATATTCCTGCAAAATCTACAGGGTTTTGGATCCTAAAACGTTTCATTTTTGTTTTAATCGAATTAATGATTTAAAAACTTATCAAAAGATTGCATATGGGAAGAGTTCTGCCCCACATAAATTTATGAAATGATACCTTATATATATATTCCTGTAATATCGACAGGGTTCTGGTTCCTAAAACGTTTCATTTTTGTTTTAATCGAATTAATGATTGAAAAAACTTATAAAAATATAGCATATTGGAAGAGTTCTGCCCCACATAATTTTATTAAATGATACCTATCATCCATTCCTACAATATTTACAGGGTTTTGGTTCCTAAAACTTTTCATTTTTGTTTTAATCGAATTAATGATTACAAAAACTTATCAAAAGATAGCATATGGGATGAGTTCTGCCCCACATAATTTTCTTAAATTATACCTATCATCTATTCCTACAATATCTTTAGGGTCTGGGTCCTAATACGATTCATTTTTGTTTTATCGAATTAATGATTTAAAAAACTTATAAAAAGATAGCATATGGGAAGAGTTCTGCCCCACATAAATTTATGAAATGATACCTTATATATATTCCTGTAATATCGACAGGGTTCTGGTTCCTAAAACTTTTCATTTATGTTTTAATCGAATTAATGATTTAAAATACTTATCAAAAGATGGCATATTGAAAGAGTTCTGCCCCACATAAATTTATTAAATGATACCTATCATCTATTCCTACAATATCTTTAGGGTCTGGGTCCTAATACGATTCATTTTTGTTTCATCGAATTAATGATTTAAAAAACTTATAAAAATATAGCATATTGGAAGATTTCTGCCCCACATAAATTTATAAAATGATACCTTTCATCTATTCCTACAATATCTTTAGGGTCTGGGTCCTAATACGATTCATTTTTGTTTTATTGAATTAATGATTACAAAACTTATCAAAAGATAGCATATGGGAAGAGTTCTGCCCCACATAATTTTCTTAAATGATACCTATCATCAATTCCTGCAAAATCTACAGGGTTCTGGTTCCTAAAACGTTTCATTTTTGTTTTAATCGAATTAATGATTTAAAAAACTTATCAAAAGATAGCATATTGGAGGAGTTCTGCCCCACATAAATTTATTAAATGATACCTTATATATATTCCTACAATATCTACAGGGTCTGGGTCCTAATACGATTCATTTTTGTTTTATCGAATTAATCATTTAAAAAACTTATCAAAATATAGCATATTGGAAGATTTCTGCCCCACATAAATTTATAAAATGATACCTATCATCTATTCCTACAATATCTTTAGGGTCTGGGTCCTAATACGATTCATTTTTGTTTTATCTAATTAATGATTTAAAAAACTTATAAAAAGATAGCAAATGGGAAGAGTTCTGCCCCACATCATTTTCTTAAATGATACCTATCATATATTCCTGCAGAATATATAGGGTTCTGGTTCCTAAAACGTTTCATTTTTGTTTTAATCGAATTAATGATTTAAAAGCTTATCAAAAGATAGCATATGGGAAGAGTTCCGCCCCACATTATTTTCTTAAATGATACCTATCATATAATCCTGCAAAATCTACAGGGTTTTGGATCCTAAAACGTTTCATTTTTGTTTTAATCGAATTAATGATTTAAAAAACTTATCAAAATATAGCATTTTGGAAGAGATCTGCCGCACATAAATTTCTTATATGATACCTTATATATATTCCTACAATATCTACAGGGTCTGGGTCCTAATACGATTCAATTTTGTTTGATCGAATTAATGATTTAAAAAACTTATAAAAAGATAGCATATGGGAAGAGTTCTGCCCCACATATTTTTTTTAAATGATATCTATCATCTTTTCCTACAATATCTACAGGGTTCTGGTTCCTGAAACGTTTCATTTTTGTTTTAATCGTATTAATGATTTAAAATACTTATCAAAAGATGGCATATTGAAAGAGTTCTGCCCCACATAAATTTATGAAATGATACCTTATATATATTCCTACAATATCTACAGGGTTCTGGTTCCTCAAACGTTTCATTTTTGTTTTAATCGTATTAATGATTTAAAAACTTATCAAAAGATAGCATATGGGAAGAGTTCTGTCCCACATAAATTTATGAAATGATACCTTATATATATTCCTGTAATATCGACAGGGTTCTGGTTCCTAAAACTTTTCATTTATGTTTTAATCGAATTAATGATTTAAAATACTTATCAAAAGATGGCATATTGAAAGAGTTCTGCCCCACATAAATTTATTACATGATACCTATCATCTATTCCTACAATATCTTTAGGGTCTGGGTCCTAATACGATTCATTTTTGTTTTATCGAATTAATGATTTAAAAACTTATAAAAAGATAGCAAATGGGAAGAGTTCTGCCCCACATAATTTTCTTAAATGATACTTATCATCTATTCCTGCAGAATATATAGGGTTCTGGTTCCTAAAACGTTTCATTTTTGTTTTAATCGAATTAATGATTTCAAAAACTTATCAAAAGATAGCATTTTGAAAGAGTTCTGCCCCACATAAATTTATAAAATGACATCTATCATCTATTCCTACAATATCTTTAGGGTCTGGGTCCTAATACGATTCATTTTTGTTTTATTGAATTAATGATTACAAAAACTTATCAAAAGATAGCATATGGGAAGAGTTCTGCCCCACATAATTTTCTTAAATGATACCTATCATCAATTCCTGAAAAATCTACAGGGTTCTGGTTCCTAAAACGTTTCATTTTTGTTTTAATCGAATTAATGATGTAAAAAACTTATCAAAAGATAGCATATTGGAGGAGTTCTGCCCCACATAAATTTATTAAATGATACCTTATATATATTCCTACAATATCTACAGGGTCTGGGTCCTAATACGATTCATTTTTGTTTTATCGAATTAATCATTTAAAAAACTTATCAAAATATAGCATATTGGAAGATTTCTGCCCCACATAAATTTATAAAATGATACCTATCATCTATTCCTACAATATCTTTAGGGTCTGGGTCCTAATACGATTCATTTTTGTTTTATCTAATTAATGATTTAAAAAACTTATAAAAAGATAGCAAATGGGAAGAGTTCTGCCCCACATCATTTTCTTAAATGATACCTATCATATATTCCTGCAGAATGTATAGGGTTCTGGTTCCTAAAACGTTTCATTTTTGTTTTAATCGAATTAATGATTTAAAAGCTTATCAAAAGATAGCATATGGGAAGAGTTCTGTCCCACATAAATTTATGAAATGATACCTTATATATATTCCTGTAATATCGACAGGGTTCTGGTTCCTAAAACTTTTCATTTATGTTTTAATCGAATTAATGATTCAAAATACTTATCAAAAGATGGCATATTGAAAGAGTTCTGCCCCACATAAATTTATTAAATGATACCTATCATCTATTCCTACAATATCTTTAGGGTCTGGGTCCTAATACGATTCATTTTTGTTTCATCGAATTAATGATTTAAAAAACTTATAAAAAGATAGCAAATGGGAAGAGTTCTGCCCCACATAATTTTCTTAAATGATACCTATCATCTATTCCTGCAGAAGATATAGGGTTCTGGTTCCTAAAACGTTTCATTTTTGTTTTAATCGAATTAATGATTTCAAAAACTTATCAAAAGTTAGCATATGGGAATAGTTCTGCCCTACATTATTTTCTAAAATGATACCTATCATATATTCCTGCAAAATCTACAGGGTTTTGGATCCTAAAACGTTTCATTTTTGTTTTAATCGAATTAATGATTTAAAAACTTATCAAAAGATTGCATATGGGAAGAGTTCTGCCCCACATAAATTTATGAAATGATACCTTATATATATATTCCTGTAATATCGACAGGGTTCTGGTTCCTAAAACGTTTCATTTTTGTTTTAATCGAATTAATGATTGAAAAAACTTATAAAAATATAGCATATTGGAAGAGTTCTGCCCCACATAATTTTATTAAATGATACCTATCATCCATTCCTACAATATTTACAGGGTTTTGGTTCCTAAAACTTTTCATTTTTGTTTTAATCGAATTAATGATTACAAAAACTTATCAAAAGATAGCATATGGGATGAGTTCTGCCCCACATAATTTTCTTAAATTATACCTATCATCTATTCCTACAATATCTTTAGGGTCTGGGTCCTAATACGATTCATTTTTGTTTTATCGAATTAATGATTTAAAAAACTTATAAAAAGATAGCATATGGGAAGAGTTCTGCCCCACATAAATTTATGAAATGATACCTTATATATATTCCTGTAATATCGACAGGGTTCTGGTTCCTAAAACTTTTCATTTATGTTTTAATCGAATTAATGATTTAAAATACTTATCAAAAGATGGCATATTGAAAGAGTTCTGCCCCACATAAATTTATTAAATGATACCTATCATCTATTCCTACAATATCTTTAGGGTCTGGGTCCTAATACGATTCATTTTTGTTTTATCGAATTAATGATTTAAAAAACTTATAAAAATATAGCATATTGGAAGATTTCTGCCCCACATAAATTTATAAAATGATACCTTTCATCTATTCCTACAATATCTTTAGGGTCTGGGTCCTAATACGATTCATTTTTGTTTTATTGAATTAATGATTACAAAACTTATCAAAAGATAGCATATGGGAAGAGTTCTGCCCCACATAATTTTCTTAAATGATACCTATCATCAATTCCTGCAAAATCTTCAGGGTTCTGGTTCCTAAAACGTTTCATTTTTGTTTTAATCGAATTAATGATGTAAAAAACTTATCAAAAGATAGCATATTGGAGGAGTTCTGCCCCACATAAATTTATTAAATGATACCTTATATATATTCCTACAATATCTACAGGGTCTGGGTCCTAATACGATTCATTTTTGTTTTATCGAATTAATCATTTAAAAAACTTATCAAAATATAGCATATTGGAAGAGTTCTGCCCCACATAAATTTATTAAATGATACCTATCATCTATTCCTACAATATCTTTAGGGTCTGGGTCCTAATACGATTCATTTTTGTTTTATCTAATTAATGATTTAAAAAACTTATAAAAAGATAGCAAATGGGAAGAGTTCTGCCCCACATCATTTTCTTAAATGATACCTATCATATATTCCTGCAGAATATATAGGGTTCTGGTTCCTAAAACGTTTCATTTTTGTTTTAATCGAATTAATGATTTAAAAGCTTATCAAAAGATAGCATATGGGAAGAGTTCTGCCCCACATTATTTTCTTAAATGATACCTATCATATAATCCTGCAAAATCTACAGGGTTTTGGATCCTAAAACGTTTCATTTTTGTTTTAATCGAATTAATGATTTAAAAAACTTATCAAAATATAGCATTTTGGAAGAGATCTGCCGCACATAAATTTCTTATATGATACCTTATATATATTCCTACAATATCTACAGGGTCTGGGTCCTAATACGATTCAATTTTGTTTGATCGAATTAATGATTTAAAAAACTTATAAAAAGATAGCATATGGGAAGAGTTCTGCCCCACATATTTTTTTTAAATGATATCTATCATCTTTTCCTACAATATCTACAGGGTTCTGGTTCCTGAAACGTTTCATTTTTGTTTTAATCGTATTAATGATTTAAAATACTTATCAAAAGATGGCATATTGAAAGAGTTCTGCCCCACATAAATTTATTAAATGATACCTTATATATATTCCTACAATATCTACAGGGTTCTGGTTCCTCAAACGTTTCATTTTTGTTTTAATCGTATTAATGATTTAAAAACTTATCAAAAGATAGCATATGGGAAGAGTTCTGTCCCACATAAATTTATGAAATGATACCTTATATATATTCCTGTAATATCGACAGGGTTCTGGTTCCTAAAACTTTTCATTTATGTTTTAATCGAATTAATGATTTAAAATACTTATCAAAAGATGGCATATTGAAAGAGTTCTGCCCCACATAAATTTATTACATGATACCTATCATCTATTCCTACAATATCTTTAGGGTCTGGGTCCTAATACGATTCATTTTTGTTTTATCGAATTAATGATTTAAAAACTTATAAAAAGATAGCAAATGGGAAGAGTTCTGCCCCACATAATTTTCTTAAATGATACTTATCATCTATTCCTGCAGAATATATAGGGTTCTGGTTCCTAAAACGTTTCATTTTTGTTTTAATCGAATTAATGATTTCAAAAACTTATCAAAAGATAGCATTTTGAAAGAGTTCTGCCCCACATAAATTTATTAAATGATACCTTATATATATTCCTACAATATCTACAGGGTCTGGGTCCTAATACGATTCATTTTTGTTTTATTGAATTAATGATTACAAAAACTTATCAAAAGATAGCATATGGGAAGAGTTCTGCCCCACATAATTTTCTTAAATGATACCTATCATCAATTCCTGAAAAATCTACAGGGTTCTGGTTCCTAAAACGTTTCATTTTTGTTTTAATCGAATTAATGATGTAAAAAACTTATCAAAAGATAGCATATTGGAGGAGTTCTGCCCCACATAAATTTATTAAATGATACCTTATATATATTCCTACAATATCTACAGGGTCTGGGTCCTAATACGATTCATTTTTGTTTTATCGAATTAATCATTTAAAAAACTTATCAAAATATAGCATATTGGAAGATTTCTGCCCCACATAAATTTATAAAATGATACCTATCATCTATTCCTACAATATCTTTAGGGTCTGGGTCATAATACGATTCATTTTTGTTTTATCTAATTAATGATTTAAAAAACTTATAAAAAGATAGCAAATGGGAAGAGTTCTGCCCCACATAATTTTCTTAAATGATACCTATCATCTATTCCTGCAGAATATATAGGGTTCTGGTTCCTTAAACGTTTCATTTTTGTTTTAATCGAATTAATGATTTAAAAACTTATCAAAAGATAGCATATGGGAAGAGTTCTGTCCCACATAAATTTATGAAATGATACCTTATATATATTCCTGTAATATCGACAGGGTTCTGGTTCCTAAAACTTTTCATTTATGTTTTAATCGAATTAATGATTTAAAATACTTATCAATAGATGGCATATTGAAAGAGTTATGCCCCACATAAATTTATTAAATGATACCTTATATATATTCCTACAATATCTACAGGGTCTGGGTCCTAATACGATTCATTTTTGTTTCATCGAATTAATGATTTAAAAAACTTATCAAAATATAGCATATTGGAAGATTTCTGCCCCACATAAATTTATAAAATGATACCTTTCATTTATTCCTACAATATCTTTAGGGTCTGGGTCCTAATACAATTCATTTTTGTTTTATCGAATTAATGATTTTAAAAACTTATCAAAAGATAGCATATTGGAAGATTTCTGCCCCACATAAATTTATAAAATGATACCTATCATCGATTCCTACAATATCTTTAGGGTCTGGGTCCTAATACGATTCATTTTTGTTTTATCGAATTAATTATTACAAAAACTTATCAAAAGATAGCATATGGGAAGAGTTCTGCCCCACATAATTTTCTCAAACTATACCTATCATCTATTCCTGCAGAATGTATAGGGTTCTGGATCCTAAAACGTTTCATTTTTGTTTTTATCGAATTTATGATTTAAAAAACTTATCAAAAGATAGCATATGGGAAGAGTTCTGCCCCACATAAATTTATTAAATGATACCTATCATCTATTCCTACAATATCTCTAGGGTCTGGGTCCTAATACGATTCATTTTTGTTTTATCAAATTATTGATTTAAAAAACTTATCAAAAGATAGCATTTTGTAAGAGTTCTGCCCCACATAAATTTATTAAATGATACCTTATATATATTCCTGCAATATCTACAGGGTTCTGGTTCCTCAAACGTTTCATTTTTGTTTTAATCGTATTAATGATTTAAAAACTTATCAAAAGATAGCATATGGGAAGAGTTCTGTCCCACATAAATTTATGAAATGATACCATATATATATTCCTGTAATATCGACAGGGTTCTGGTTCCTAAAACTTTTCATTTATGTTTTAATCGAATTAATGATTTAAAATACTTATCAAAAGATGGCATATTGAAAGAGTTCTGCCCCACATAAATTTATTAAATGATACCTATCATCTATTCCTACAATATCTTTAGGGTCTGGGTCCTAATACGATTCATTTTTGTTTTATCGAATTAATGATTTAAAAAACTTATAAAAAGATAGCATATGGGAAGAGTTCTGCCCCACATAATTTTTTTAAATGATATTTATCATCATTTCCTACAATATCTACAGGGTTCTGGTTCCTGAAACGTTTCATTTTTGTTTTAATCGAATTAATGATTTCAAAACCTTATCAAAATATAGCATATTGGAAGAGTTCTGCCCCATATACTTTTCTTAAATGATACCTATCATCTATTCCTGCAGAATATATAGGGTTCTGGTTCCAAAAACGTTTCATTTTTGTTTTAATCGAATTAATGATTTAAAAAACTTATCAAAAGATAGCATTTTGGAAGAGATCTGCCCCACATAAATTTATAAAATGATACCTATCATCTATTCCTACAATATCTTTAGGGTCTGGGTCCTAATACGATTCATTTTTGTTTTATCGAATTAATGATTTAAAAAACTTATAAAAAGATAGCAAATGGGAAGAGTTCTGCCCCACATAATTTTCTTAAATGATACCTATCATCTATTCCTGCAGAATATATAGGGTTCTGGTTCCTAAAACGTTTCATTTTTGTTTTAATCGAATTAATGATTTCAAAAACTTATCAAAAGTTAGCATATGGGAATAGTTCTGCCCTACATTCTTTTCTTAAATGATACCTATCATATATTCCTGCAAAATCTACAGGGTTTTGGATCCTAAAACGTTTCATTTTTGTTTTAATCGAATTAATGATTTAAAAACTTATCAAAAGATAGCATTTGGGAAGAGTTCTGCCCCACATAAATTTATTAAATGATACCTATCATCTATTCCTACAATATCTTTAGGGTCTGGGTCCTAATACGATTCATTTTTGTTTTATCGAATTAATGATTTAAAAAAATTATCAAAATATAGCATATTGGAAGATTTCTGCCCCACATAAATTTATAAAATGATACCTTTCATCTATTCCTACAATATCTTTAGGGTCTGGGTCCTAATACGATTCATTTTTGTTTTATCGAATTACTGATTTCAAAAACTTATCAAAAGATAGCATATGGGAAGAGTTCTGCCCCACATAATTTTCTTAAATGATACCTTTCATCTATTCCTGCAGAATATTTAGGGTTCTGGATCCTAAAACGTTTCATTTTTGTTTTTATCGAATTAATGATTGAAAAAACTTATCAAAATATAGCATTTTGGAAAAGATCAGCCCCACATAAATTTCTTAAATGATACCTTATATATATTCCTACAATATCTACTGGGTCTGCGTCCTAATACGATTCAATTTTGTTTTATCGAATTAATGATTTAAAAAACTTATCAAAAGATAACATTTTGAAAGAGTTCTGCCCCACATAAATTTATAAAATGATACCTATCATCTATTCCTACAATATCTTTAGGGTCTGGGTCCTAATACGATTCATTTTTGTTTTATCGAATTAATGATGTAAAAAACTTATCAAAAGATAACATTTTGAAAGAGTTCTGCCCCACATAAATTTATAAAATGATACCTATCATCTATTCCTACAATATCTTTAGGGTCTGGGTCCTAATACGATTCATTTTTGTTTTATCGAATTAATGATTTAAAAAACTTATAAAAAGATAGCAAATGGGAAGAATTCTGCCCCACATAATTTTCTTAAATGATACCTATCATCTATTCCTGCAGAAGATATAGGGTTCTGGTTCCTAAAACGTTTCATTTTTGTTTTAATCGAATTAATGATTTCAAAATCTATCAAAAGTTAGCATATGGGAATAGTTCTGCCCTACATTATTTTCTTAAATGATACCTATCATATATTCCTGCAAAATCTACAGGGTTTTGGATCCTAAAACGTTTCATTTTTGTTTTAATCGAATTAATGATTTAAAAACTTATCAAAAGATAGCATATGGGAAGAGTTCTGCCCCACATAAATTTATGAAATGATACCTTATATATATTCCTGTAATATCGACAGGGTTCTGGTTCCTAAAACGTTTCATTTTTGTTTTAATCGAATTAATGATTGAAAAAACTTATAAAAATATAGCATATTGGAAGAGTTCTGCCCCACATAATTTTATTAAATGATACCTATCATCCATTCCTACAATATTTACAGGGTTTTGGTTCCTAAAACTTTTCATTTTTGTTTTAATCGAATTAATGATTACAAAAACTTATCAAAAGATAGCATATGGGATGAGTTCTGCCCCACATAATTTTCTTAAATTATACCTATCATCTATTCCTACAATATCTTTAGGGTCTGGGTCCTAATACGATTCATTTTTGTTTTATCGAATTAATGATTTAAAAAACTTATAAAAAGATAGCATATGGGAAGAGTTCTGCCCCACATAATTTTCTTAAATGATACCTATCATCTATTCCTGCAGAATATATAGGGTTCTGGATCCTAAAACGTTTCATTTTTGTTTTAATCGAATTAATGATTTAAAAAACTTATCAAAAGATAGCATTTTGGAAGAGATCTGCCCCACATAAATTTCTTATATGATACCTCATATATATTCCTACAATATCTACAGGGTCTGGGTCCTAATACGATTCAATTTTGTTTGATCGAATTAATGATTTAAAAAACTTATCAAAAGATAGCATTTTGAAAGAGTTCTGCCCCACATAAATTTATTAAATGATACCTTATATATATTGCTACAATATCTACAGGGTTCTGGTTCCACAAACGTTTCATTTTTGTTTTAATCGTATTAATGATTTAAAAACTTATCAAAAGATAGCATATGGGAAGAGTTCTGTCCCACATAAATTTATGAAATGATACCTTATATATATTCCTGTAATATCGACAGGGTTCTGGTTCCTAAAACTTTTCATTTATGTTTTAATCGAATTAATGATTTAAAATACTTATCAATAGATGGCATATTGAAAGAGTTATGCCCCACATAAATTTATTAAATGATACCTTATATATATTCCTACAATATCTACAGGGTCTGGGTCCTAATACGATTCATTTTTGTTTCATCGAATTAATGATTTAAAAAACTTATCAAAATATAGCATATTGGAAGATTTCTGCCCCACATAAATTTATAAAATGATACCTTTCATTTATTCCTACAATATCTTTAGGGTCTGGGTCCTAATACAATTCATTTTTGTTTTATCGAATTAATGATTTTAAAAACTTATCAAATGATAGCATATTGGAAGATTTCTGCCCCACATAAATTTATAAAATGATACCTATCATCGATTCCTACAATATCTTTAGGGTCTGGGTCCTAATACGATTCATTTTTGTTTTATCGAATTAATTATTACAAAAACTTATCAAAAGATAGCATATGGGAAGAGTTCTGCCCCACATAATTTTCTCAAACTATACCTATCATCTATTCCTGCAGAATGTATAGGGTTCTGGATCCTAAAACGTTTCATTTTTGTTTTTATCGAATTTATGATTTAAAAAACTTATCAAAAGATAGCATATGGGAAGAGTTCTGCCCCACATAAATTTATTAAATGATACCTATCATCTATTCCTACAATATCTCTAGGGTCTGGGTCCTAATACGATTTATTTTTGTTTTATCAAATTATTGATTTAAAAAACTTATCAAAAGATAGCATTTTGTAAGAGTTCTGCCCCACATAAATTTATTAAATGATACCTTATATATATTCCTGCAATATCTACAGGGTTCTGGTTCCTCAAACGTTTCATTTTTGTTTTAATCGTATTAATGATTTAAAAACTTATCAAAAGATAGCATATGGGAAGAGTTCTGTCCCACATAAATTTATGAAATGATACCTTATATATATTCCTGTAATATCGACAGGGTTCTGGTTCCTAAAACTTTTCATTTATGTTTTAATCGAATTAATGATTTAAAATACTTATCAAAAGATGGCATATTGAAAGAGTTCTGCCCCACATAAATTTATTAAATGATACCTATCATCTATTCCTACAATATCTTTAGGGTCTGGGTCCTAATACGATTCATTTTTGTTTTATCGAATTAATGATTTAAAAAACTTATAAAAAGATAGCATATGGGAAGAGTTCTGCCCCACATAATTTTTTTAAATGATATTTATCATCATTTCCTACAATATCTACAGGGTTCTGGTTCCTGAAACGTTTCATTTTTGTTTTAATCGAATTAATGATTTCAAAACCTTATCAAAATATAGCATATTGGAAGAGTTCTGCCCCATATACTTTTCTTAAATGATACCTATCATCTATTCCTGCAGAATATATAGGGTTCTGGTTCCAAAAACGTTTCATTTTTGTTTTAATCGAATTAATGATTTAAAAAACTTATCAAAAGATAGCATTTTGGAAGAGATCTGCCCCACATAAATTTCTTATATGATACCTATCATCTATTCCTACAATATCTTTAGGGTCTGGGTCCTAATACGATTCATTTTTGTTTTATCGAATTAATGATTTAAAAAACTTATAAAAAGATAGCAAATGGGAAGAGTTCTGCCCCACATAATTTTCTTAAATGATACCTATCATCTATTCCTGCAGAATATATAGGGTTCTGGTTCCTAAAACGTTTCATTTTTGTTTTAATCGAATTAATGATTTCAAAAACTTATCAAAAGTTAGCATATGGGAATAGTTCTGCCCTACATTATTTTCTTAAATGATACCTATAATATATTCCTGCAAAATCTACAGGGTTTTGGATCCTAAAACGTTTCATTTTTGTTTTAATCGAATTAATGATTTAAAAACTTATCAAAAGATAGCATATGGGAAGAGTTCTGCCCCACATAAATTTATTAAATGATACCTATCATCTATTCCTACAATATCTTTAGGGTCTGGGTCCTAATACGATTCATTTTTGTTTTATCGAATTAATGATTTAAAAAACTTATCAAAAGATAGCATATTGGAAGATTTCTGCCCCACATAAATTTATAAAATGATACCTTTCATCTATTCCTACAATATCTTTAGGGTCTGGGTCCTAATACGATTCATTTTTGTTTTATCGAATTACTGATTTCAAAAACTTATCAAAAGATAGCATATGGGAAGAGTTCTGCCCCACATAATTTTCTTAAATGATACCTTTCATCTATTCCTGCAGAATATATAGGGTTCTGGATCCTAAAACGTTTCATTTTTGTTTTTATCGAATTAATGATTGAAAAAACTTATCAAAATATAGCATTTTGGAAAAGATCTGCCCCACATAAATTTCTTAAATGATACCTTATATATATTCCTACAATATCTACTGGGTCTGCGTCCTAATACGATTCAATTTTGTTTTATCGAATTAATGATTTAAAAAACTTATCAAAAGATAACATTTTGAAAGAGTTCTGCCCCACATAAATTTATAAAATGATACCTATCATCTATTCCTACAATATCTTTAGGGTCTGGGTCCTAATACGATTCATTTTTGTTTTATCGAATTAATGATTTAAAAAACTTATCAAAAGATAGCATATTGAAAGAGTTCTGCCCCACATAAATTTATAAAATGATACCTTTCATCTATTCCTACAATACTTTAAGGTCTGGGTCCTAATACGATTCATTTTTGTTTTATCGAATTAATGATTTAAAAAACTTATAAAAAGATAGCAAATGGGAAGAATTCTGCCCCACATAATTTTCTTAAATGATACCTATCATCTATTCCTGCAGAAGATATAGGGTTCTGGTTCCTAAAACGTTTCATTTTTGTTTTAATCGAATTAATGATTTCAAAATCTATCAAAAGTTAGCATATGGGAATAGTTCTGCCCTACATTATTTTCTTAAATGATACCTATCATATATTCCTGCAAAATCTACAGGGTTTTGGATCCTAAAACGTTTCATTTTTGTTTTAATCGAATTAATGATTTAAAAACTTATCAAAAGATAGCATATGGGAAGAGTTCTGCCCCACATAAATTTATGAAATGATACCTTATATATATTCCTGTAATATCGACAGGGTTCTGGTTCCTAAAACGTTTCATTTTTGTTTTAATCGAATTAATGATTGAAAAAACTTATAAAAATATAGCATATTGGAAGAGTTCTGCCCCACATAAGTTTATTAAATGATACCTATCATCCATTCCTACAATATTTACAGGGTTTTGGTTCCTAAAACTTTTCATTTTTGTTTTAATCGAATTAATGATTACAAAAACTTATCAAAAGATAGCATATGGGATGAGTTCTGCCCCACATAATTTTCTTAAATTATACCTATCATCTATTCCTACAATATCTTTAGGGTCTGGGTCCTAATACAATTCATTTTTGTTTTATCGAATTAATTATTACAAAAACTTATCAAAAGATAGCATATGGGAAGAGTTCTGCCCCACATAATTTTCTTAGATGATACCTATCATCTATTCCTGCAGAATATATAGGGTTCTGGATCCTAAAACGTTTCATTTTTGTTTTAATCGAATTAATGATTTAAAAAACTTATCAAAAGATAGCATTTTGGAAGAGATCTGCCCCACATAAATTTCTTATATGATACCTCATATATATTCCTACAATATCTACAGGGTCTGGGTCCTAATACGATTCAATTTTGTTTGATCGAATTAATGATTTAAAAAACTTATCAAAAGATAGCATTTTGAAAGAGTTCTGCCCCACATAAATTTATTAAATGATACCTTATATATATTGCTACAATATCTACAGGGTTCTGGTTCCACAAACGTTTCATTTTTGTTTTAATCGTATTAATGATTTAAAAACTTATCAAAAGATAGCATATGGGAAGAGTTCTGTCCCACATAAATTTATGAAATGATACCTTATATATATTCCTGTAATATCGACAGGGTTCTGGTTCCTAAAACTTTTCATTTATGTTTTAATCGAATTAATGATTTAAAATACTTATCAAAAGATGGCATATTGAAAGAGTTATGCCCCACATAAATTTATTAAATGATACCTTATATATATTCCTACAATATCTACAGGGTCTGGGTCCTAATACGATTCATTTTTGTTTCATCGAATTAATGATTAAAAAAACTTATCAAAATATAGCATATTGGAAGATTTCTACCCCACATAAATTTATAAAATGATACCTTTCATTTATTCCTACAATATCTATAGGGTCTGGGTCCTAATACAATTCATTTTTGTTTTATCGAATTAATGATTTTAAAAACTTATCAAAAGATAGCATATTGGAAGATTTCTGCCCCACATAAATTTATAAAATTATACCTATCATCGATTCCTACAATATCTTTAGGGTCTGGGTCCTAATACGATTCATTTTTGTTTTATCGAATTAATTATTACAAAAACTTATCAAAAGATAGCATATGGGAAGAGTTCTGCCCCACATAATTTTATTAAATGATACCTATCATCTATTCCTGCAGAATGTATAGGGTTCTGGATCCTAAAACGTTTCATTTTTGTTTTTATCGAATTAATGATTTAAAAAACTTATCAAAAGATAGCATATGGGAAGAGTTCTGCCCCACATAAATTTATTAAATGATACCTATCATCTATTCCTACAATATCTCTAGGGTCTGGGTCCTAATACGATTCATTTTTGTTTTATCAAATTATTGATTTAAAAAACTTATCAAAAGATAGCATTTTGTAAGAGTTCTGCCCCACACAATTTTCTTAAATGATACCTATCATCCATTCCTGCAGAATATATAGGGTTCTGGTTCCTAAAACGTTTCATTTTTGTTTTAATCGAATTAATGATTTCAAAAACTTATCAAAAGTTAGCATATGGGAATAGTTCTGCCCTACATTATTTTCTTAAATGATACCTTTCATATATTCCTGCAAAATCTACAGGGTTTTGGATCCTAGAACGTTTCATTTTTGTTTTAATCGAATTAATGATTTAAAAACTTATCAAAAGATAGCATATGGGAAGAGTTCTGTCCCACATAAATTTATGAAATGATACCTTACATATATTCCTGTAATATCGACAGGGTTCTGGTTCCTAAAACTTTTCATTTATGTTTTAATCGAATTAATGATTTAAAATACTTATCAAAAGATGGCATATTGAAAGAGTTCTGCCCCACATAAATTTATTAAATGATACCTATCATCTATTCCTACAATATCTTTAGGGTCTGGGTCCTAATACGATTCATTTTTTTTTTATCGAATTAATGATTACAAAAACTTATCAAAAGATAGCATATGGGAAAAGTTCTGCCCCACATAATTTTCTTAAATGATACCTATCATCTATTCCTGCAAAATCTACAGGGTTCTGGTTCCTAAAACGTTTCATTTTTGTTTTAATTGAATTAATGATGTAAAAAACTTATCAAAAGATAGCATATTGGAGGAGTTCTGCCCCACATAAATTTATTAAATGATACCTTATATATATTCCTACAATATCTACAGGGTCTGGGTCCTAATACGATTCATTTTTGTTTTATCGAATTAATCAATTAAAAAACTTATCAAAATATAGCATATTGGAAGATTTCTGCCCCACATAAATTTATAAAATGATACCTTTCATCTATTCCTACAATATCTTTAGGGTCTGGGTCCTAATACGATTCATTTTTGTTTTATCGAATTAATGATTGAAAAAACTTATCAAAAGATAGCATATGGGAAGAGTTCTGCCCCACATAATTTTCTTAAATTATACCTATCATCTATTCCTGCAGAATATATAGGGTTCTGGATCCTAAAACGTTTCATTTTTGTTTTTATCGAATAAATGATTGAAAAAACTTATCAAAATATAGCATTTTGGAAAAGATCTGCCCCACATAAATTTCTTAAATGATACCTTATATATATTCCTACAATATCTACTGGGTCTGGGTCCTAATACGATTCAATTTTGTTTTATCGAATTAATGATTTAAAAAACTTATCAAAAGATAGCATTTTGAAAGAGTTCTGCCCCACATAAATTTCTTATATGATACCTTATATATATTCCTACAATATCTACAGGGTCTGGGTCCTAATACGATTCAATTTTGTTTGATCGAATTAATGATGTAAAAAACTTATCAAAAGATAGCATTTTGGAAGAGATCTGCCCCACATAAATTTCTTATATGATACCTTATATATATTCCTACAATATCTACAGGGTCTGGGTCCTAATACGATTCAATTTTGTTTGATCGAATTAATGATGTAAAAAACTTATCAAAAGATAGCATATTGGAGGAGTTCTGCCCCACATAAATTTATTAAATGATACCTTATATATATTCCTACAATATCTACAGGGTCTGGGTCCTAATACGATTCATTTTTGTTTTATCGAATTAATGATTTCAAAAACTTATCAAAAGATAGCATATGGGAAGAGTTCTGCCCCACATAATTTTCTTAAATGATATCTATCATATCTTCCTACAATATCTACAGGGTTCTGGTTCCTGAAACGTTTCATTTTTGTTTTAATCGAATTAATGATTTCAAAATATAGCATATTGGAAGACTTCTGCCCCGCATACTTTTCTTTAATGATACCTATCATCTATTCCTGCAGAATATATAGGGTTCTGGTTCCAAAAACGTTTCATTTTTGTTTTAATCGAATTAATGATTTAAAAAACTTATCAAAAGATAGCATTTTGGAAGAGATCTGCCCCACATAAATTTCTTATATGATACCTTATATATATGTATTCCTACAATATCTACAGGGTCTGGGTTCTAATACGATTCAATTTTGTTTGATCGAATTAATGATGTTAAAAACTTATCAAAAGATAGCATTTTGGAAGAGATCTGCCCCACATAAATTTCTTATATGATACCTTATATATATTCCTACAATATCTACAGGGTTCTGGTTCCTCAAACGTTTCATTTATGTTTTAATCGAATTAATGATTTAAAATTCTTATCAAAAGATGGCATATTGAAAGAGTTCTGCCCCACATAATTTTCTTAAATGATACCTTTCATCTATTCCTGCAAAATCTACAGGGTTCTGGTTCCTAAAAAGTTTCATTTTTGTTTTAATCGAATTAATGTTGTAAAAAACTTATCAAAAGATAGCATATGGGAAGAGTTCTGTCCCACATAAATTTATGAAATGATACCTTATATATATTCCTGTAATATCGACAGGGTTCTGGTTCCTAAAACTTTTCATTTATGTTTTAATCGAATTAATGATTTAAAATACTTATCAAAAGATGGCATATTGAAAGAGTTCTGCCCCACATAAATTTATGAAATGATACCTTATATATATTCCTACAATATCTACAGGGTTCTGGTTCCTCAAACGTTTCATTTTTGTTTTAATCGTATTAATGATTTAAAAACTTATCAAAAGATAGCATATGGGAAGAGTTCTGTCCCACATAAATTTATGAAATGATACCTTATATATATTCCTGTAATATCGACAGGGTTCTGGTTCCTAAAACTTTTCATTTATGTTTTAATCGAATTAATGATTTAAAATACTTATCAAAAGATGGCATATTGAAAGAGTTCTGCCCCACATAAATTTATTAAATGATACCTATCATCTATTCCTACAATATCTTTAGGGTCTGAGTCCTAATACGATTCATTTTTGTTTTATCGAATTAATGATTTAAAAAAATTATCAAAATATAGCATATTGGAAGATTTCTGCCCCACATAAATTTATAAAATGATACCTTTCATCTATTCCTACAATATCTTTAGGGTCTGGGTCCTAATACGATTCATTTTTGTTTTATTGAATTAATGATTACAAAACTTATCAAAAGATAGCATATGGGAAGAGTTCTGCCCCACATAATTTTCTTAAATGATACCTATCATCAATTCCTGCAAAATCTACAGGGTTCTGGTTCCTAAAACGTTTCATTTTTGTTTTAATCGAATTAATGATGTAAAAAACTTATCAAAAGATAGCATATTGGAAGAGTTCTGCCCCACATAAATTTATTAAATGATACCTTATATATATTCCTACAATATCTACAGGGTCTGGGTCCTAATACGATTCATTTTTGTTTTATCGAATTAATCATTTAAAAAACTTATCAAAATATAGCATATTGGAAGATTTCTGCCCCACATAAATTTATAAAATGATACCTATCATCTATTCCTACAATATCTTTAGGGTCTGGGTCCTAATACGATTCATTTTTGTTTTATCTAATTAATGATTTAAAAAACTTATAAAAAGATAGCAAATGGGAAGAGTTCTGCCCCACATCATTTTCTTAAATGATACCTATCATATATTCCTGCAGAATGTATAGGGTTCTGGTTCCTAAAACGTTTCATTTTTGTTTTAATCGAATTAATGATTTAAAAGCTTATCAAAAGATAGCATATGGGAAGAGTTCTGTCCCACATAAATTTATGAAATGATACCTTATATATATTCCTGTAATATCGACAGGGTTCTGGTTCCTAAAACTTTTCATTTATGTTTTAATCGAATTAATGATTTAAAATACTTATCAAAAGATGGCATATTGAAAGAGTTCTGCCCCACATAAATTTATTAAATGATACCTATCATCTATTCCTACAATATCTTTAGGGTCTGGGTCCTAATACGATTCATTTTTGTTTCATCGAATTAATGATTTAAAAAACTTATAAAAAGATAGCAAATGGGAAGAGTTCTGCCCCACATAATTTTCTTAAATGATACCTATCATCTATTCCTGCAGAAGATATAGGGTTCTGGTTCCTAAAACGTTTCATTTTTGTTTTAATCGAATTAATGATTTCAAAAACTTATCAAAAGTTAGCATATGGGAATAGTTCTGCCCTACATTATTTTCTAAAATGATACCTATCATATATTCCTGCAAAATCTACAGGGTTTTGGATCCTAAAACGTTTCATTTTTGTTTTAATCGAATTAATGATTTAAAAACTTATCAAAAGATTGCATATGGGAAGAGTTCTGCCCCACATAAATTTATGAAATGATACCTTATATATATATTCCTGTAATATCGACAGGGTTCTGGTTCCTAAAACGTTTCATTTTTGTTTTAATCGAATTAATGATTGAAAAAACTTATAAAAATATAGCATATTGGAAGAGTTCTGCCCCACATAATTTTATTAAATGATACCTATCATCCATTCCTACAATATTTACAGGGTTTTGGTTCCTAAAACTTTTCATTTTTGTTTTAATCGAATTAATGATTACAAAAACTTATCAAAAGATAGCATATGGGATGAGTTCTGCCCCACATAATTTTCTTAAATTATACCTATCATCTATTCCTACAATATCTTTAGGGTCTGGGTCCTAATACGATTCATTTTTGTTTTATCGAATTAATGATTTAAAAAACTTATCAAAAGATAGCATATGGGAAGAGTTCTGCCCCACATAAATTTATGAAATGATACCTTATATATATTCCTGTAATATCGACAGGGTTCTGGTTCCTAAAACTTTTCATTTATGTTTTAATCGAATTAATGATTTAAAAAACTTATCAAAAGATGGCATATTGAAAGAGTTCTGCCCCACATAAATTTATTAAATGATACCTATCATCTATTCCTACAATATCTTTAGGGTCTGGGTCCTAATACGATTCATTTTTGTTTCATCGAATTAATGATTTAAAAAACTTATCAAAATATAGCATATTGGAAGATTTCTGCCCCACATAAATTTATAAAATGATACCTTTCATCTATTCCTACAATATCTTTAGGGTCTGGGTCCTAATACGATTCATTTTTGTTTTATTGAATTAATGATTACAAAACTTATCAAAAGATAGCATATGGGAAGAGTTCTGCCCCACATAATTTTCTTAAATGATACCTATCATCAATTCCTGCAAAATCTACAGGGTTCTGGTTCCTAAAACTTTTCATTTTTGTTTTAATCGAATTAATGATTTAAAAAACTTATCAAAAGATAGCATATTGGAGGAGTTCTGCCCCACATAAATTTATTAAATGATACCTTATATATATTCCTACAATATCTACAGGGTCTGGGTCCTAATACGATTCATTTTTGTTTTATCGAATTAATCATTTAAAAAACTTATCAAAATATAGCATATTGGAAGATTTCTGCCCCACATAAATTTATAAAATGATACCTATCATCTATTCCTACAATATCTTTAGGGTCTGGGTCCTAATACGATTCATTTTTGTTTTATCTAATTAATGATTTAAAAAACTTATAAAAAGATAGCAAATGGGAAGAGTTCTGCCCCACATTATTTTCTTAAATGATACCTATCATATATTCCTGCAGAATATATAGGGTTCTGGTTCCTAAAACGTTTCATTTTTGTTTTAATCGAATTAATGATTTAAAAGCTTATCAAAAGATAGCATATGGGAAGAGTTCTGCCCCACATTATTTTCTTAAATGATACCTATCATATAATCCTGCAAAATCTACAGGGTTTTGGATCCTAAAACGTTTCATTTTTGTTTTAATCGAATTAATGATTTAAAAAACTTATCAAAATATAGCATTTTGGAAGAGATCTGCCGCACATAAATTTCTTATATGATACCTTATATATATTCCTACAATATCTACAGGGTCTGGGTCCTAATACGATTCAATTTTGTTTGATCGAATTAATGATTTAAAAAACTTATAAAAAGATAGCATATGGGAAGAGTTCTGCCCCACATATTTTTTTTAAATGATATCTATCATCTTTTCCTACAATATCTACAGGGTTCTGGTTCCTGAAACGTTTCATTTTTGTTTTAATCGTATTAATGATTTAAAATACTTATCAAAAGATGGCATATTGAAAGAGTTCTGCCCCACACAAATTTATTAAATGATACCTTATATATATTCCTACAATATCTACAGGGTTCTGGTTCCTCAAACGTTTCATTTTTGTTTTAATCGTATTAATGATTTAAAAACTTATCAAAAGATAGCATATGGGAAGAGTTCTGTCCCACATAAATTTATGAAATGATACCTTATATATATTCCTGTAATATCGACAGGGTTCTGGTTCCTAAAACTTTTCATTTATGTTTTAATCGAATTAATGATTTAAAATACTTATCAAAAGATGGCATATTGAAAGAGTTCTGCCCCACATAAATTTATTACATGATACCTATCATCTATTCCTACAATATCTTTAGGGTCTGGGTCCTAATACGATTCATTTTTGTTTTATCGAATTAATGATTTAAAAACTTATAAAAAGATAGCAAATGGGAAGAGTTCTGCCCCACATAATTTTCTTAAATGATACTTATCATCTATTCCTGCAGAATATATAGGGTTCTGGTTCCTAAAACGTTTCATTTTTGTTTTAATCGAATTAATGATTTCAAAAACTTATCAAAAGATAGCATTTTGAAAGAGTTCTGCCCCACATAAATTTATAAAATGACATCTATCATCTATTCCTACAATATCTTTAGGGTCTGGGTCCTAATACGATTCATTTTTGTTTTATTGAATTAATGATTACAAAAACTTATCAAAAGATAGCATATGGGAAGAGTTCTGCCCCACATAATTTTCTTAAATGATACCTATCATCAATTCCTGAAAAATCTACAGGGTTCTGGTTCCTAAAACGTTTCATTTTTGTTTTAATCGAATTAATGATGTAAAAAACTTATCAAAAGATAGCATATTGGAGGAGTTCTGCCCCACATAAATTTATTAAATGATACCTTATATATATTCCTACAATATCTACAGGGTCTGGGTCCTAATACGATTCATTTTTGTTTTATCGAATTAATGATTTCAAAAACTTATCAAAAGATAGCATATTGGAAGATTTCTGCCCCACATAAATTTATAAAATGATACCTATCATCTATTCCTACAATATCTTTAGGGTCTGGGTCCTAATACGATTCATTTTTGTTTTATCTAATTAATGATTTAAAAAACTTATAAAAAGATAGCAAATGGGAAGAGTTCTGCCCCACATCATTTTCTTAAATGATACCTATCATATATTCCTGCAGAATATATAGGGTTCTGGTTCCTAAAACGTTTCATTTTTGTTTTAATCGAATTAATGATTTAAAAGCTTATCAAAAGATAGCATATGGGAAGAGTTCTGCCCCACATTATTTTCTTAAATGATACCTATCATATAATCCTGCAAAATCTACAGGGTTTTGGATCCTAAAACGTTTCATTTTTGTTTTAATCGAATTAATGATTTAAAAAACTTATCAAAATATAGCATTTTGGAAGAGATCTGCCGCACATAAATTTCTTATATGATACCTTATATATATTCCTACAATATCTACAGGGTCTGGGTCCTAATACGATTCAATTTTGTTTGATCGAATTAATGATTTAAAAAACTTATAAAAAGATAGCATATGGGAAGAGTTCTGCCCCACATATTTTTTTTAAATGATATCTATCATCTTTTCCTACAATATCTACAGGGTTCTGGTTCCTGAAACGTTTCATTTTTGTTTTAATCGTATTAATGATTTAAAATACTTATCAAAAGATGGCATATTGAAAGAGTTCTGCCCCACATAAATTTATTAAATGATACCTTATATATATTCCTACAATATCTACAGGGTTCTGGTTCCTCAAACGTTTCATTTTTGTTTTAATCGTATTAATGATTTAAAAACTTATCAAAAGATAGCATATGGGAAGAGTTCTGCCCCACATAAATTTATGAAATGATACCTTATATATATTCCTGTAATATCGACAGGGTTCTGGTTCCTAAAACTTTTCATTTATGTTTTAATCGAATTAATGATTTAAAATACTTATCAAAAGATGGCATATTGAAAGAGTTCTGCCCCACATAAATTTATTACATGATACCTATCATCTATTCCTACAATATCTTTAGGGTCTGGGTCCTAATACGATTCATTTTTGTTTTATCGAATTAATGATTTAAAAACTTATAAAAAGATAGCAAATGGGAAGAGTTCTGCCCCACATAATTTTCTTAAATGATACTTATCATCTATTCCTGCAGAATATATAGGGTTCTGGTTCCTAAAACGTTTCATTTTTGTTTTAATCGAATTAATGATTTCAAAAACTTATCAAAAGATAGCATTTTGAAAGAGTTCTGCCCCACATAAATTTATAAAATGACATCTATCATCTATTCCTACAATATCTTTAGGGTCTGGGTCCTAATACGATTCATTTTTGTTTTATTGAATTAATGATTACAAAAACTTATCAAAAGATAGCATATGGGAAGAGTTCTGCCCCACATAATTTTCTTAAATGATACCTATCATCAATTCCTGAAAAATCTACAGGGTTCTGGTTCCTAAAACGTTTCATTTTTGTTTTAATCGAATTAATGATTTAAAAAACTTATCAAAAGATAGCATATTGGAGGAGTTCTGCCCCACATAAATTTATTAAATGATACCTTATATATATTCCTACAATATCTACAGGGTCTGGGTCCTAATACGATTCATTTTTGTTTTATCGAATTAATCATTTAAAAAACTTATCAAAATATAGCATATTGGAAGATTTCTGCCCCACATAAATTTATAAAATGATACCTATCATCTATTCCTACAATATCTTTAGGGTCTGGGTCCTAATACGATTCATTTTTGTTTTATCTAATTAATGATTTAAAAAACTTATAAAAAGATAGCAAATGGGAAGAGTTCTGCCCCACATCATTTTCTTAAATGATACCTATCATATATTCCTGCAGAATGTATAGGGTTCTGGTTCCTAAAACGTTTCATTTTTGTTTTAATCGAATTAATGATTTAAAAGCTTATCAAAAGATAGCATATGGGAAGAGTTCTGTCCCACATAAATTTATGAAATGATACCTTATATATATTCCTGTAATATCGACAGGGTTCTGGTTCCTAAAACTTTTCATTTATGTTTTAATCGAATTAATGATTTAAAATACTTATCAAAAGATGGCATATTGAAAGAGTTCTGCCCCACATAAATTTATTAAATGATACCTATCATCTATTCCTACAATATCTTTAGGGTCTGGGTCCTAATACGATTCATTTTTGTTTCATCGAATTAATGATTTAAAAAACTTATAAAAAGATAGCAAATGGGAAGAGTTCTGCCCCACATAATTTTCTTAAATGATACCTATCATCTATTCCTGCAGAAGATATAGGGTTCTGGTTCCTAAAACGTTTCATTTTTGTTTTAATCGAATTAATGATTTCAAAAACTTATCAAAAGTTAGCATATGGGAATAGTTCTGCCCTACATTATTTTCTTAAATGATACCTATCATATATTCCTGCAAAATCTACAGGGTTTTGGATCCTAAAACGTTTCATTTTTGTTTTAATCGAATTAATGATTTAAAAACTTATCAAAAGATTGCATATGGGAAGAGTTCTGCCCCACATAAATTTATGAAATGATACCTTATATATATATTCCTGTAATATCGACAGGGTTCTGGTTCCTAAAACGTTTCATTTTTGTTTTAATCGAATTAATGATTGAAAAAACTTATAAAAATATAGCATATTGGAAGAGTTCTGCCCCACATAATTTTATTAAATGATACCTATCATCCATTCCTACAATATTTACAGGGTTTTGGTTCCTAAAACTTTTCATTTTTGTTTTAATCGAATTAATGATTACAAAAACTTATCAAAAGATAGCATATGGGATGAGTTCTGCCCCACATAATTTTCTTAAATTATACCTATCATCTATTCCTACAATATCTTTAGGGTCTGGGTCCTAATACGATTCATTTTTGTTTTATCGAATTAATGATTTAAAAAACTTATAAAAAGATAGCATATGGGAAGAGTTCTGCCCCACATAAATTTATGAAATGATACCTTATATATATTCCTGTAATATCGACAGGGTTCTGGTTCCTAAAACTTTTCATTTATGTTTTAATCGAATTAATGATTTAAAATACTTATCAAAAGATGGCATATTGAAAGAGTTCTGCCCCACATAAATTTATTAAATGATACCTATCATCTATTCCTACAATATCTTTAGGGTCTGGGTCCTAATACGATTCATTTTTGTTTCATCGAATTAATGATTTAAAAAACTTATCAAAATATAGCATATTGGAAGATTTCTGCCCCACATAAATTTATAAAATGATACCTTTCATCTATTCCTACAATATCTTTAGGGTCTGGGTCCTAATACGATTCATTTTTGTTTTATTGAATTAATGATTACAAAACTTATCAAAAGATAGCATATGGGAAGAGTTCTGCCCCACATAATTTTCTTAAATGATACCTATCATCAATTCCTGCAAAATCTACAGGGTTCTGGTTCCTAAAACGTTTCCTTTTTGTTTTAATCGAATTAATGATGTAAAAAACTTATCAAAAGATAGCATATTGGAGGAGTTCTGCCCCACATAAATTTATTAAATGATACCTTATATATATTCCTACAATATCTACAGGGTCTGGGTCCTAATACGATTCATTTTTGTTTTATCGAATTAATGATTTAAAAAACTTATCAAAAGATAGCATATTGGAAGATTTCTGCCCCACATAAATTTATAAAATGATACCTATCATCTATTCCTACAATATCTTTAGGGTCTGGGTCCTAATACGATTCATTTTTGTTTTATCTAATTAATGATTTAAAAAACTTATAAAAAGATAGCAAATGGGAAGAGTTCTGCCCCACATCATTTTCTTAAATGATACCTATCATATATTCCTGCAGAATATATAGGGTTCTGGTTCCTAAAACGTTTCATTTTTGTTTTAATCGAATTAATGATTTAAAAGCTTATCAAAAGATAGCATATGGGAAGAGTTCTGCCCCACATTATTTTCTTAAATGATACCTATCATATATTCCTGCAAAATCTACAGGGTTTTGGATCCTAAAACGTTTCATTTTTGTTTTAATCGAATTAATGATTTAAAAAACTTATCAAAATATAGCATTTTGGAAGAGATCTGCCGCACATAAATTTCTTATATGATACCTTATATATATTCCTACAATATCTACAGGGTCTGGGTCCTAATACGATTCAATTTTGTTTGATCGAATTAATGATTTAAAAAACTTATAAAAAGATAGCATATGGGAAGAGTTCTGCCCCACATATTTTTTTTAAATGATATCTATCATCTTTTCCTACAATATCTACAGGGTTCTGGTTCCTGAAACGTTTCATTTTTGTTTTAATCGTATTAATGATTTAAAATACTTATCAAAAGATGGCATATTGAAAGAGTTCTGCCCCACATAAATTTATTAAATGATACCTTATATATATTCCTACAATATCTACAGGGTTCTGGTTCCTCAAACGTTTCATTTTTGTTTTAATCGTATTAATGATTTAAAAACTTATCAAAAGATAGCATATGGGAAGAGTTCTGTCCCACATAAATTTATGAAATGATACCTTATATATATTCCTGTAATATCGACAGGGTTCTGGTTCCTAAAACTTTTCATTTATGTTTTAATCGAATTAATGATTTAAAATACTTATCAAAAGATGGCATATTGAAAGAGTTCTGCCCCACATAAATTTATTACATGATACCTATCATCTATTCCTACAATATCTTTAGGGTCTGGGTCCTAATACGATTCATTTTTGTTTTATCGAATTAATGATTTAAAAACTTATAAAAAGATAGCAAATGGGAAGAGTTCTGCCCCACATAATTTTCTTAAATGATACTTATCATCTATTCCTGCAGAATATATAGGGTTCTGGTTCCTAAAACGTTTCATTTTTGTTTTAATCGAATTAATGATTTCAAAAACTTATCAAAAGATAGCATTTTGAAAGAGTTCTGCCCCACATAAATTTATAAAATGACATCTATCATCTATTCCTACAATATCTTTAGGGTCTGGGTCCTAATACGATTCATTTTTGTTTTATTGAATTAATGATTACAAAAACTTATCAAAAGATAGCATATGGGAAGAGTTCTGCCCCACATAATTTTCTTAAATGATACCTATCATCAATTCCTGAAAAATCTACAGGGTTCTGGTTCCTAAAACGTTTCATTTTTGTTTTAATCGAATTAATGATGTAAAAAACTTATCAAAAGATAGCATATTGGAGGAGTTCTGCCCCACATAAATTTATTAAATGATACCTTATATATATTCCTACAATATCTACAGGGTCTGGGTCCTAATACGATTCATTTTTGTTTTATCGAATTAATCATTTAAAAAACTTATCAAAATATAGCATATTGGAAGATTTCTGCCCCACATAAATTTATAAAATGATACCTATCATCTATTCCTACAATATCTTTAGGGTCTGGGTCATAATACGATTCATTTTTGTTTTATCTAATTAATGATTTAAAAAACTTATAAAAAGATAGCAAATGGGAAGAGTTCTGCCCCACATAATTTTCTTAAATGATACCTATCATCTATTCCTGCAGAATATATAGGGTTCTGGTTCCTTAAACGTTTCATTTTTGTTTTAATCGAATTAATGATTTAAAAACTTATCAAAAGATAGCATATGGGAAGAGTTCTGTCCCACATAAATTTATGAAATGATACCTTATATATATTCCTGTAATATCGACAGGGTTCTGGTTCCTAAAACTTTTCATTTATGTTTTAATCGAATTAATGATTTAAAATACTTATCAAAAGATGGCATATTGAAAGAGTTCTGCCCCACATAAATTTATTAAATGATACCTATCATCTATTCCTACAATATCTTTAGGGTCTGGGTCCTAATACGATTCATTTTTGTTTCATCGAATTAATGATTTAAAAAACTTATAAAAAGATAGCAAATGGGAAGAGTTCTGCCCCACATAATTTTCTTAAATGATACCTATCATCTATTCCTGCAGAAGATATAGGGTTCTGGTTCCTAAAACGTTTCATTTTTGTTTTAATCGAATTAATGATTTCAAAAACTTATCAAAAGTTAGCATATGGGAATAGTTCTGCCCTACATTATTTTCTAAAATGATACCTATCATATATTCCTGCAAAATCTACAGGGTTTTGGATCCTAAAACGTTTCATTTTTGTTTTAATCGAATTAATGATTTAAAAACTTATCAAAAGATTGCATATGGGAAGAGTTCTGCCCCACATAAATTTATGAAATGATACCTTATATATATATTCCTGTAATATCGACAGGGTTCTGGTTCCTAAAACGTTTCATTTTTGTTTTAATCGAATTAATGATTAAAAAAACTTATAAAAATATAGCATATTGGAAGAGTTCTGCCCCACATAATTTTATTAAATGATACCTATCATCCATTCCTACAATATTTACAGGGTTTTGGTTCCTAAAACTTTTCATTTTTGTTTTAATCGAATTAATGATTACAAAAACTTATCAAAAGATAGCATATGGGATGAGTTCTGCCCCACATAATTTTCTTAAATTATACCTAACATCTATTCCTACAATATCTTTAGGGTCTGGGTCCTAATACGATTCATTTTTGTTTTATCGAATTAATGATTTAAAAAACTTATAAAAAGATAGCATATGGGAAGAGTTCTGCCCCACATAAATTTATGAAATGATACCTTATATATATTCCTGTAATATCGACAGGGTTCTGGTTCCTAAAACTTTTCATTTATGTTTTAATCGAATTAATGATTTAAAATACTTATCAAAAGATGGCATATTGAAAGAGTTCTGCCCCACATAAATTTATTAAATGATACCTATCATCTATTCCTACAATATCTTTAGGGTCTGGGTCCTAATACGATTCATTTTTGTTTCATCGAATTAATGATTTAAAAAACTTATAAAAATATAGCATATTGGAAGATTTCTGCCCCACATAATTTTCTTAAATGATACCTATCATCTATTCCTGCAGAAGATATAGGGTTCTGGTTCCTAAAACGTTTCATTTTTGTTTTAATCGAATTAATGATTTCAAAAACTTATCAAAAGTTAGCATATGGGAATAGTTCTGCCCTACATTATTTTCTAAAATGATACCTATCATATATTCCTGCAAAATCTACAGGGTTTTGGATCCTAAAACGTTTCATTTTTGTTTTAATCGAATTAATGATTTAAAAACTTATCAAAAGATTGCATATGGGAAGAGTTCTGCCCCACATAAATTTATGAAATGATACCTTATATATATATTCCTGTAATATCGACAGGGTTCTGGTTCCTAAAACGTTTCATTTTTGTTTTAATCGAATTAATGATTAAAAAAACTTATAAAAATATAGCATATTGGAAGAGTTCTGCCCCACATAATTTTATTAAATGATACCTATCATCCATTCCTACAATATTTACAGGGTTTTGGTTCCTAAAACTTTTCATTTTTGTTTTAATCGAATTAATGATTACAAAAACTTATCAAAAGATAGCATATGGGATGAGTTCTGCCCCACATAATTTTCTTAAATTATACCTATCATCTATTCCTACAATATCTTTAGGGTCTGGGTCCTAATACGATTCATTTTTGTTTTATCGAATTAATGATTTAAAAAACTTATAAAAAGATAGCATATGGGAAGAGTTCTGCCCCACATAAATTTATGAAATGATACCTTATATATATTCCTGTAATATCGACAGGGTTCTGGTTCCTAAAACTTTTCATTTATGTTTTAATCGAATTAATGATTTAAAATACTTATCAAAAGATGGCATATTGAAAGAGTTCTGCCCCACATAAATTTATTAAGTGATACCTATCATCTATTCCTACAATATCTTTAGGGTCTGGGTCCTAATACGATTCATTTTTGTTTCATCGAATTAATGATTTAAAAAACTTATAAAAATATAGCATATTGGAAGATTTCTGCCCCACATAAATTTATAAAATGATACCTTTCATCTATTCCTACAATATCTTTAGGGTCTGGGTCCTAATACGATTCATTTTTGTTTTATTGAATTAATGATTACAAAACTTATCAAAAGATAGCATATGGGAAGCGTTCTGCCCCACATAATTTTCTTAAATGATACCTATCATCAATTCCTGCAAAATCTACAGGGTTCTGGTTCCTAAAACGTTTCATTTTTGTTTTAATCGAATTAATGATGTAAAAAACTTATCAAAAGATAGCATATTGGAGGAGTTCTGCCCCACATAAATTTATTAAATGATACCTTATATATATTCCTACAATATCTACAGGGTCTGGGTCCTAATACGATTCATTTTTGTTTTATCGAATTAATCATTTAAAAAACTTATCAAAATATAGCATATTGGAAGATTTCTGCCCCACATAAATTTATAAAATGATACCTATCATCTATTCCTACAATATCTTTAGGGTCTGGGTCCTAATACGATTCATTTTTGTTTTATCTAATTAATGATTTAAAAAACTTATAAAAAGATAGCAAATGGGAAGAGTTCTGCCCCACATCATTTTCTTAAATGATACCTATCATATATTCCTGCAGAATATATAGGGTTCTGGTTCCTAAAACGTTTCATTTTTGTTTTAATCGAATTAATGATTTAAAAGCTTATCAAAAGATAGCATATGGGAAGAGTTCTGCCCCACATAATTTTTTTAAATGATATTTATCATCATTTCCTACAATATCTACAGGGTTCTGGTTCCTGAAACGTTTCATTTTTGTTTTAATCGAATTAATGATTTCAAAACCTTATCAAAATATAGCATATTGGAAGAGTTCTGCCCCATATACTTTTCTTAAATGATACCTATCATCTATTCCTGCAGAATATATAGGGTTCTGGTTCCAAAAACGTTTCATTTTTGTTTTAATCGAATTAATGATTTAAAAAACTTATCAAAAGATAGCATTTTGGAAGAGATCTGCCCCACATAAATTTATAAAATGATACCTATCATCTATTCCTACAATATCTTTAGGGTCTGGGTCCTAATACGATTCATTTTTGTTTTATCGAATTAATGATTTAAAAAACTTATAAAAAGATAGCAAATGGGAAGAGTTCTGCCCCACATAATTTTCTTAAATGATACCTATCATCTATTCCTGCAGAATATATAGGGTTCTGGTTCCTAAAACGTTTCATTTTTGTTTTAATCGAATTAATGATTTAAAAACTTATCAAAAGATAGCATATGGGAAGAGTTCTGCCCCACATAAATTTATGAAATGATACCTTATATATATTCCTACAATATCTACAGGGTTCTGGTTCCTTAAACGTTTCGTTTTTGTTTTAATCGTATTAATGATTTAAAAACTTATCAAAAGATAGCATATGTGAAGAGTTCTGTCCCACATAAATTTATGAAATGATACCTTATATATATTCCTGTAATATCGACAGGGTTCTGGTTCCTAAAACTTTTCATTTATGTTTTAATCGAATTAATGATTTAAAATACTTATCAAAAGATGGCATATTGAAAGAGTTCTGCCCCACATAAATTTATGAAATGATACCTTATATATATTCCTACAATATCTACAGGGTTCTGGTTCCTGAAACGTTTCATTTTTGTTTTAATCGAATTAATGATTTCAAAACCTTATCAAAATATAGCATATTGGAAGAGTTCTGCCCCATATACTTTTCTTAAATGATACCTATCATCTATTCCTGCAGAATATATAGGGTTCTGGTTCCAAAAACGTTTCATTTTTGTTTTAATCGAATTAATGATTTAAAAAACTTATCAAAAGATAGCATTTTGGAAGAGATCTGCCCCACATAAATTTATAAAATGATACCTATCATCTATTCCTACAATATCTTTAGGGTCTGGGTCCTAATACGATTCATTTTTGTTTTATCGAATTAATGATTTAAAAAACTTATAAAAAGATAGCAAATGGGAAGAGTTCTGCCCCACATAATTTTCTTAAATGATACCTATCATCTATTCCTGCAGAATATATAGGGTTCTGGTTCCTAAAACGTTTCATTTTTGTTTTAATCGAATTAATGATTTAAAAACTTATCAAAAGATAGCATATGGGAAGAGTTCTGCCCCACATAAATTTATGAAATGATACCTTATATATATTCCTACAATATCTACAGGGTTCTGGTTCCTCAAACGTTTCGTTTTTGTTTTAATCGTATTAATGATTTAAAAACTTATCAAAAGATAGCATATGTGAAGAGTTCTGTCCCACATAAATTTATGAAATGATACCTTATATATATTCCTGTAATATCGACAGGGTTCTGGTTCCTAAAACTTTTCATTTTTGTTTTAATCGAATTAATGATTTAAAATACTTATCAAAAGATGGCATATTGAAAGAGTTCTGCCCCACATAAATTTATGAAATGATACCTTATATATATTCCTACAATATCTACAGGGTTCTGGTTCCTCAAACGTTTCATTTTTGTTTTAATCGTATTAATGATTTAAAAACTTATCAAAAGATAGCATATGGGAAGAGTTCTGTCCCACATAAATTTATGAAATGATACCTTATATATATTCCTGTAATATCGACAGGGTTCTGGTTCCTAAAACTTTTCATTTATGTTTTAATCGAATTAATGATTTAAAATACTTATCAAAAGATGGCATATTGAAAGAGTTCTGCCCCACATAAATTTATTAAATGATACCTATCATCTATTCCTACAATATCTTTAGGGTCTGGGTCCTAATACGATTCATTTTTGTTTTATCGAATTAATGATTTAAAAACTTATAAAAAGATAGCAAATGGGAAGAGTTCTGCCCCACATAATTTTCTTAAATGATACTTATCATCTATTCCTGCAGAATATATAGGGTTCTGGTTCCTAAAACGTTTCATTTTTGTTTTAATCGAATTAATGATTTCAAAAACTTATCAAAAGATAGCATTTTGAAAGAGTTCTGCCCCACATAAATTTATAAAATGACATCTATCATCTATTCCTACAATATCTTTAGGGTCTGGGTCCTAATACGATTCATTTTTGTTTTATTGAATTAATGATTACAAAAACTTATCAAAAGATAGCATATGGGAAGAGTTCTGCCCCACATAATTTTCTTAAATGATACCTATCATCAATTCCTGAAAAATCTACAGGGTTCTGGTTCCTAAAACGTTTCATTTTTGTTTTAATCGAATTAATGATGTAAAAAACTTATCAAAAGATAGCATATTGGAGGAGTTCTGCCCCACATAAATTTATTAAATGATACCTTATATATATTCCTACAATATCTACAGGGTCTGGGTCCTAATACGATTCATTTTTGTTTTATCGAATTAATCATTTAAAACACTTATCAAAATATAGCATATTGGAAGATTTCTGCCCCACATAAATTTATAAAATGATACCTATCATCTATTCCTACAATATCTTTAGGGTCTGGGTCCTAATACGATTCATTTTTGTTTCATCGAATTAATGATTTAAAAAACTTATAAAAAGATAGCAAATGGGAAGAGTTCTGCCCCACATAATTTTCTTAAATGATACCTATCATCTATTCCTGCAGAAGATATAGGGTTCTGGTTCCTAAAACGTTTCATTTTTGTTTTAATCGAATTAATGATTTCAAAAACTTATCAAAAGTTAGCATATGGGAATAGTTCTGCCCTACATTATTTTCTAAAATGATACCTATCATATATTCCTGCAAAATCTACAGGGTTTTGGATCCTAAAACGTTTCATTTTTGTTTTAATCGAATTAATGATTTAAAAACTTATCAAAAGATTGCATATGGGAAGAGTTCTGCCCCACATAAATTTATGAAATGATACCTTATATATATATTCCTGTAATATCGACAGGGTTCTGGTTCCTAAAACGTTTCATTTTTGTTTTAATCGAATTAATGATTGAAAAAACTTATAAAAATATAGCATATTGGAAGAGTTCTGCCCCACATAATTTTATTAAATGATACCTATCATCCATTCCTACAATATTTACAGGGTTTTGGTTCCTAAAACTTTTCATTTTTGTTTTAATCGAATTAATGATTACAAAAACTTATCAAAAGATAGCATATGGGATGAGTTCTGCCCCACATAATTTTCTTAAATTATACCTATCATCTATTCCTACAATATCTTTAGGGTCTGGGTCCTAATACGATTCATTTTTGTTTTATCGAATTAATGATTTAAAAAACTTATAAAAAGATAGCATATGGGAAGAGTTCTGCCCCACATAAATTTATGAAATGATACCTTATATATATTCCTGTAATATCGACAGGGTTCTGGTTCCTAAAACTTTTCATTTATGTTTTAATCGAATTAATGATTTAAAATACTTATCAAAAGATGGCATATTGAAAGAGTTCTGCCCCACATAAATTTATTAAATGATACCTATCATCTATTCCTACAATATCTTTAGGGTCTGGGTCCTAATACGATTCATTTTTGTTTCATCGAATTAATGATTTAAAAAACTTATAAAAATATAGCATATTGGAAGATTTCTGCCCCACATAAATTTATAAAATGATACCTTTCATCTATTCCTACAATATCTTTAGGGTCTGGGTCCTAATACGATTCATTTTTGTTTTATTGAATTAATGATTACAAAACTTATCAAAAGATAGCATATGGGAAGAGTTCTGCCCCACATAATTTTCTTAAATGATACCTATCATCAATTCCTGCAAAATCTACAGGGTTCTGGTTCCTAAAACGTTTCCTTTTTGTTTTAATCGAAGTAATGATGTAAAAAACTTATCAAAAGATAGCATATTGGAGGAGTTCTGCCCCACATAAATTTATTAAATGATACCTTATATATATTCCTACAATATCTACAGGGTCTGGGTCCTAATACGATTCATTTTTGTTTTATCGAATTAATCATTTAAAAAACTTATCAAAATATAGCATATTGGAAGATTTCTGCCCCACATAAATTTATAAAATGATACCTATCATCTATTCCTACAATATCTTTAGGGTCTGGGTCCTAATACGATTCATTTTTGTTTTATCTAATTAATGATTTAAAAAACTTATAAAAAGATAGCAAATGGGAAGAGTTCTGCCCCACATCATTTTCTTAAATGATACCTATCATATATTCCTGCAGAATATATAGGGTTCTGGTTCCTAAAACGTTTCATTTTTGTTTTAATCGAATTAATGATTTAAAAGCTTATCAAAAGATAGCATATGGGAAGAGTTCTGCCCCACATAATTTTTTTAAATGATATTTATCATCATTTCCTACAATATCTACAGGGTTCTGGTTCCTGAAACGTTTCATTTTTGTTTTAATCGAATTAATGATTTCAAAACCTTATCAAAATATAGCATATTGGAAGAGTTCTGCCCCATATACTTTTCTTAAATGATACCTATCATCTATTCCTGCAGAATATATAGGGTTCTGGTTCCAAAAACGTTTCATTTTTGTTTTAATCGAATTAATGATTTAAAAAACTTATCAAAAGATAGCATTTTGGAAGAGATCTGCCCCACATAAATTTATAAAATGATACCTATCATCTATTCCTACAATATCTTTAGGGTCTGGGTCCTAATACGATTCATTTTTGTTTTATCGAATTAATGATTTAAAAAACTTATAAAAAGATAGCAAATGGGAAGAGTTCTGCCCCACATAATTTTCTTAAATGATACCTATCATCTATTCCTGCAGAATATATAGGGTTCTGGATCCTAAAACGTTTCATTTTTGTTTTAATCGAATTAATGATTTAAAAAACTTATCAAAAGATAGCATTTTGGAAGAGATCTGCCCCACATAAATTTCTTATATGATACCTCATATATATTCCTACAATATCTTTAGGGTCTGGGTCCTAATACGATTCAATTTTGTTTGATCGAATTAATGATTTAAAAAACTTATCAAAAGATAGCATTTTGAAAGAGTTCTGCCCCACATAAATTTATTAAATGATACCTTATATATATTGCTACAATATCTACAGGGTTCTGGTTCCTCAAACGTTTCATTTTTGTTTTAATCGTATTAATGATTTAAAAACTTATCAAAAGATAGCATATGGGAAGAGTTCTGTCCCACATAAATTTATGAAATGATACCTTATATATATTCCTGTAATATCGACAGGGTTCTGGTTCCTAAAACTTTTCATTTATGTTTTAATCGAATTAATGATTTAAAAAACTTATCAAAAGATAGCATTTTGAAAGAGTTCTGCCCCACATAAATTTATAAAATGACATCTATCATCTATTCCTACAATATCTTTAGGGTCTGGGTCCTAATACGATTCTTTATTGTTTTATCGAATTAATGATTTAAAAAACTTATAAAAAGATAGCAAATGGGAAGAGTTCTGCCCAACATAATTTTCTTAAATGATACCTATCATCAATTCCTGCAGAATATATAGGGTTCTGGTTCCTAAAATGTTTCATTTTTGTTTTAATCGAATTAATGATTTCAAAAACTTATCACAAGTTAGCATATGGGAATAGTTCTGCCCCACATTATTTTCTTAAATGATACCTATCATATAATCCTGCAAAATCTACAGGGTTTTGGATCCTAAAACGTTTCATTTTTGTTTTAATCGAATTAATGATTTAAAAAACTTATCAAAATATAGCATTTTGGAAGAGATCTGCCGCACATAAATTTCTTATATGATACCTTATATATATTCCTACAATATCTACAGGGTCTGGGTCCTAATACGATTCAATTTTGTTTGATCGAATTAATGATTTAAAAAACTTATAAAAAGATAGCATATGGGAAGAGTTCTGCCCCACATATTTTTTTTTAATGATATCTATCATCTTTTCCTACAATATCTACAGGGTTCTGGTTCCTGAAACGTTTCATTTTTGTTTTAATCGAATTAATGATTTAAAATACTTATCAAAAGATGGCATATTGAAAGAGTTCTGCCCCACATAAATTTATGAAATGATACCTTATATATATTCCTACAATATCTACAGGGTTCTGGTTCCTCAAACGTTTCATTTTTGTTTTAATCGTATTAATGATTTAAAAACTTATCAAAAGATAGCATATGGGAAGAGTTCTGTCCCACATAAATTTATGAAATGATACCTTATATATATTCCTGTAATATCGACAGGGTTCTGGTTCCTAAAACTTTTCATTTATGTTTTAATCGAATTAATGATTTAAAATACTTATCAAAAGATGGCATATTGAAAGAGTTCTGCCCCACATAAATTTATTAAATGATACCTATCATCTATTCCTACAATATCTTTAGGGTCTGGGTCCTAATACGATTCATTTTTGTTTTATCGAATTAATGATTTAAAAACTTATAAAAAGATAGCAAATGGGAAGAGTTCTGCCCCACATAATTTTCTTAAATGATACTTATCATCTATTCCTGCAGAATATATAGGGTTCTGGTTCCTAAAACGTTTCATTTTTGTTTTAATCGAATTAATGATTTAAAAAACTTATCAAAAGATAGCATTTTGAAAGAGTTCTGCCCCACATAAATTTATAAAATGATATCTATCATCTATTCCTACAATATCTTTAGGGTCTGGGTCCTAATACGATTCTTTTTTGTTTTATCGAATTAATGATTTAAAAAACTTATAAAAAGATAGCAAATGGGAAGAGTTCTGCCCAACATAATTTTCTTAAATGATACCTATCATAAATTCTTGCAGAATATATAGGGTTCTGGTTCCTAAAATGTTTCATTTTTGTTTTAATCGAATTAATGATTTCAAAAACTTATCACAAGTTAGCATATGGGAATAGTTCTGCCCCACATTATTTTCTTAAATGATACCTATCATATAATCCTGCAAAATCTACAGGGTTTTGGATCCTAAAACGTTTCATTTTTGTTTTAATCGAATTAATGATTTAAAAAACTTATCAAAATATAGCATTTTGGAAGAGATCTGCCGCACATAAATTTCTTATATGATACCTTATATATATTCCTACAATATCTACAGGGTCTGGGTCCTAATACGATTCAATTTTGTTTGATCGAATTAATGATTTAAAAAACTTATAAAAAGATAGCATATGGGAAGAGTTCTGCCCCACATAATTTTTTTAAATGATATCTATCATCTTTTCCTACAATATCTACAGGGTTCTGGTTCCTGAAACGTTTCATTTTTGTTTTAATCGAATTAATGATTTCAAAACCTTATCAAAATATAGCATATTGGAAGAGTTCTGCCTCACATACTTTTCTTAAATGATACCTATCATCTATACCTGCAGAATATATAGGGTTCTGGTTCCAAAAATGTTTCATTTTTGTTTTAATCGAATTAATGATTTAAAAAACTAATCAAAAGATAGCAGTTTGGAAGAGATCTGCCCCACATAAATTTCTTAAATGATACCTTATATATATTCCTACAATATCTACAGGGTCTGGGTCCTAATACGATTCAATTTTGTTTTTATCGAATTAATGGTTACAAAAACTTATCAAAAGATAGCATATGGGAAGAGTTCTGCCCCACATAATTTTCTTAAATTATACCTATCATCTATTCCTGCAGAATATATAGGGTTCTGGATCCTAAAACGTTTCATTTTTGTTTTTATCGAATTAATGATTGAAAAAACTTATCAAAAGATGGCATATTGAAAGAGTTCTGCCCCACATAAATTTATTAAATGATACCTTATATATATTCCTACAAAATCTACATGGTCTGGGTCCTTATACTATTCATTTTTGTTTTATCGAATAAATGATTTAAAAAAATTATCAAAATATATATCATATTGGAAGATTTCTGCCCCACATAAATTTATAAAATGATACCTTTCATCTATTCCTACAATATCTTTAGGGTCTGGGTCCTAATACGATTCATTTTTGTTTTATCGAATTATTGATTGAAAAAACTTATCAAAAGATAGCATATGGGAAGTGTTCTGCCCCACATAATTTTCTTAAATGATACCTTTCATCTATTCCTACAATATCTTTAGGGTCTGGGTCCTAATACGATTCATTTTTGTTTTATCGAATTAATGATTACAAAAACTTATCAAAAGATAGCATATGGGAATAGTTCTGCCCTACATTATTTTCTTAAATGATACCTTTAATATATTCCTGCAAAATCTACAGGGTTTTGGATCCTAAAACGATTCATTTTTGTTTTAATCGAATTAATGATTTAAAAAACTTATCAAAAGATAGCATTTTGGAAGAGATCTGCCCACATAAATTTCTTATATGATACCTTATATATATATTCCTACAATATCTACAGGGTCTGGGTCCTAATACGATTCAATTTTGTTTGATCGAATTAATGATTTAAAAAACTTATCAAAAGATAGCATTTTGAAAGAGTTCTGCCCCACATAAATTTATTAAATGATACCTCATATATATTCCTGCAATATCTACAGGGTTCTGGTTCCTCAAACGTTTCATTTTTGTTTTAATCGTATTAATGATTTAAAAACTTATCAAAATATAGCATATGGGAAGAGTTCTGTCCCACATAAATTTATGAAATGATACCTTATATATATTCCTGTAATATCGACAGGGTTCTGGTTCCTAAAACTTTTCATTTATGTTTTAATCGAATTAATGATTTAAAATACTTATCAAAAGATGGCATATTGAAAGAGTTCTGCCCCACATAAATTTATTAAATGATACCTATCATCTATTCCTACAATATCTTTAGGGTCTGGGTCCTAATACGATTCATTTTTGTTTTATCGAATTAATGATTTAAAAAAATTATCAAAATATAGCATATTGGAAGATTTCTGCCCCACATAAATTTATAAAATGATACCTTTCATCTATTCCTACAATATCTTTAGGGTCTGGGTCCTAATACGATTCATGTTTGTTTTATCGAATTAATGATTTAAAAAACTTATAAAAAGATGGCATATGGGAAGAGTTCTGCCCCACAAAATTTTTTTAAATGATATCTATCATCTTTTCCTACAATATCTACAGGGTTCTGGTTCCTGAAACGTTTCATTTTTGTTTTAATCGAATTAATGATTTCAAAATATTGCATATTTGAAGAGTTCTGCCCCACATACTTTTCTAAAATGATACCTATCATCTATTCCTGCAGAATATATAGGGTTCTGGTCCCAAAAAAGTTTCATTTTTGTTTAAATCGAATAATTGATTTAAAAAACTTATCAAAAGATAGCATTTTGGAAGAGATCTGCCCCACATAAATTTCTTATATGATACCTTGTATATATTCCTACAATATCTACAGGGTCTGGGTCCTAAAACGATTCAATTTTGTTTGATCGAATTAATGATTTAAAAAACTTATCAAAAGATAGCATTTTGGAAGAGATCTGCCCCACATAAATTTCTTATATGATACCTTATATATATTCCTACAATATCTACAGGGTCTGGGTCCTAATACGATTCAATTTTGTTTTTATCGAATTCATCATCATCATCATCAACAGCCTATTTTTGTCCACTGTTGAACATAGGCCTCTCCCAGTGCACGCCACTGTGGTCTTTCTCCGGCTACTCGCATCCAGCTCCTGCCTGCCGCCTTGCGTATATCGTCACTCCACCGTGCCTGAGGACGTCCTACACTACGTTTGCCGAGACGCGGTCTCCACTCTAGAACACGTTTTCCCCAACGGTTGTCGGTTCTACGTCAAATATGACCAGCCCACTGCCACTTCAGCTTACTAATCCGGTGGGCTATGTCGATGACTTTGGTTCTTTGACGGATAACCTCATTTCTGATGCGATCCCTCAAAGAAACGCCGAGCATAGCCCTTTCCATAGCACGCTGAGCGACTTTAAGTTGGTGGACCAGCCTTGTCGTGAGTGTCCACGTTTCGGCTCCGTATGTCATGACGGGTAGGACGCACTGATTGAAGACTTTCGTCTTAAGGCACTGTGGGATCGACGATGTTAGGATTCGACGTAACTTCCCAAACGCTGCCCAACCCAGCTGAATTCTTCTATTCACCTCGTCCTCAAGGTTGTTTCTACCTAATCGCAGAGTCTGCCCGAGGTAGACATATTTTTGAACAACTTCGAGAACGGTACCGTGTATCGTAGTCGGTTCCGGTAGAACATGTTCATTGAACATGACCTTGGTTTTATCCAAGTTCATCCGTAGGCCGATACGCATAGAAGAATCAGCCAGCTCGTTCAGCATTTGTTGTAGGTCCTGCAGCGTTTCTGCCACGATGACGATGTCGTCTGCGAATCTCAAGTGAGAGATGTATTCGCCATTGATGTTAATGCCACGTCCTTTCCAGTTCAGCGTCTTGAACATATCCTCCATTGCATTAGTGAACAATTTGGGGGAAATAACGTCCCCTTGTCTCACTCCTCGATGCAATGGTATGGGATTTGTTTGCTGATTTTGTACTCGGACGGACATGGTGGCAGCTTCGTAGAGACATCTCATCACTTGGATGTATCGCCAATCAACTTGGCAACGCTGCAGGGACTCCAGAACAGCCCAGATTTCAACCGAGTCAAAGGCCTTCTCATAGTCCACGAATGCAAGACACAGGGGCCGATTATACTCATGGGACTTCTGTATAATCTGCCGCACTGTATGGATGTGGTCTATGGTGCCGTATCCGGTCCGAAACCCGGCCTGCTCCGGGGGTTGGAATTCGTCGAATCTTCGCGCAAGACGGTTCGTGATCACTCTTGAAAACAGCTTATAGACATGGCTCAGTAGGGATATGGGACGATAGTTCTTCAGCAGGGTTTTGTCTCCCTTTTTGAAGAACAGGACGACCACACTCCTACTCCACGCCTCCGGAGTTCTCCCTTCGAAGAGGACAGAGTTAAAAAGCGTCTGAAGTTCCCTAAGTACCGGTTTACCTCCCGCTTTTAATAGCTCTGTGGTAACGCCGTCCTCTCCAGGGGCTTTTCCATTTTTAAGCTGTCCAAGAGCAGTCTCGATTTCGCCAATACTGACTTCAGGCAGGTCTTCGGAGAAATGGCGTGTTAATGTAGCTCTAGGATCCTCATTTTCGGGATCAGGTCGAGATGCATGCGATGCGTATAACCGGCCGTAGAAGTCCTCTACTTCCGAAAGTACTGCCGGCTTAGAAGAAACGACTTCTCCACTTGCTGTGGTCAACTTCGTCAGGTGGCTCCTTCCAAGAGATTGTACGAACACTTTAGACCCCCGATTCTGCTCAATAGCTCTTTTTATTGCAAGAGTATTGGAGCACCGGAGGTCGTGTCGTACGCGCCTGCTGATCTCTTGGTTTAATTGCCGTTTCTCTGACGAAGTGACAGGTGGGTTTTCACGTCGTTTCTTCATGAGCCCCAAAGTCTCTTCCGAAAGGTTCGACTTCCTGCCCTTACGCTGCATGCCACAATATCTCGTGCCTTCTTCCCTGAGAATTCGAACTACATTTTCGAGGTTCTGGTTTACGTCCGTTGTGGTTTCCACGGCAGCGAATCGGTTCTCCAGGATTGACTGGAATGTTTCAGATCCCGCAATGGTTTGGAGCAGCTTTGGTCGGAGCGTGGACTTCATCAGACGGGCGCGCTCGGCCTTAAAATTGATATTCAGAGAGCCTCGGAGGAGTCGGTGATCACTACCGGTATTAAACCTGTTAATCACTGAGACGTCTCTGAATATATGCCTCTTGTCCGTCATTATGAAGTCGATCTCGTTTTTCGTCATAGTGTCGGGGCTTTGCCACGTCCACTTCCTTTGCGGCTGCTTCTTGAAGAAGGAGTTCATCAAGAAGAGCCCCTCCCGTTCGAGGAAGTTGACAAGCATTTGCCCCCTATGATTCCTGCTTCCAAGTCCATGGGGTCCTACTACCGATTCGCTGCAGTTCTGTACTCCCACTTTAGCGTTGAAGTCCCCCATGACAACGTTGTAGTGGGTTTTCGTGGTGAAGTGGAGGGCCCTCGATATGTCATCGAATAATTCTTCCACTTCATCGTCCGAGTGTGTCGAGGTCGGTGCGTACGCTTGCACCACCTTGAGGCTGTACCTCTCGGTGAGCTTTATAATGAGGTACGCTACCCTGTTCGACACACTGGAGATTTCCACCACGTTGTCAACTAGGGACTTATTTACCAGAAACCCAACGCCACCTTGGGATTGTTGGTCACCCTCTCGGAAGTACATTAGGTGGCCTGATTCGAGGGTTACGGTGTCCTCTCCCTCTCTACGGACTTCACATAGCCCTAATATGTGCCACCTAATTTTCCCAAGTTCTACCTCAAGTTGCGCTAGATGCGAGTCAAGCCGTAGCGTGCGTCCGTTGTACGTCGCAAGGGTCAGTCGGTTGTGGTGGCCTCCCGTAGCCCGGTGATTCTTAGCACCCCCCGTCCCGCCGTTACCATCGTCGCCACCATGACGAGGAATAGCGGGGCTGCCGGGAACTGGGGGCCGTGGCTTGCGTGTGTGCTGCATGTGGAGGTTGTGCCCATAATCGCCACGCTGGGCAGGCGGGTTGGCGATCGCAGGGCGTAGCTTCTCGCACCGGTGACGCTGCTGCCCGTCACCGGCCTGTGGTATTTAGCTACGCCTATTATATTGATGGTTATACCGCCATCAGTCGGTCGCCAGAGCCTCATTTGCTGGTCGGCAGGATGCACCACGGGCAGGTGAGGTTGGCTTGAGGCACTAAGGTGTAGTTTGCGCCCCCTTACATCCCTGCGCCCCCTTACATCCCTTTACACTTTATTTATGGTGCGCTGAAACACAGATGGCGCATTAACTAGTCCAAACGGCATTCGTAAATACTCGAATTGTTCATCGGGTGTTACAAAAGATGTTTTCGGTCAAGATTCCTCAGATATTGCTATTTGGTAGTATCCAGATGCGAGATCCAATGATGTAAAAACATATGACCGGCAAGGAGATCCAGTTGATCTTCGACACGCTGCATTGGATAATGATCTTTCACTGTTTTCCGGTTCAAGGCTCTGTAATCAACACATAGTCTTTTTTTTCCACTCCTCTTTTCCACCAAAACAATTGGGCTAGCATATAGTGATGACGATTCCTGACAATATTTGAATCTAGCATTTCTTGTATCATGCCCTGAATTTGGGTTCGCTCTGTATGTGGCAGCCGATAAGGACGATATACGACTGGATCACAGTCTTTCAATTTAATTTGCATTTCAGTTACTGTGGTAAGTACTAAGTCTTTGAGTCCTGTCGAAAAACGTTTACTAAATTCTTCTAATAAAGTTTTCAATTGTGCTGCTCGGCTTGTAGTTATCATTGCATTGCCATAGTCGTTCATAACCATTGATAAGTTACATAATAGGTTGGGGAAAAAGTTTCTTCGTATTTTATATGAAAATTCAAAAAGTTTTTTTTTATAGTTTATTTACATTTGACTAAAGTATGTAGGTGCCATTTTGTTCCATAACTTTTTGCCATCTTGTTGGTAGTGACATGATCCCATTGCTGTAAAAATTTTGGGGCTTCTGATCGAAAAACTGCGGCAAGTGGTTTTGGCAGTCCTCTCGTGATGTTAACCTGACACTGCCTAAGGAATTCTGCAGAGACCGAAACAGTTGAAAATCTGAAGGTGCAAGGTCAGGACTATACGGCGGATGCATTAATACCTCCCAGCCAAACTCTCGTAATTTTTGTTGAGTGGCTAAAGATGTGTGAGGTCTAGCGTTGTCATGGTGAAAAACCACAACCCTTCTGTTGATCGATTCTGGCCGCTTTCTCTCAATTTCTTGCTTCAATCTCATCAATTGTTCGCAATACAGTTCTGAATCAATGTTCTTGCCGGGCGGTAACAGCTCATAATGAATGATGCCCTTCCAATCCCACCATACACACAGCATTACCTTGTTGCGAGTTAATCCGGGTTTTGCCACAGTCTGTGAAGCTTGACCGGCCTTTGACCACGATCTTTTTCGCACGTTCTTGTCGTATGTGATCCACTTTTCATCACCAGTTATCAGCTTCTTCAAAAATGGTTCGGTTTCATTACGTCGTAATAAAGAATCACAAATGAGTACACGGTTCATTAGGTTTCTTTCAGTGAGTTCATGAGGCACCCATATATCGAGCTTTTTTGTGTACCCAGCTTTATTCAAATGAATCAAAACCGTTTTGTGGTCAATTGCCAGTTCTTCAGCTACATCGTAACTACTAATATGCCGATCTTGCTCCACTTTTTCAAAAATGGCATCAATTTTGTTCGTAACAGGGCGACCAGAGCGAGATGCATCTTTAATATCAAAATTTCCGGCTTGAAAACGCTTAAACCAAACTTGCGCTACTCTCACAGATACTGCATTAGGTCCATAAACATCACAATTTTTTTTCGCGGCTTCAGTTGCATTTTTACCTTTTTTATAGTAAAATTTTAAAATGTATCGAATTTCTTCTTTAGATTCACTCATTTTAACAACTCTTTCTTCCTAGCTATATATCCCACATGGTGGTGGGGTCAGCTTTCCTCGTTTAGCTCTCTACTTCGCTCTATCCTTAACATCGTCGTCGGACAGCTGGCACATCTTCATGTCCTTCAACACCACATCTTTCCACCTTGTTTTGGGTCTGCCTCTGGATCTACGACCAGGGATGGAAAGTTGTAATGCTAAATTACCTGCGTAGTCGGGGGGCTTCCTTTTCACGTGCCCATACCATCGCAGCCTACTCTCCTGCATCTTGTCGGCAATGTCGCGTACGCCCATGCTTCCTCGCACGTACTCGTTGCGGATCTTGTTAAGCCTAGTAACGCCGCACATCCACCTCAACATTTTCATTTCAGCAACTTGAATGGTATTGACGTTTTTTTGAGTTATGGCCCATGTTTCACTGCCATACATAAGGGCTGGTCTGATCATGGTCTTATATACCAAACCCTTGAGTTTGACAGGCATTCTTTTGTCACATGTGACACCAGTCACTTTTCGCCATTTGAGCCACGCTGCGGCTACCCGGTACTGAATGTTGCATTCCAAGTTCCCAGTATTTTGCACCATACTCCCCAGATACTTATATTCATTGCACATGGTGACTGGTTGTCCATCGATGTAAATCGGACTGTTGTCAGTAATGTCTGTTTGATTGAAAGACATGAACTGGGTTTTTGCAACACTCAGCGTTAGGCCACCGGTCTGTAACTGGTGTTTCCAGAGTTTGAGTGCCTTTTGTAACTCTTCTCGGCTCTCCGTGCATATGGCTACATCGTCTGCGTAAATAAAGGTCCATGCCGTTGAATTCTGCGCTATCTCGGTAAGCGAGTCCAAAACCAAGCAAAACAAAAAGGGGCTGAGCACAGAGCCTTGGTGTACACCTTCTGTGACCGCTATCGGTTTCGTGGCACCCGCTGGCGTCCGTACCATTGATTTTGCACCCTTATACATGTCGGCAATGATGTTAACATACTGTTCGGGGACGTTCTTCTTACGAAGGCTCCACCAAATCGTATCTCTTGGGACGCGATCAAATGCCTTCTCTAGGTCCAGGAATGCAACATACAATGGCCGGTTTTTTGCACGATATTCTTCAGCAATTGTGTTCAGAGCGAACATCGGATCAGTTGTTGATAAGCCAGGAATGAAGCCGTAGTGATTTCTTGATAAGACGCACTCAGATCTTAGGCGACTATCTATCACTCTCTCGTAAAGCTTCATCGTATGACATAAAAGCTTGATTCCGCGGTAGTTGTTACATTCATACTTGCTACCTTTTCCTTTATAAAGTGGAACTATGGTGCTCAATCTCCATGCGTCTGGCATTTTAGAAGAGAACATCACACAGTTGAAGTAATTGGTGAGCAAGTTGACTCCTTTTTCTCGCAAGCATTTCCAAGCTTCTACTGGGATACCATCCGGTCCTATGGCTTTTTTGTTGGACATTTTTTGCAAGGCCATCTTCACCTCGTTTGGGTGTATAGGAGCTATAAGTCCCAAGTTCTTATTCATATCTGGAAGTTTTGTGGCAGTTGGATTCGGATTCAGTAGCTGTTTGTAATATTGAAACCAAGCCGTTATAATGTCTCTGTCTTTGTACAACAAATCACCATTCGAACTTTTGATGGATTTACACGTAGCTGGATCCTTTGTGCTCCGACACCTCTGCCTTGCGAGCTTGTGTATATGTTTTTGACCTTCTTTACTGCACAATGTTTTGTAAAGGTTCTTTTGGGAGTTTGCCTGTTCTACTGCAATTACTTTTTTGGTGTTTTTCTTTTCTGTTTTATAAGTCTCTCTGTCTTCAGGTGTTTGCGTGGTCTGCCAGTTTTTAAATGCGGTTTTCTTTAACTGTATTGCGGTTTGTACCATCTCAGTCCACCACCACGTTTCTCTATCTATTTTCTTCGTTCCTTTAGTACGACCCAAAGTTTTGTTAGCAGCAGTTATGACAGACTTCTGCAAGTCTTCCCACATTTTGTCAACGTCCGAGTCCATATCAAGTTTCAGATTTTCCAGATGTGCACAAAACTCTGGAACCTTGTCACCTTTTAACTTCCACCATTTCGTGAGTTCTGGAGTTTGTGTTGGTTTCTTCTTGCCAATCTTCTGAAACTTCATATCCATCACAACCAGACGGTGTTGGGTACAAATACATTCTCCCGGAATAACTTTACAATTTGTAATACGGCTGATATGTTTTCGGTTTGTTAAAATGTAGTCAATTTGCGACGATGTTTGGCCGCTTTTGTACGTTATTTTATGTTCTGGCTTCTTCGCAAAAAAGGAATTGACAATAGCGAGATCGAATGCTGCTGCCGTTGAAAGTATAATTTTGCCAGCATCGTTTAGGGTGCCGTATGCGTGACCTCCGTGCACTCTATTAAAAGACTTATTGACTTCGCCGATGTGGCCATTTAGATCACCTCCCAGCACAATAGTATCCTCGGTTGGTATTTGCTGGAGTGTACTTTCCAGAGTGGTCCAGAAATATTCCTTCTCTTCCTGGCTACAACCAACCTGGGGAGCGTATGCAGAAATAACTTGTATAAATTCTCCTTCTACTAGGACTTTTAGAGATACTAATCTGTCAGATACACGATTTATTTCTAGGATGTTGTTGAGGTGCTCTTCTTTTATAGCAATTGCTACGCCATTTCTTCCGTGCTTTGCGCCCACGTACATGAGTTTATAGCCCTCTCCGATGTTACGAGCTTTTGATCCAGTCCATCGAGTTTCTTTTAGACAGATAAAATCGACCCTTCGGCGTTTTAAGAGTGCAGCAAGTTCCTTTGTTTTTCCTGTTAGAGTGCCTACGTTTAAAGAAGCGAAGCGGATCTTTTGGCTACAAGTTGGGACTAACGTCTTTAGCCGAGCCCGTCCATGACCCGGTAGCCCTTGCATACTATTCGCAGAGGTAGGGCGATGTGTCTGCGCGTCGTTTCGCGGCGACCCCTATTTGTGATCCTCAATGCTTTATGTAACCTTTCCATAATTCTAGCCCAATAATTTGGCGTTTTGGGTTTATTATTTCAGTACCGATTGCCATCTGACGTACAAAAACCTGCTCTCTATGAAGACAGGAAAACCCCGGATTTGATGATAAGTCCGTTAACACCTCTGTGTTTAGTAATGTCTGTATTATTGGCATAGCAAGTTAGGTAAATTATCAGTGTGCCAATCTTTTAAATACCTTAGTCGCCTTGTACGACACCTCGGTAAGAAAGAGGTAGGTGCTATTCTACTCTGCCGGTCACCTCACGGCACCATTCACTCATTTTAACAACAACAAAAACAAATGAAAATCACACAAATTCCTAAAATTCTTTAAAATTAAAACTTTTTAATGATACCAAAACCAGCCAGATACAAATGGTATAGCCAAAGAGATTTTATTACAAGTTCATACATACTATATGCGAAAAGACTTTTTCCCCAACCTAATACATTGTTGAGGCCTTTCAAATCAAATCAAATCAAATCAATTTTATTCAAGTAAACTTCACAATGAAGCGTTTTTGAATCGTCAATAATCAAATACTACCACCGTTTCGGAAAGCAGCTTCTAGCGAGAAGAAACGGCAAGAAACTCGCATAGTTGCTCTTTTCAAATAAACACATTTACAATGCTGTTATTGACAGTAATTAGCGTCCTATGATGGAACCCGAGCCTAACTCCAGGCGTTTCTTTCTAAAAAGTACTCTTTTAATGAATAGTATGATTTATTTATTAATTTAGTCTTAATAATATTTTTAAATTTTGAAAATGGTAAATTGATTATATTTTCCGGTATCTTATTATATATGCGTATACCATTGCCCAAAAACGTTCTATTTACCGTATGCAAACGGAAACTGGGGGTTACAAGTTTATTCTTATTTCTTGTATTAATAGTAGGGGTGTTAGGGAGCTCCGTAACCGTAACCGAAACTATCGGATATCCGATATAAAAAATCATCCGTAACCGTAACCGAATCCGAAATGAAAGTTTCGGATAGTATCGGATAGGGGCGGAGCCTAATTGAGACACGTTATGACATGTTGTTTTGATCGGCCGGCCGCTGCCAGTGCCGACACACAAGCTACGCGCATTGTTTGTTTTTTTTCTTCTATGACAAATGTGTTGTGTTACGGAATTGATTGAATTTGTACAAAATGCGTCCTAAGTCGAGTACAGTTTGGTCGTTTTTTGATGAAATGACCGATTCCGCGAAATGTAAACAGTGTGGTAAAAGCTTTTCAAGGAAAGGAGGTGGGACTACATCGCTAAAACTTCACCTTAAATCACAACATAGTGATAAGTACGAAGAACTTTTGCTACTGGAAAAAGGTAACCAACAAAATAACCTAAAAACAGCCAAGCAGCTGACACCTTTACAAGAGTGTAAAAAACAGTTGACACTCAAAGATTCGTTAAAAAATAAAGGTGCCTGGGATGAAACTAATACCAAACAAAAAGAAATTGATAAATTAGTGGCTGAAATGATAGCGTTACAAAACTTGCCATTTAATTTTGTAGAAGGTGTGGGATTTCAAAGATTAGTGCAGGCAGCCCTACCACGTTATAATCTTAGAGGTCGGCAGTACTTTACTAATTTACTGTGCAATGATATCTACAACAAAATGAAGTTAAAGATTCTGGACTTATTGAAACAATTTGAGAAGTTATCATTTACTACAGATGTGTGGTCCGAGCCCAGCGCAAATGTCTCGTTACTTAGTCTTACTGCTCATGGCATCACGAATAATTATGAAAGAGTTTCTATAATACTCAAGTGTGAACAATTAGAGGGTCGGCACACAGGTGAAATTATAGCGAATAATTTAAAAAATATTTTGCAAGATTGGGGCTTAAGCAATGAATCAGTTCATTGTATTTTACGCGACAAAGGATGTAATATGATAAAAGCTATGAGAACGGCCAATTTCCCTGATGCAAACTGTACTATTCATCAACTTCAATTATGTGTTAGGTCAGCAATGGAAACCGAAGATTTTATCTCGCCAGTGATTACAAAGTGCAAAAAAATTGCTACTCACTTCCATCACTCACTAATTGCTCAAAATGAATTAAAGCAAATTCAAACAGAAAGACTGAACCAAACAGAATTATGTATCGTTCAGGATTGTTCTACAAGGTAAGATATTTCTATTTTAAACTAAAATAATTTTATATAAATGTTTGTTTTTTCTTCTGTACGTTGTTTAATTTCATATATGTTTTATTTATTCACAGATGGAATTCGACTTATTATATGATGGAAAGAATATTGAAATTAAAAGACTCCTTGATACTGTATTCGGGCGCGCATACTATACCGATTCTTACTGCTGATGAATGGCTCGACTTGGAAAAGTGTATTGCAATATTAAAACCATTCGAATAAATTACACAGGAGTTAAGTAGTGCAACTGCGACAATAGCTTCAGTGATTCCTTTAGTCTATACTCTTAAAAACACATTAGAAACAGAAAAGATTAAACAAGACACATCAGAAAACTTTAAATTAATGATTACAAAAATGGTCCATGATATCAGCGTCAGATTTCAGGACATTGAGAATAATAAAATATATACAATAGCTACTTATCTAGATCCACGCTACAAGCTCAAGTTTTTCACTGAAATTATTAAGGAACAAGTACAGACAGAGATTCTAGGAATCCTTGGGTGTTCAAGAACTTCTCATGATGAAGGTCCTTCTTCACCAAAGAGATCACGGACTCAGCTGCCATCAACAAGTTCATACATTCAATCTTGTCTAGCTGAAATATTATGCGCAAGTGACGAAGAAGAGCACGTAGGTGGTGATGAGGATGATACAGTACCCAATCAATTAATTGTCAAAAAAGCATTGCTAAATGAATACAATAGAGAGAAAAGGTTGACACTCAATGAAAATCCACTTTTATGGTGGAAAATGCATACCAAGTACAACAGTTTAAGTGCTTTAGTCAGACAGTACCTCTCTCCGCCACCTGGCAGTGTACCGAGTGAGCAGCTTTTCAGTGCTGCTGGGTTAATTTATGATCCTTTAAGAAATAGACTTTCTGGTGATAAGGCTGCGAAATTACTTTTTGTCAAGTATAATTTACCTTTGATAAAATTTGATTATTGAAAATGTTCAATGTTATTATAAATTAATGTAAGACAAAGTATGATTAAGTTCAGAATAAAAAAGGAAGATATGATTGTTATGTTTGCACAGCACAGATTATAAAAAAGGAAGCTATGATTGTTATGTTCGACTTAAATTATAGTTATAGTAAACTTAATTTAATTCTGATTTCAATATTTTCTTTTAATACAATATTACTGATTCAGTATAAGTAATAATTTTGTTATTACATTTTCATTTTAGGTGTTTTAGAATCTAAAACATCTAAAATTTAGATAATACTCAATATAATTATTTATATTTATTTTTATTTTAAATAGCTGTAATAATTACTCACAGACTGATTGTAATTCCTGCCAAAAACGAAATAAAACTACTTTATTACCTATTTGTATTTTACTTTTAAAATTCCTTAAAAATATAATATCCGTAACCGAAACTAACGGATAATCCGAAATAATTTATTATCCGTATCCGTAACCGTATCCGGTATAATAATCATACCTATATCCGTATCCAATCCGTAACCGAAATTTCATATCCATAACATCCCTGATTAATAGTATGTACATCAGCATTGATAGAATAATTTTTATTCTTTTGTATAAAGATTATATTATCATAAATATATTGTGAAACAGCCGTTAATATACCTATTACTTTAAATTTTTCACGTAATGATGTCCTGGAGCTAATATTGTAAATAGATCGGATAGCTCTTTTCTGTAGAATAAAAACAACTTCAATCTCTGCTGCATTACCCCATAACAACATTCCATATGACATAATACTGTGAAAATTACTAAAATAAACTTGTCTAGCAGTACTTATGTCCGTAAGTTTTCTAATTATTTTTATTGCATAAATGGCACTACTTAGTTTTCTTGCCAGGGCATACAAATGGGTGCCCCACTGCAGTTTAGAGTCAAGGGTTATCCCTAAAAAGACCGTCGACTCAACAAACTCAAGCCTTTCATTTTTCAAAGTTATTGCAGAAGGATTTGATTTGACATTTGGCAAGGAAAACAAAACACATTTAGTCTTTTTAGCATTTAGTACTAAATTATTTATGTCAAACCAACCAAGAACCCGCGACAGAGCACTGCTTACAACGTCATAGTTGTTTATTTTTTCTATCAAGTTTAAAAATGAGGGATGTATCATCTGCAAACAGTACAATATCGCAAGTATTTTTTACGAAATAAGGTAAATCATTTATATATATTAAGAACCCAATATTGGTCCCAAATAAGGTCCCAAAATTGAACCCTGTGGTACACCCATTTGCGCCAAAGCGCCATTTGATTTTGCACCATTAACCACAACCTTCAAAACTCTTTCACTAAGGTAGGAGGAAATTAATTTCAATACAGGGCCCCTGATACCATAATATTTAAGCTTTTCTAGGAGAATATCATGCCTAACGCAATCGAAAGCTTTTGATAAATCACAAAAAACTCCAATAGCGTTTTGTGACTTTTCCCATGCATCATAAATGTGTTTAACAAATGCTACACCCGCATCAGCAGTCGAGCGACCCTTAGTAAAACCAAACTGTTGAGAATGCAATAGCTTATTCGAGTTAAAGTATAATAGCAATTGATTAAGCATGACTTTCTCAAAAATTTTATTTAATACTGGCAAAATAGAGATCGGTCTGTAATTGTTTGGATCATTTTTATCACCGGACTTAAATAATGGGATTACTTTACTTAATTTCAACATATCAGGAAAAATACCAGATTGTACACATTTATTAAAGATGATAGCTAAATAAGGAGCCAAGTCAACAATTACATTGTTAATAATTGTGACTGATAAATCCCATAGATCACTGGTTTTTTTCAGATTTAATGTTTTAAATATTTTTAATATTTCGTACGGAGTTATATTCTCAAAAGAAAATTCTAACTCATTCTGGGGAACATAACATTTAAGTAGGTCTAAAGCGTCATTAGGAGACGCATTAAGTCCTTTAGTAATATTCAGAGGAATATTAGAGAAATATTCTTCGAATTCATTGGCCACATCTAGATCTTTGCCTACAATTTTGCCTTTTATACTAAGAGATAACTGCCCTGCATCAAACTTCAACCTACCTGTTTCCGAACTTATAATATCCCAAGTAGTTTTCATTTTATTATTAGATTTTAAGATTTTATTTTTAATATGCAACGAACGAGCTGTTTGACAAACTTGTTTAAATAAATAGGAATATTTTTTAACAAAATTGATAAATTTACAATCACGATTATATTTCTTAAGTTCTTATAGCTCATACAATTTATTTCGACTTATATAGATACCGGTAGTGGCCCAGTGTGAGAACTGCATTTCATTGTTTTGATAAAAGGTTTTTAACTGAAATATTTTATTGAATTCGTTATTAATTACTTGTAAAAGAGAATTATATAAAGAGTTGGGATCATTTGAGCTAAGATTCAATTTTGGAAGGCTACAGTGTAAAGCATTATTGAAGTTGAACTTTCACGGGTAATGCGCGAGTCATTAGTGTATTCTTCTAGAATTCTATTTTATTCTTTTTTTGGAAGATAAGTTGGAAGAGATGGATCAATCAACTTCCGTTGCCTTTATGAACCTCATACTCATACTCTTTCAGAGCTTCAATAAATTGTTCCAAAATACGTGAGGCAGAACTGCTATTATCTTCAATACATTTAGATTGCCTTCGATTGTTTTTATTTCTGCCTTGTTTGGTCGAATGTTTGTAAGAATGATTGTCACTATCAGAATTCTCCCAGTTCCGATGCAAGCGACGCGAATTATGTCGTGATCTAGATCGTTATTTTTTTTTTAATCTTATATTTTTCGCAAGACTCGTGTCATCGGTATCATCAAGCCTAGAAAACAAAACGATGTTGTTCATAGTTCATCTTCTCGCTCCCTCGTCATAAATCTCTCAGATTAGATGCGAGAACTATGCCCGCGTCCAATACCACGTCTGGGAGATTGTCTATATTGGCGATCTCTCAGACGTTGCTCATGCTCTACGTCTGATGGACCACGTTCAACCAAGTACCTCAGGCGTTGCTCATGCTCACCGCCCGAGGGACTATGTCCGACAAAGTCGTTCGGGCGTCGCTCATGCTCACCACCCGAAGGACTACGTCTAACTAAATAGCTTGGGCGTTGCTCATGCTCACCGCTCAAGCCACGAGACCTGTGGTATCGATATTTTGGTAACGTCTAGTACCCTTCGCAGTTTTGTCGACTTTTCTTTCTTGGACGTGAACTTTTGTTATTCTTTTGGTTTGCTCCGTGAACATCTCCTTTCACATATGCTCATCGAACGTCTTGGTATGTCAAAATCATTCTCTTGCAATAGTTTGGTCTCCATCTGAGGCTTAAAATACTTATATTTTAGTTTCGATGAAAAGAAATAAGTAATTAAATTTTAAAGTTATTAAATTAAAAGAATGAAGTATATTGAGCCTTTAAAGGTGCATCAATGTTGAACAAAATACAATTTTACACATTACGTTAGCTTATAAATAACATATGTATTTATAATATTTTATAGATATTCGTAAAGAAAATTTTACCTGATTTAAATATATTGATATATTACAACTATATTTTAAATTATTTTAAACTTCAAACACAAAAAAATAACTAACAAAAATGCAAAAAAAAAACAAAATCATAAATTTAAATATATGGAAAAAGAAACCCAATTACGCATAAAATAAAATAAAAATAAACACTTATTAAGCGATACTTACGTAAGCAGGCTTTACGGCCGAATTCGAAATAAAGTAATCTTGTTCAATCCCCACTTCTGAAATGTTGGAATAATACAAAAACTCTCCCCACAATCAATACTTTATCTCTCCTGAAGTGGTTTTCGATCCTTCCAATTCGACGATTAAAGTAAGAATGACCATTTCTAGGCTTACTCCTAGTATTTAATGTTTACACGCCCCTCCTTCGACTGTAGCAACATCCGGCTTCGATCCATTTTAAAAAACAATTTAGTCAAAACCGGATGTTGACAATCAACGCAAATTGTAATAACTATTTAAATCGAATTATTTATGCTGATAATACTTTAATACATTAAAACAATAAAATATGATCATATTAAAATAAATATGTTAACAATCGGACAAGTCGGTGATCACTACCGGTATTGAACCTGTTGATCACTGAGACGTCTCTGAATATATGCCTCTTGTTTGTCATGATGAAGTCTATCTCATTTTTGGTCATAGTGTCGGGGCTTTGCCACGTCCACTTCCTTTGGGGCTGCTTCTTGAAGAACGAGTTCATCAAGAAGAGTCCCTCCCGTTCGAGGAAGTTGACAAGCATTTACCCCCTATGATTCCTGCTTCCAAATCCATGGGGTCCTACTACCAATTCGCTGCAATTCTGTACTCCCACTTTAGCGTTAAAGTCCCCGATGACAACGTTTATTTTTATTTTTTTATTTAAAATTCTTTATTGACCAACAACATAAGTTGTGACAAAAGGCGGACTTAATGCCTGAAGGCATTCTCTACCAGTCAATCTTTAGGCCAAACAGAAAGTCATGAAGGCGGTAACAATAAATTTTATAATAAATACGATAGTAATAATAATAAAACAAGAACATAGATGAAATATTGTATATATGCATAAGAATACACATTTATAATTATATATACATACATGATATAAAATAACAGAGTCGTAATAGAAATTATAAAAACACAGCGTAGTGAGAAAAAAAAAGAGAAAATTAAGAGAGGTTTTTAATAAGATGATCCTGTAAACGACGCTTGAAGAATGTCTTAGTAGGAGCCTTTCTAATTTCTACCGGAAGTTTATTCCATAATCTGACAGCTTGGACAGAGAAAGCGTTAGTTACGAAACCAGAGAAGTGACAGGGAAAAGAGAGAATGAGAGAATCAATAGAGCGTAGCTGTCGATCGTGATTGTCAGAGAGAAATTTGAATTTATCTTTTAAGTAATCAGGGGAAAGAGGGTCAAAAAGAATAGAAAAAAGAGTACACAGTAGCCGTAAATCCCTGCGTTGGCGGATAGGGAGCCATTTGAGTTCGGCTCGACAATGGGAAATGTGGTCGAATTTTCGAAGGCAGAAGATGAAACGCAGGGAATTATTTATGAGGCGATCGAGTTTATTTAAAAAAATTTCATTGAGATCGACATAACACACATCAGCGTAATCGATGATCGGATATATAAGGGCTTGCACTAGGAAAACTTTGGTTTTAATAGGGAGAAAATTTCTAAATCTATTGAGACACCTTAAGGTAGCGGTGACAGAGCGACTAACTTCATTAATGTGCACCTTCCAGCTCAAAGTTGAATCAATGTGCAGTCCGAGATCTTTAACATTTTGAGAGTAAGGTATGATATTATTATTAAACACGATATTTGGCAAAGAAGAAATATCGCACTTGGAAATGATACGCGAACTACCAACAATGATCGCCTGACACTTAGCTGGATTTACCATGATACCATATTTATTAAACCAGTCATATATATAAGTAAGGTTTCGATTAATTTTATTTACAGCTGAATCGATATCCTCCAACTTAGTATGAATATAGAGTTGCAGATCATCGGCGTAGAAATGGTAAGAACAGTCGATGTTATAAGTAAGAAAATTTATAAAAATAGAAAAAATAATAGGAGAAAGGATGCCACCCTGCGGCACACCAGCAGATAGATCAAGCCACCCGGAAAGAGATTGATCCAGCCTGACCGCTTGCTGGCGGCCGCGAAGATATGAGGAGAACCAGTCCAGAGCTGATGAAGAAAAGTTTAAATACTTAAAAATGGCAAGAACAATATCATGATCAACCAAGTTAAACGCGTTAGAAAAATCAATGAGGACCAGTATGGTGATCAATCTATTCTCCATACCAATCCGAATATCCTCAGTTACTTTGAGAAGAGCAGTAGCTGTACTATGGCCTGGTCGAAAACCTGACTGATATGAGCTGAGAATATTATTGTTATAAACAAAGGAAGAAACTTGTTGGTAAATACTTAATTCTAAGACTTTTGACAAGAAAGGAACAATTGAAATGGGTCTGTAGTGATTTAACTGGGAGGGGTTGGAAACTTTAGGAAGAGGAATAACATAAGCTCTACGCCATAGTACAGGGAACTCTCCTGATGAAATAGAAAAATTTACAATGTGAGTTATAGCTGGCAGTATATAGTCTAGAATAGATGTTATCATGTATCGATTAATGCCATCAACACCAGTAGCATTAGAAGAGATTGACAGTATAATTTTACGAATTTCTTCATCAGACACTGGAGAAAGGACGAAGTCGTTAAAAGAAGGAGAGGCCATGGATTCAATTTCTGAAATAGTACGTAATTTAATATTAGGACATAATAGAGTACAAGAAGAAAAATGTAAGTTTAAACTATCAGGAGACAATGAAGGCAAAGAAAAATTATTGTTTCGCTTATTTATGCCTAATGTTTGTAGAAATTTCCATATTGAGGCCGGAGACGAGTTACTTACGTTAATATGACAATAGTGGCGTTTGGCTGTTCTTACCATTAAGTTACACCGGTTGCGTGCAGCCTTACATAACTCCCAATTTTCTTTGCACCTGTCATGTTTATATTTGCGGAAAGCACGATCACGACGAGACATAGCCATACGCACCCCTTTGGTAATCCAAGGAGCGGGCGGTCTTCTTATCTTGACAGGACTCATTGGTGCATGTTTATCAAAAAGTGATGAAATGGATGTATTGAAGTGAGAAACTTTATCATTAATTGTTGATGAATTATACACCAAAGACATTTCAAGCGATACTGCATCATTTTTTAGGTTTTCTAAGTTAATTTTAGCAAGATTGCGCATCCACACTGTAGGAGGTTTAATTTTAGGAGGCTTAAGCTTGTAGGACACATATAAAAGATCGTGACGAGAGAATCCGGGAGCTGATAATTGACCATATTTAATGACATCATTTGTTGAGGAGACTATAATAACATCCAACCAAGTATCAGGCGAGTCAAAGTTATGATGTGTAGCTCCAGAAGGGAGAATGTTGAAATTAATAGAATTTAAGAGACTAGAAAGTTTTAAAGAACGTGGTGTCATTTTTAACATATCTGTATTCAGATCACCCATGATTACATGATGTGTGTAATCCGATGAAAGGGACTCAAGGACAGATTCAAGTGAAGAGAAATAGTCAACAGCAGGAGGGCAATAAATAACTCCAAGAACCACTTTCACACCCCTGAGACGGATTTCAATGAATAAAAATTCAGCAGAGAACGAGAATGAAGAAGGAGATGAAAAAAGGATATTATAGGGAATCTCAGAGCGTAGGTAAATAGCCACACCTCCGCCACCTTTGCCTATACGGTCGTTCCGAATTAGCACAAATCCAGGAAGACTGTATAAGCAGGAACTAAGAGAAGGTTTTAACCAACTTTCGGATATTAAAATGGCGTCTACAGGGGCATTGGAAAAGGCTTCAAGAAAATCAGAAAAATGAGAAGGTAAGCTTTAAGCGTTAATATGACATACGTTAAAAAGGTGAGGAGAATTGAGAAAAGAACTACTAAGCAAGGACCCTAGCGTTTCAGGAACATGGAAAGAATCATCGTCTACGTCAGAGGAACAACTACTACTACATGCTGATAAAAATATATCATCATCTGTAGTGGACATAATTTTACAATTTTAATTGTAAGTTTCGAAAAATTGAATACAATATATAAAATATATATTAATATTATGAATAAGATATGCTGAATGATTTTATAAAAATAAGATAAATATGTATATACTCTTTCAATAAATATTAATACTATATCTACTAATCATTATTTCTGCACGTCCCGCCGGTTGACGGTTACATTAACACAATAACAAAATAATAAACACTGAATAAAAACAGGAAAAAAAACAAACAATGTAGAAAAGAAAATACAAAAATTTAAATGGCCAAGGCAATAGGAACAAAGACAAACATAGTAAACATTAATTAATAACAGCAAGTACAAGGGTATTCTTATTTTGTTATCAAAAATATCGTGTGTTCTAAAATTAATAATTGAAATGAATACATGTTACATATAGACGGTAAAATACAGACGTTACATTTATAATCCATATTATTAGACATTGATTTCGACTTATATTCAAAGAACACCTCAACACAATAATAATTATAATGTTGATAAACGAAAGACATGCTATTTAAAAGTATATAGATATTTCAAATAAAATTAAAAAAGCAAAAATATCTATTGCTTATGCTGCTAGGCTGTACAGTATAATACCTTTGCTTTTCCGACATGACCAAAGTCAACAAGTAGTTGTGTCAAATGTCAACGTCAACTTAATTATTGAAATACCGGGTTACCGGGAGTTCTTATTTGTAAACAACACATTGAAAAATGAAAATTAGTCACCACGTGAAATTAGAATTGAATTCAATTACAACATATTATCACGGAAAGCAACAAAAGTACAAAGAAATAACGTGATACGCTTAAAAATGACAAAAGAATACCCTTATTTATAAGATATGCAATGGCTCGAGAATTTTTTAACAAGAAGACAAACATATGATACTATAAGTATAAGAAGGCAATAAGATTGAGGTTAATAATTATAAAAAAAAAAGATCATAATAATAAAATAATGAACACTATTTCTTAGCTCTCACTGCACGTTTGGGCTTGGAACTGAGACCGGTTGATGAGTTATCCTGGGTACCTGATGAAGATGCCTCACCAGCAACGTCGATTTTTCCAGTCAGCTTAGAAAGACTTTCTTCTGAGTCAATACGATGTCTGGAACCATCAGGCATCTTGACAAATATATTGCCATCTAAACTCCAACAATTCCTCATACCCAGTTTATTACGAGCAAGTAGAAATAGAGACTGGCGTTGGTGAGTTAAGAACTCTGATAGCACAAAAGAGGAGCCCTTAAGATTTGCCTTTTTCTTCCAGATGGCACTTTTTAAATTAAGGTCAACAAACCTTACAAGCACGGGACGATGCTTACCCTCAGAGTGTTTGCCGAGGCGATGACAGGCAATAATTTTATCCTTAGTTGCATCAGGAACATCAAGCTTGTTTGTACAGATCCCAGAAATAGTGTTTGTGAGATCCTCATTCGCCTCTTCAGGCACACCATTAAAAAGCAAATATTTCCTGCGATGTCTCATCTCCACATTATCAACAACTCGGCTGATTTCCATTATTTGCTGTCTGAGAAGGCTTAGAATTGACCAGACCTGATCTTTAAAGCAATTAAATTCATCAGCCAGAGCTGCGAGATTGATGTTACTCCTTGGGGTACTTGCCTTCAGCTGCTTCTCAAATTCCGACATCTTCTCCAGCAAGGAAGCTTCTAATGCCTTTTGTGTTTCCATTACAGTGTAATAGTTTGCCATGTTTGATGTAAATGGTACAAACTCAGTGTTTATAATGATGAAGTTTGTTGTGCCGGCAGGACAGTGCAGGTGATATGTTTAAATAAGCACTATATGCATATATTAAGCTGAGATAACACTTGTAAGTATATAATAGAACTTAAACTTTAATAAACTGATGAATATTGTTGACTTAGATTAAAAATAGATAATAAAATCGAAACTTATAATCCCAGAACAATGTTATAGTTTTCTTTGCCTACCGCCAAAAAAAAAAACGTTGTAGTAAGTTTTTGTGGTAAAGTGGAGGGCCCTCGATATTTCATCGAACATTTCCTCCACTTCATGGTCCAAGTGTGTTGAGGTCGGTGCGTACGCTTGCACCACCTTGAGGCTATACCTCTCGGTGAGCGTTATAATAAGGTACGCTACCCTGTTCGACACACTGGAGATTTCCAAAACATTGTCAGCTAGGGAATTATTAACCAGAAATCCAACGCCACCTTGGGATTGTTGGTCTCCCTCTCGGAAGTACATTAGGTGGCCCGATTCGAGGGTTATGGTGTCCTCTCCCTCTCTACGGACTTCACATAGCCCTAATATGTGCCACCTAATTTTCCCAAGTTACTCCTCAAGTTGCGCTAGATGCGAGTCAAGTCGTAGCGTGCGTCCGTTGTACGTCGCAAGGGTCAGTCGTTTGTGGTGGCCTCCCGTAGCCCGGTGATTCTTAGCACCCCCCATCCCGCCGTTACCATCGTCGCCACCATGACGAGGAATAGCGGGGCTGCCGGAAACTGGGGGCCGTGGCTTGCGTGTTCTGAGCATAGAAGGGAATGCCCGTAATCGCCACGCTGGACAGGCGTGTTGGCGATCGCAGAACGTAGCTTCTCGCACCGGTGACGCTGCTGCCCGTCATCGGCCTGTGGTATTTAGCTACGTTTATTTTTATGGTTATACCGCCATCATTTCGGTCGCCAGAGCCTCGTTTGCTAGTCGGCAGGATGCACCACGGGCAGGTGAGGTTGGCTTGGGGCGCTAAGATGTAGTTTTGCGCCCCCTTACATCCCAAAACCTCAATGGCCGAGCGGTCGTATTCCCGACAGGAGATGGTCTGAAGTGAAGACAGATGTCGTGCGGTGTTCCACAGGGCTCTGTACTGGGTCCTCTCCTGTGGAACATCGGGTACGACTGGGTGCTGCGCGAGGCCACCCTGCGGGGGGTCAGCGTCACATGCTACGCTGACGACACCCTCGTGTCGGCCCGCGGCAGTACCCACCGGGAGGCGGCGTACCTTGCCACGGTGGGAGTGGCACACGCGGTCCACCGCATTCATGCTCTGGGCCTGGAGATGGCCTTGCACAAATCCGAGGCCCTAGTCTTCCATGGACCTCGGAAAGCGCCACCTCAGGGCATGACCATCACCGTCGGCGGAACTTCCATCACCATCGGGTCGACGATGAAGTACCTGGGACTCGTCCTCGATGGCAGGTGGAAGTTCGAGGAGAACTTCCGGCGCTTGGCCCCAAGACTGGTGGCTGCAGCCGGAGCGTTGGGGCGGATTCTACCCAACGTCGGTGAACCGGGTAGTTCCTGTAGGCGGCTGTATTCCGGCGTGGTGCGCTCGATGGCACTCTACGGTGCGCCAATATGCGGACGCTCTGAGCGCTCGTAAAATCGCCTCGCTGCGACGTCCGCTGCGGGCGATGGCGCTTAGGGCGGCTCACACCGCGGCCGGCTTGCTGTCCGGAAGCCCGCCATGGGACCTCGAGGCCGAGATCAACTCGAGCGTCTACTGGCGAGTCATGGCTGCAAGAGCAGGCGGGAACGCATCTCCACTACGTGAAGTGCAGTAGTGGAGGGAAGAGGCAAGACGCCGCCTCTTAGATAAGTGGGAGGATCGGCTGCGAGCTCCGGACGCTAGTGCGGAACTCGTAGCGGCGATCCGGCCCGTTTTGAGAGAGTGGGTCGAGCGCAAGCACGGCCCACTGACGTACCACCTGACGCAGCTCATAACCGGTCACGGCTGCTTCGCCAAATACCTGTGCGAAGTGGTCGGGAGAGAGCCGTCGGTGTTATGTCATCATTGCGACGACGGAGCCGTGGACACGGCCCAGCACACGCGCGTAGAGTGCTCAGCCTGGGCGGAGCCTCGCGCAGCCTTGTCCACGGTAATTGGATCGGACCTTTCGCTGCCGGTCCTAATAAGGAAGATGGTCGCGAGTGAAGTGGGCGGCAATACGGGTCTTCAGTGAAGCCGTAATGTCCGCGAAGGAGGAGGCGGAGCGACAGCGGGAAGACGATCCAAACTCCCTCCCGCTGCGCCGACGTAGACCCGGTCGGCGGCGCCGCGACCATCTAGGTCGGTTGCCTTGATAGTGACACAGCGGCGGCGGACCTTTACATCCGCTGCCGCATAAACCGGACGTGACATAGCGCTATCGGCAGCGGACCTTTACATCCGCTGCCGCCTAGCCTCCATTGGCGGACTCGGGGGGAGTCCGTCACGGTTCAGACGGAGGCGGAGTCGGAAGGTGCGCCGTAACACCCTGGCGTGCCTTTCGTGAAGTGTCGCCCCTATTGCGACAGCCGCCGGCAGGGTCGCGGTGGTGAGCCAAGCGCGTTCCCGTGGCCCTGCCGCCTTGCGGATAGGCGGAAATCCTAGGAGGTTTTATGGGGTAGGACGGGGCCTACTGCCCCGGGAGTCCAACATATCCGTCCCAGTCCCCCTATGGCCGAGCGGAATGCGTTGTAATGTGGTGCCCTGAGAGAGGAATGAAAGCCGAGGCTGCTGAATAGATACTGCCTTTATTTCTAATAGGTCGTACATTAAATAGGTACAAAATTAGGTTACGTAGTATATAATGATTAATAAGTATGTTTAGAAAGAAAGAAAGAAAGAAAGAAAGAAATGTTTATTAGGACACAGTACACAATAAAAGAATAAGAGGTATAAAAATTTAAAACAAAAGGAAGAAAAAACAACAAAAAACTATAAACATATTAACTAACTATAACTACTCGCTAACTTAAATTATACAAAAAAAAAACAACAACAATACAAAACAACACAATGATGCTTAACGTGTCCTAAAGGTGTACCATTCAGCTTCCAAGTTGGGTTCCAAGAACCCAACGTTGATTTTCAATGGTACCCTGTGTGGTTGTGACGGGCTGTGACTGTGTATATGATAATATATTATAAAAATAAAAAATAAAAAAATAATAATAAAAAATAAATAAATAAAAAACTACAATTTGAATGTACATACAATATACACATAATAACAATATATAACTATAAATATATAAATACATACATATTTTATGAACCCATTAGCTAATGACAATTTTGTTCCAGTAGTTAATAATCGTTCGGGGGGTGACGGGGGAAGGAATGCAAGGTGTCGGTTAAAGGTTAAGTTTTAAGAGGCCTCCCGCCACAGTGAGGCACGCGCGCCGGCAGTGTATCGACGCTGTCACGCATTCTTCTATTGCGTATTTCTTTCAGTTATTTACTGTTTCCCGTAATAAAATACAAAATAAAACAAAAAAAAATCCGAAAGTTGTAATTTGTTAAAACGGTAAGTTGAATATCCAATTATTATATCTTACGTAACTCAATTGTATGCTTTATTATATAATTATCTGTCATTCAAACCATACAGCACAATATGTACGACCACGAAGAAGTCGTACAAAAAAAAAAACAAGAAAACAAATAGCAGCAGCAGCGCGTTGCTAGTCCAATCTGAGCTATAAGCTACGGAGCCATACCTTTAGGTAAGAGATAAATAATTATTATAATAAATATTAAATTAAGTTATACCTATAACATATATACTACAAGTATTTATTTTATAATGATATAAATTATTCATATAACGAGATAAAAATATATATATAAACCAACTTGGTCTACACATATATTAGGTTGGGGAAAAAGTCTTTTCGCATATAGTATGTATGAACTTGTAATAAAAGCTCTTTGGCTATACCATTTGTATCTGGCTGGTTTTGGTATCATTAAAAAGTTTTAATTTTAAAGAAGGCACTTCCAAATTCAAATTAGGAATTTGTGTGATTTTCATTTGTTTTTGTTGTTGTTAAAATGAGTGAATCTAAAGAAGAAATTCGATACATTTTAAAATTTTACTATAAAAAAGGTAAAAATGCAACTGAAGCCGCGAAAAAAAATTGTGATGTTTATGGACCTAATGCAGTATCTGTGAGAGTAGCGCAAGTTTGGTTTAAGCGTTTTCAAGCCGGAAATTTTGATATTAAAGATGCATCTCGCTCTGGTCGCCCTGTTACGGACAAAATTGATGCCATTTTTGAAAAAGTGGAGCAAGATCGGCATATTAGTAGTTACGATGTAGCTGAAGAACTGGCAATTGACCACAAAACGGTTTTGATTCATTTGAATAAAGCTGGGTACACAAAAAAGCTCGATATATGGGTGCCTCATGAACTCACTGAAAGAAACCTAATGAACCGTGTACTCATTTGTGATTCTTTATTACGACGTAATGAAACCGAACCATTTTTGAAGAAGCTGATAACTGGTGATGAAAAGTGGATCACATACGACAAGAACGTGCGAAAAAGATCGTGGTCAAAGGCCGGTCAAGCTTCACAGACTGTGGCAAAACCCGGATTAACTCGCAACAAGGTAATGCTGTGTGTATGGTGGGATTGGAAGGGCATCATTCATTATGAGCTGTTACCGCCCGGCAAGAACATTGATTCAGAACTGTATTGCGAACAATTGATGAGATTGAAGCAAGAAATTGAGAGAAAGCGGCCAGAATCGATCAACAGAAGGGTTGTGGTTTTTCACCATGACAACGCTAGACCTCACACATCTTTAGCCACTCAACAAAAATTACGAGAGTTTGGCTGGGAGGTATTAATGCATCCGCCGTATAGTCCTGACCTTGCACCTTCAGATTTTCAACTGTTTCGGTCTCTGCAGAATTCCTTAGGCAGTGTCAGGTTAACATCACGAGAGGACTGCCAAAACCACTTGCCGCAGTTTTTCGATCAGAAGCCCCAAAATTTTTACAGCAATGGGATCATGTCACTACCAACAAGATGGCAAAAAGTTATGGAACAAAATGGCACCTACATACTTTAGTCAAATGTAAATAAACTATAAAAAAAACTTTTTGAATTTTCATATAAAATACGAAGAAACTTTTTCCCCAACCTATTATATCATTTTTATATATGCATACTACAATTATATGTACTATTAATTGCATAATAGTTAACTAAATTAAAAGAAGAAAAGAAAAAATAAATAAATAATAAAAAAACAAATTATGACTGAAGCTGTAGATTACGTAAATATGATTTGTATCTAAAAATTAATATATTTCATATTAATGGTTTCCAGGATCCGAAGGGGAGGCGGCAGATTGTTCCAGCACTTCGTCGCTGCATAGCGGAAACTACCACGAAAGGCTGCTGATCGATGAAGAGGCACGCTAAGCATATAAGACGACGCCCTCGTGGGATATGTTTTGTTACTTTCTTTTGCCCAACTCAACTTACTGTATAGATATAAAGGTGCTTTATTTTGAATAACGCCAAATAGGAGGGTAGCAAGATGTAATTGCCTTCGGTATTCCATCTTAATCATCCGTGCGGTATTAAGGTATGGGGATACATGTGCGCGAGGCGGAATGCGGAAACAATACCTGAGACAGGCATTTTGTACTCGTTGTATTAGGTTTTTTGAGCGAGCGAGCAGTCTAGGTCCTATAACAGCATCAGCATAATTGAGTTTAGACAATACCAGGCTATCACAAAGTTTAATTTGCATGTCTTTACTAAGAACATCTCTTATCCTATACAATACTTTTAATCTGTAAAAGCAATTACGAACTATATTAATGGTGTGCTTTTCGAATCTCAATTCCTCATCGATCAACAAACCCAAGTTTCGCGCTTCTTTCGTACGTTCGATTTTCTTACCTTTAATTTGTATAGGGTTTAAGTTACCAATTAGATTGATTTGTTTCTTCGTTCCTAATATGATATACTTAGTTTTGTCCGGATTCAGTACGAGATTATGAGATTCTGACCATTGCGTAATATAATTCAAGTCATCATTCAACTTTTGAATAGCCACGCTAGCTTCAGATGGCTTAAACGATATATAAATTTGTATATCATCAGCGTAAATGTGGTATTTGCAGTGTTTAATGCTGTTAACAATGTCGGCACAATATAGCGCAAAGATAATCGGTCCTAGTATAGAGCCTTGTGGAACGCCTGTATTAACCGCGCTACAGTCTGAGAGCACCCGGGAACCGTTTCCATTAACTACCTCAACCATTTGTTCGCGATTACTTAAATAACTTGCAAACCATTTAATAGTTTGACAACTGAATCCGTAATATTTTAATTTGGACAAGAACAGAGCTCTATCAGTGGTATCAAAGGCACGAGAAAAATCTAGTAAAACAAGAATCGTTCCCTCGCCTACGTCCATGCCGCATAGAATAAAATATATTGTCTGTAACATCCAGTAGCGCAGTAGTGGTGCTGTGATGTTTACGAAACCCAGATTGCACAAGTGGTAAAACATTATTATTCTCCAAGAATCGTGTCAGTTGGTTACATACGATTCTTTCCAATATTTTGGATATGCAGGGTAAAATGCTAATAGGTCGTAGATCCTTGAGTTCACAAACATTCTCCTTCTTGGGAATGGGTTTAACTATCGCAGTCTGCCAAAAGTTCGGAAATGTGCCCGTTACGATTGATGTATTTAAGATTTTAATTATAACTGGTAAAATACGTGGTAACGACAACAAAATCATGTCCAACGATATTCCATCAACACCTATGGCGTTAGACTTTAACGAGCGGAGTATTTGTAAAATTTCGACTTCGTTAGTCGGTAATAATGTAAAAACAGTCGTGCCAAACTTGTTCAATTCATAATAATTAATTGTTGCTATTGAAACGTGATCCCCACTACTTGGCACATTAAGGAAGAAGTTATTTATCATTGTCGGGTCATTAAGATGTTCTGGTATATTTTGGTTGTGTTTTTGTTTTATATGTATAATTTTATTTAAGTGTTTCCAAAGTTCAACTGAGTTTTTAATATTGGAATTAATATGAAAATTAAAATAAGCAGATTTCTCCCTATGCATTGCCTATACCACTTGTCGTTTTAGGTCTTTATAGTAATTTACATGCGAATCCTTTCTAGACAACCTTGCCTGAGTTTGAGCTTCATCTCGACGTCTCATAAATAATTTAATATTATATGTAATCCAAGGGTAGTTAGTATCTTTGATGGTGACCATCTTAATAGGAGCGATAGTATCAAATACCCATAAAAGGCAACCAGTGAACTGACTTACCATGTCATTAATGTCCTCGATTTTGCATATGTCTTGCCAATTAACTAAATTAAGTGTATCTGTGAGACATTCTGTGTTAATATTTTTTAGCGGTCTGAACATAAAGATCTTTGATGGACTTTTAATTCTCTTAATATTTAATTCACAAGAAACAAATGCATGGCCGCTAAGCTCTGCAATATGTTCTACTACAATATTGTGAACCCTTGTATTAGAGCAAAAGAGGTCTATTAAAGTTTCACTGTTAGCCGTAAAATGTGTAGGCTTCGTGAAATGTTGTGTCAAACCGTGAGTCGATAAAAAGGTGTCCAAGATTTGTTTCTGATATTCATGAGTTCTAAGATAATCGATGTTGAAATCTTCTAATAAATATAACGAATCGTAATAAGGCAATACACTGATAGTTTCTGACAATGCATCAAAAAAACCGGACGTATTCAACCAGGGGGGGCGATAAGCTGTTCCAACAACTATAGTCCTGCCGTTCAATTTAACGAGTATCCACAATTGTTCAACCAAATGAACAACAGGATGTGCAAGTGTACGCGCAGATATACCACATTTTTTATAAAAGCCAACACCACCACCCCTTGATCGTATCTCCGTAGGTCGCGGTATATGACGTAATCGATAACCTGGGACACGAGGGGCTCTGCCATCTTCTCCAGGACGCAACCAAGTTTCATTAATGGCTATCACATCGGCTTTATGACGCTCCATTAAAACTATGAACTCCTCATGATGTGACCCAAGCGAGCCCGGGTTGAATAAACCAAATTTAAGATTGCTCATGTTAACCATTTTATAATAAATATAAAGAAATGAGAAATAAAATGTATTATAACTAATATGAGTAAAATAATTAATTTAATAGTATTAATAAATAGAGAATAATTATATAGAACAACCCCCGCTTCATACGCGTTAATAAAATGATAATTGTTATAAAAATAAATAAATAAAATAGTATATATCTTCTCTATAATATTTCTTATTATACAGAACAAGGCCACATCACTGTTGCAATCATTGAACAAACTAAATCTCTCATAACTTAAAATTATTGTGAAATGATAAAATTGAAGTAAAGTCTTGAAAACATCATTAATTACAGCGACATAAAAAATATAAATAATCATAGCAAAATTAAAAAGTAGTTTACAATACATATAAAATAAGACTTCCATAAAAAACACATATAATAAAATAATAATAATAGCCTTTTATTCAGATCTCTTAACAAGTTATAATAAATTTGAACTTAAAAACTAATACTAAAACTTAACTAAATAGAGTATTTAGAGTAATATCTGTTTCATGGTTATCAATTGTAGATCTGTTTGCCAGTCGGCAAAGGCCTCCTCCAACCTTTTCCACTCATCCCTTTCTACAGCCACTCTGTTCCACATGATTCCTGCCACTTGTCGGATGTCGTCGTCCCACCTTTTCTGCGGTCTACCTCTCTTTCTTTTGCCTTCTCTGGGGTACCACCGTGTCACTCTTTTGCTCCATTTGTCGTGTCCTCTTATCAAGTGGCCAGCCCATCTCCATTTAAGTCTTTTTACTTTGATTGTTATGTCTGTAGTTTTTGTTTTCCTTCTTATCGCACTGTTTTTCAATCTGTCTGATTTTTTCACATTTAGCATACTCCTTTCCATTGCATATTGGCAAGTTGCTAGTTTTTGCAATATTTCCTGGTTCAAAGTCCATGATTGACAACCGTAAATAAGAACAGGTAGTATGCAAGTGTCGAACAATTTACTTTTTATTTTTATAGGGAGTGTTCTATCTTTCATAACTTCTTTCCAGTATCTCTTCCAGCCATTTGTTATTCTTCTCTCCATTTCTTTTAGCATAGGATCTTTTTGAGTAATAAGCTGTCCCAGATAAACGTACTCATCAGTATAGTTAATTTCCGTGTTCCCTAATTTTATAGTGTGCTTGATTCCGTTTGTCATCACTTTAGTTTTTTCCGGATTCAATATCAATCCCACTCTCTCACTTGCTGTTGCAAGTTCTTCTAGCATTTTACTTAAGTCGTTTGAATTTTTCGCCAGTAGCACTAAATCGTCGGCGAATCTCAAATGCGACATCAATGCACCATCTATATTCAATCCTAGATGATTCCAATTTAGTCTTCTGAAGACTGATTCTAATACAGCGGAAAATAGTTTCTTCAGGGGATCTCCCTGTCTGACACCTTTTTCTACTCTGAAGGAAGCACTTTTCTTTTCTAATTGAATTTTCGCTGTACTACGACTGTATATGTTTTTTATAAGTCGAATGTATTTATGTTCAACTCCTTGTTCTAGTAGTGCCTCCCATATTTTTTCGTGTGTAAGAGAATCAAATGCTTTCCTGTAATCAATAAATGCGATATAGTATGTTAATTGGTATTCATTATGTTTCTCAAGTATTTGACGTACTACATGGATGTGATCGACTACTGAATAGTTTTTGCGAAATCCGGCTTGCTCGATTGGTTGGTGTTCGTCTAGGGTTTTTTCGAGCCGTGTTAGTATGACTTTAGCAAAAATTTTATATATGTTGGACATGAGGCTGATGGGACGGTAGTTTCCGATATCATATTTATCCCCTTTCTTATAAAGTAGAATGATCTCAGACTCAGTCCATTGCTGAGGTATGGTTTCGCTGTTTATAATGTCGTTAAACATATCAGTGAGGATAGGTGTCAAGATTTTCTTACTATGTCTTAGAATTTCGTTGCTTATGCCGTCAGGTCCGGGTGCCTTATCGTTCTTTTGAGTGTCAATAGCTTTTTTGACTTCACTATGAAGAATATTAGGTATGTTCGAGGTTTCTAACACTTCGATACCGTCTTGCGTAATATTCTCCCCGTAAAGTTTCTTGTAGTATGACATGGCGGTTTCTAAAATGTCTCTTCTGCGATGCTTCCATTTTCCTCGATCATTTTTTATTTTTACAATCCAGTTTTTTGTGTTTGTTAGTTCCTTAAGCGCTTACTTAGTTCCGCCCGTTCTGAGTATACAATTTTCTATTGTTTCCATCCTCAATTGTTTTCTGTCCTTCCTTATGCTTTCTTTAATTCCTTTGCTAATCTTGGCTAGTTTTGTGCTTCTATTTTGGGCATTTTTTGTGCTAAGGAGGTGGTTTCTTTCCTCGAGTAGTTTTCTAGTGGTTGTTGATAAATCTTTTTTTGGGTTACATTTGTTGTTTACTACATTTTTTATCTGAGTTTTGATGGTATTCTCTAATTGGTTGTATTTTTCTTGGATTTCTAGCTTCTTGGTATGGTCTTTGAAGTCTTCAAGTTCGTTTCTTAGGCCGATTGTTATTTGTTCTATTTGATGTTTATTGAGTCTTGTGTTTCCACAGTTTTGTTCTTGGTCTAGGTTTCTTTGGTTGTTTTGTTTTTAGTTCTGTTCTGATAAGCCTGTGATTGGTGTTAAAATTGAGTCTTTTGATGACGCTAAAGTTGGTGAAGTAATGGGCTTTGTTGGTCACGATAAAGTCAATTTCATTTTTTATTTGTCGGCATGGTGAGATCCAGGTCCACATGCTTTTTCTGTTTTTCTTATATATAGTATTTAGGATTGTTAAGTTATTTTCTAGTGCAAAGTTTACAATTTTTTCCCCATTCCTACTTCTGGGCTTGTTAATATATGTAAATGGTCCTAGTATTGTGTTTTCTCCTGGCCGTCTTGCTCCAATTTGACCATTGTAGTCTCCCATTACTATTAGATTTTTATGGCAGTGTTTTTGAATTGCTTTGTTTAGATCATGGTAGACGGTATTAATGGTTTCTAAATTTGATTGCTCTGTTGGTGAGTAAACTTGTACAATAGACCATGGGTTCTTATATCCTGGTTTTTATATTCATAATCGCAATGCGCTCAGAGATACCAATGAATTCTTCTACATACTTTTTTATACAATCCTTGATAATAAAACCTACCCCATATTGACCTTGCGTCTCCCCTAGGTGGTAGAGTAAGTAATCTGGATGAGAAGTGATACTTTCACCCATTCTCCTGACTTCACTCATACCAATAATGTCCCATTTGATTTGTGTTAGCGCAAATGTTATCTCCGAAAGGTTTTCTTCTTTTCTCAGTGTATATTACTGTTTTTTTGTGATTGTTGTCTTTTAATGTCGGAGGGTTGTGGTCTCTTTCCCCCACGAGGACCAGTCGGCTTGGGGGAGCTCGATGTTTTCTTGTTTCTTTATTTGCAGTTTCATTGGTTGGTTTTGGTTTCCGTTTGCCGTTATCTCGTTGCTATTGGCTTTTGTTTGAATGAGAACCGGATCTAGATCTCATTAAGTCATAAGCATTTGCTCTGCCTGGCTTGAAATTGTTTAAAGTCTGTTGCTTTTTTGGCTGGTTATTATGGAAAGAAGGTGAAGTCGATGTTTCTCTTTTCCTTTTTTCTTGGCTGTTGTTGTTCTCTTTAACAATTCATTTATCATATTTTAAGTACGCCGTATTACCCTTTTTTCTCTCTTCTATTAACTTTGCTTGTAACTCTTTCCTTTTTTCTAAAACTTCCTTTGAGTAGTCCTCCGTGATGTATATCCCCTTGAGGTTCTTTTTATTTTTAATGATTTCGTTCTTTTTCCAGTTATTTACAAATGAACATAATACCGGTCTAGGCTTTTTGCTCTCTCTGTTTCTATTTCCTAGACGATGAATTTTGTTAACTTCGTATTCTTCTATGTTAGTATTTAAATCCTGATTAAATATTACTTTTAACGTTTTTATTAGTTCATAAGAGGATTTTTCTTTTTCTTCTAGACCGAATATTACTATATTATTATTCCTCTCGGCTTTCTTAAAATACTCTAACTCTCTTTCCAACTTTTCTACTTTACTTTTTAAGATTTTATTTTCTTCTACAATAGGAATTAATTTCTCCTCCATCTTGTCCATAATACTTTTCGTAATAGAATCCTTCAATTCAGCATTTTGATTTTGCATCTCGATTTTCATTTTGTCGAATAGCATTTGGAATTGTCCTTCCATTATATGTTTATGTTTCGATAGTATGATTGCGTTTAAAGGAATAAGATAGTTGAATAAGGTACAAATATTTTTTATTATTATGTTTTTTTCTCATTTTTTTTTTATTAACTACAGCCACATTGTCCAAGGTTTCGAATTCAATTATTTATTTATTTACTTTTTTTTTATTGCTTTACTTTCCTTGTAACGAAGCGTAGGTGCTACTATTAAGTGACAGGCGATTCAATTTTAATGTATATGTAAATTTTATGATTTTTTTAAAATAAATATGAAAATTTAGAATATGCTTCCTCGCCGGAATCGATCGCGGTTCGGACGAGTAATCGTCGCCTCTATGACCGCTAGACCAAGTGAATGCTAATCGTTAGAGCTAAAATTTTGAACCAAATCTGTTGAGTAAAGGATCTTTTTAACTTAGTCGGTAGTTTATGTGTAGTTTAATTTCGATCACCTTCAATTTTAACTTAACACTTTTATAAGATAATAACACTTTTAATTTTTAACTATTTTATATATTGTTTTTTTCACAATCACATTTATTTAATTTATTTTATTTTGACGACTAATAATACAGTCACTGTATGGTGATATTACCACAAAACACTTTTAAACACTTTTTTATATATAAAGTTTCTGTCACTTATATTACGTATGTCCTTTTTACAACTATTTTCCAATATTCGAGCTGGATAACGTTACCACGCATGAATTACTCGTTTATAAGTGTTTTTAGCACAAAAACATATACTAATTTGCACTTTTTCTAGTTTTAAAAATATTTTTCTACGGATCGACTGCAATCGTGTTGACGTACTTCAAACATCCTTCAAAAAACACATAACAATGGAATATACAAACTTAATTTTTGCCAAAAAATTTGCAGATATCGTTTTCTGAACGTACCCGTTGAACTGCTGCATCCGTCTCGCGCCGCATGAATATTCTCCCATCGCGACTCCATATGTAACGCCAACCATGACGTTTTACCATTTAAACCATTTAAACCATTTATTTTGCTACACACATACATTACATAGATTATACAGGAAGAAAAAAAAATTCAATTTAAAGAACACAGTGTAGGTAGCAAGGGGTTCATCTCAGTATAAGCTGTGCTAATGCACAGCACTGATTTTCAGATGGCCCCTGACTATTGCGTAAACATATACACATGCGCGCACACGAAAATAAATAAATGAAATTATAAGAACAAAAACTAAAAACTAAAAAGCCCTTATACTAAAAAAAGAAACATATCACACAAAAAGAAAAACACCACTAGGAACTTAGGGATAAGATAGACAGACAGACAGACTTAGACATAAGACATTAAAATTGAATATGATTAATACTAAGTCTATGAGGTAGTATGACTAACACTATATTTGGAGTTTGTTACTCTGATTTTTGTTTATTTAAAAATAAAATCGTCAAGTGTTTTTTCCAAGTCGCCTGGGACGTACTATTACGCAGAGGAGGGGGTAAATCGTTCCATATCTTGGTGGCAGAGTATTTAAACCCTCCCTTATATTGAGCAGATCTGTGAGCTGGTACCACTAATTTATTTGCTTCTCTCCTACGGGTACATTTCTGCTGCACGTCTCTAACCCAGTCCAGCTTACCGTACAGGTATGTCGGCCTTTTCTTAAAAATAACTTTATGAACTAGACACGCGAGATGTATTTTTCTTCGAGCTTCCATTTTTAATGTGTCTGTATCGTTAAGAAACGGCGTGATGTGAGCTCGCTTTGGGACAGGGTAACAGAAACGAACGCACGCATTTTGAACTCTCTGTATGCCCTTTTTGGTTTTCCCTCCTCTCTGGCCTTATAAAAGAGAAGGAGGTTTGCTCGTGTCAGATGTTCGTTTATATAAATTCGAGAGGGGTTGCCGTCAATGATGCCAGACGTATCAATTCCGCGTCGCACCCGCGCCGACTTTATTAAATCGTCGCGCAAAGACCGCCGCGCCAATCGCACAACGACAAGTCGCGGTCGCCGATCTTCGTTTGGCGACAACTGGTGGCGAAGTCCGACACGCTCGGCACTGACTATGTCGCGAGGGTTGAATGTCATGCCCAGTTTCCTGGAGATGGCTTGAGTCAGGTGCACCACATTTTCACCCTTCTGTTCAGGTACTCCTGATATTTGTACGCCATTCAGCAATGTACCCTGTTCTTTATCGTTAATCTCTGCTTTCAATGACGCAATTGTTTCACTAATTTGTGAATTTTTACCCTCTTCATTAATTTTAAGATATTTATCCTCCAAGGACGTAATTCGGTCTTCAACCGTGTCAACCCTTTTATTAAATTCGGCCATATTTTCATTTAGCCTTCCTAACTCCAGCCTAAAGGAAGTCATCTCCCGCGTAACTGTGATGAGCTCTATTCTTAGCAGCCTGATTTCCTCGGCCAATGATCCTGCAGAGCTTTTATCTACCGCATTGGCGTCTATAAATAGCTCTTCAGTAGGCGATTCGGCAGAAGGCTTGTTTTTAATATCGAGCCCACGACAGTGACGACACATCCAGCGCGCAGGGAGGCGAGAGTCGGGGCTTATGTTGACACACGAACGATGGAATACCGAACTGCATTTATTGCATTTAGCGCCATCTGTTGTTGAGAGGAACTTGCCGCATTGATTACATTTGTTAGCCATGATTTAAAAATAACGTAGTACTAAGAATATCCGATAGATGGCACACTGAGATGAGTAACAATTGTTAATTAATGAAGTAGTATTAATTTAATAGGATGCACTTGAAGTGTACGACTGATGTGATTATATACGAATAACGATACGAATACGAACAACTCATACATCTTGTGATTCGTGCAGAATCACAAGATGTATGAGTTGTTTTTTGTATTTGGTTGTTTTAATTCTTTTTGTGGGGGTACCTGCGCATTCACTATTTGAAACAGCTGATTGTTGTATCTGATAAGAGTCACAAGTTACACACTTATATACCAGTCTTATAAGAATTCACTCACTTTGTTAAACTCACGTAAGTGTTTAAATAAACTTTTTACAAACAATATCCGACTTTTTTTATATTATTAATTCAATTCAATTCTTAGTTTAATGGCTTTTAGTTGTGCCGTATATTATTAATTGAAAATATACAGAGAGACTATTGTCACCGCTAAACGTCAACGTCAAACTCCTTTTAGTTTAGTTAATATAATCTATTCACTACATCTTATCTCCACCGCAATAAAAAAATAAAATAAACAATACAATTTATTTTATTTTAGTTTATATATTTACGAATGTTCATATAGTCAAACTCAAACTCAAATAACTTTATTCAATATAGAAGCATTACACTTTCTTATTGATGGTCAATTGAAACCGGTTCGGAAAAGAAAATACCCTGACCTGAGAAGAACCGGCGAAAGAAACTCAGCGGGTTTTTTTTTTTTTTTTAGTTGTCTCATATATTATTTAAACAACTTAATATGAGATGAAATAGCCGATGGCGATCGTTTCATTCCCAAGGTGTGCTATCGATCATAAACTCATTAATTGTATAGTAACCTTTTGCACACAAGCGTTCCTTAATAATTTTCTTAAATTTGGCAACAGAGGCATTTTGAACGCTTTCTGGGATCCTGTTGTAAAACCATTACATACATATATACATAGTATACATTGCCCCACAAAGGAGTTACTGACTCTATGTAGTCGAGTAACAGGAGTAACAAGTTTGTGTTTGTTCCTTGTACCAATGCTATGAGTATCACATTTTCTCATGAAATCATTAATATTTTTTCGTACATACATAACATTGCAGAATATATATTGAGAAGCAACAGTCAATATCTTGATTTCTCTAAATTTATTCCTTAACGATTCACATTATTAGTATAATGTCATATTATAATTACTACCTTTACAAACTTTTGAAGTAAGTATTTAGTACATAAACTTTTAACAAAATTGTTAGGTAATTGGTTCAAAATACATTTCTGTTCTGTTTTTGTGAATAACATAGTTTTTATTATCCTTAATTATTTCTACATTGGGTGAACATTCCCTTATAACTTTGTATGGACCTGAATATATGTTTTGGAACTTACTGCCGGTTTCATTTTTTATTAAAATCAAATCATTCTGTTTATAAGTCACAGGGTTTATATTACGATCATACTTATCTTTTCTTTTTAATTTACTTGCTATTAAATTTTCTCTAGCCTCTCTCTAAGAACACATTGTGAGGAAGGCCTTGAGCATGGATGTGGATGGATATAGAGGTAGAGGACGACGAGGAGGAAGGAAACGGTGGATGGATTGTGTGAAAGACGATATGGCTAGAAAGAATGTTACTTGTGAGATGACGTCTGACAGAGAAGTATGGAAGGAGAAGACATGCTGTGCCGACCCCAAATAAAATTGGGATAAGGGTAGGAGAATGATGAATCTTTTTGTGACGTTAGTAATCTGAATTTGAGTTCCAAAGGATAATTATCAAAATTGTACAAAGGATCAATTTGTGCTAATCGCAAATTAGATGGTAAAATACATTTCTTACCAAACACCAACTCATAGGGAGTGAACTTAGTCTCCGTATGTACTGCAGTGTTATAGGAAAAACACCAAAATGGAAGCCACATGCTCCAAGCTTCTGAGTGATTGTCTGTCTGTATTCGCAAATAGTTACCTAGATGTTTGTGAGAATTCTCCAAGGCACCGATACTTTGATGATGATAAGCAGTAGACTGCAGCTTGTTAATATGCAAAAGTTTACAAACCTCTTTCATAGTGTCCGATAAAAACTCCGTTCCCCTGTCTGTAGCTATCTCCTTCGGAATACCATACCTGTGGGTAAAATTGTTTACGAAGTTCCTGGCTACCTCATCTGACCTTTTTGATATTAATGGGTAGGCCTCAACATACTTGCTCAACTCACATTGTATAGTTAAAATGTACACATAATTATTGTAATCTCTCTCTAACGGCCCTACTATATCTAAATATACCTTTTCAAACGCTGAAGTTGCCGTCGAACTAATTGTCATAGGTTCCTTAGTATAATGTGAGGAATGTTTTTGTTTTTGACATTTGTCACACCTTTTTATGAATTCTGTAACATCAGCTTCTAATTTTGGCCAAAAATAATATTTTTTTATGTTATTTACCATTCGTCTTATGCCGGCATGGCCACTTGTGGGTAATATATGAAAATCGTTTAAAATTACACACTTATCGTCTTTATCAGTTATTCTCTTTGTTTCCCTTAAAATACATATACGTGGTCCGGACCAACTACATATGTTATTTACTTCATTTATTAACTTTTTCACAAATTTATTATTTTTCTCAGTCTTAATAAAGTACACTTCTTTAATATTTATTTTTCCACAAAATATTTTCAGCTCTCTCACAAATTCGCCTGGCGATAGTTGCAATCGAGAAGCTAAATTAATAAAAATAGTATCCATTGTGGGCACGTAACTCAAACATCCCTTCTCATGCGTTATCTCTCTCAATTTACGATAACGATTTAATTCATAAGCGCTTATGAAACGTAATTCCGTGAAATATTTCGGTTTGCTATGTACTTCTACAAGTTTTGGTTGATCAGTCCCATCGTTTTTAGAAATAATAGCATCCCGTTGTTACTTAGCCATCTGGCCACGCGTCATTACATTCATCACCGTTTGATTCATCTCTTTCAAGTCCTCAGAAGTTAAATGCAAACGTGAAAGTGCGTCAGCGGCAGAATTAATCTTCCCTTTTAAGTATTCAAGTACAAAATCGTATTCTTCTAATGCTAACCTAAATTTAATTAAACGGCCTTCTATGGATCCCGCATTCTAAATTAATAGATAAGCGGCTTATGATCAGTCTGAATTTTGAATGTCCTACCATACATATATGGTCGAAAATGCTTCACGGTCCATACAATCGCAAGCAGTTCCTTCTCAATCGTTGGGTACAGGCCTACCGTCGCTGTTGCACAAAACTGCACCTACCCCATATCCTGATGCATCTGTTTGTAAAATAAATTGATTAGACTCCGAAAAATCAGGGTATTGCAATACAGGATGGGATATTAAATTTTGTTTCAACAGTTCAAATGATTTTTGGCATTCCTCATCCCATTTAAAAATAACATTTTTTCGACACAAATTATTTAATGGATGTGCTTTTGTTGCAAAATTAGGAATAAATTTCCTGTAATAATTTACAATCTTTTTCTTCGAATCTTTTTACTTCGTCGACTTTAGTAGGAACTGAGTAATCTTTAACGACTTCTATTTTATCAGAATCTGGTATGACACCCTCTGCTGACACAACATGACCCAAGTATAATAGTTCCTTCTGTAAGAAAATAAACTTCTGAGGATTTAACTTTAAATTAAATTTACGTAATCTTTCAAAAATAGATTGTAAATTCTTAATATGACTAGGTAAGTCTCTACTAAAACAAACTAAATCGTCTTGGTAGACCAGACATTTTTCGTATGTTAACCCTGTCATTGCCATAGTCATCATACGCGAAAATGAACTAGGACTGGTTTTTAAGCCCATAGGCATTCTAGTCATTTGAAACTCTCCGGACCAAAAAGCAGTATACTTGCGACTGTCTAGGTCTAAGCTAACATTATAGTAACCTTGATGTAAATTTAAATGAGAAAAATACATGCAACCAGATAACGAATCTAAAATTTCTGTTATATTTGGAAGAGGAAATTTGTCATCATGTATACTTTTATTAGGTTTTTTTGTATGACTAAACGTCATTTTTTGTTTCCATTTTGGTCACTTTTCTTTGGCACCAACAAGATTGGACTGGACCATTCACTTTGACATGGTTCAATAATATTTTCTTTCAACATTTGATCAATTTGGTTTTTAATTTCATTTTTTAAAGCATGAGGCAATCGATAAGGTTTTAAAAAAATTGATTGTATATTCGGTTTTACTTTAATTGAGTGTTGATAAATATCAGTGGTTGATAACTTGTCCCCTTCCAAATAAAAGATATCGGGATATTTCGCACATAAACTTTCTATGTTAATCCTTTCCTCTTTATTTAAATTATTTAACTTCAATTTTGACAAGAGTGTGTTAACTCGCGATTCTATATTAAGTTTAATTTCAGACAAAGTTATATCTTTTGAAGTCGTATTCAAAATTCGAACGGGTATTTTGCCATTAATTGGATATACTAACGTACTCGCTATAAGTACTCCCTCACATACTTCTTTTGTACATACCACACATTCCTCTGTTAAACTGGTATTAATATAGTGAATTGATTCTGATCTGGCAGGTAACGACAATAAATGACTACACGAGTCTATTAATTGCAAAGATATTTGTTTAGATTCACTGGTCCATAAAGACAGACTATTATGTTTCATATCAATCACCGCTCCATACTTTCCTAAAAAGTCTTGTCCTAAAATACCATACGACTTACAAGGTAGCGTGTCAAATACATAAAACTTATGACTAATATATTGCCCGTGTACTGTCAACTGTAAACATACGTATCCGATAGCCTGTACCTTTCCACCTATCCCGTTTATTGTTATGTTTTCTTTGTTAATTGGAACGTTGAAATCTAAAACATGTTTATGTTTTATAGCTGAATTTGAGGCTTCCGTATCTTTGAGCCAGTTAGAAGCGTATCTGTCTTTATAAAATAATTTTATGAAGTAACTACTATCGCTGGCTAGATTACTATATGTTGTAGGCACGAAAAAAATCATTTTCAGGTTCCAAATTCTGAGTGGATGCACTCGATTGAGGCTGTAACTCATCAGTTATTATTGTCCGAATCTGTCCTTTGAATGGTCTATGACCCCTAGAATAATTATTAAAAGTTCTACCTCGATATGGCGCTCTACCCCGTGGCGCTCCCCGTGGCTGAGATTGTGGCTGCTGGACCCATGGTCCAGTTCTGGTATGCGACTGTCGCCCGTTGTAGCTAGGGTTGCCTCGGCAATGGTCATTATTGTACATACCTCTTGGAATGCTCTGATGAGAAGGCGGCCTGGAAGTGTTTTTAAAGAAACGATTATTATTATGCCTTGTTAGTGTAAACACTTCAGCAGTTGAACTTGAACCTGAAATGTCCTCATCGATTGCGGCCTGAATCGCGTCTTTCAAATTTTCAAATTTCTGAGCCGTAATAATAGTGCCATTCCTACGATTTCTCAATCCGTCGCTAAATTGACGAATTGCCTGTTTCTCTTTAATATATTTTAAAATATTAAATTTTTCAACATTTCCCTCAGATTGAGAAATTGTAAGATCAACGAATAATTCGGATAAGGTTTTTTCCGAAAACATCTATAGATGCATCATTTTGCCTGCAATTAAAAAACTGTTTTTGCAAGGCATTTGTAGATTTTTTCGGTTAAAGTAACCTTTTCATATCATTTACAAGATAAGTTACAGTGTCGTATTTCGTTGCTAATTTTAGCTTGGCAGACTGCGACAATCTGCTTTTCAAAGTAAAATATATTAAATACGTCTGTGACTCAGTATTAAGAACCAAACTATAATACTCAATACCATCGATAAGTTGTCGTAAATTAGAAAGCTCGTCATTCATCACTGGAAATAAGCTCAAAGCTAGCTCAGGTCGAATTTATCCATTGTTGAAAAAATACTAGAACCGTCTGAAATTCGACACAACTCAGTAATTTCATCAAACAATTTCTTAATATCCGTACAATATTTTTCAAAAATAAGACGCTCGTCCTTTTCAATGTTTTTCAGTTCAATACTTTCTATATAATTATTATATTGTGCAATAATACCATTTAGCTTCGTCTAACTTAGTCTGCAATATTTTACCTTATCGGGTCCTATTTTAATTAAATACTGTCTCACTACTAATAAATCTTCATATAATTTCTTTAAAAATGTTGCCATAGAGTTTAAAAATACTTAATATGCATCATCATCATCAGCCTATTTTTGTCCACTGCTGGACATAGGCCTTTCCCTCTCCTCTAATATGCATAATAGAATATTAACATACTTGTTTTAAACCCTGGATCCTCCACATATTATTAAGAATTGTAACATTTATAAATTTTACTTTACTTTTTTTTATAATAATACACGAGTATACATTATATATTTAGTTACATACATTTAATTATACATATTTAATAGTATAATTAAATATGTATGTATAGTTAGATAATATTTTTAACTAATAAGTTTTTTTTTATATATATTATATTATAACAATATTGATTATACGTTGGTAAATAAGGCTACAGTCCACTAAATAATGTCCATAAACTTGCCGAAATTCCGATGTACGCGAAAAGAAATACACATATTTATGTAACCGCACTTCACCTCATACCACTTTATACGCTTTTGAACACTTTTACACTTTGCTATCATCGAACTTCAAATCGGGGTAACCCTGGCGCCGTCGAAAGGAGAGTTGTCGCACCCTGCTGCCACTCGCGTTCAACTCAAATTCCTGCCGTATCCATCTCGTATGACATTTCCGATACATCCGAAATACTCCATACAGGACTTCCAACACTAGACAAAGTACCACCACGCATAACAGGGCGCTCGACGTTTTCATGTGAAATCGGAACTCCTCGATTGGTGCATCATTTGTGCCTCCAGCTGCATTTTGTGCTATGTAAAGAAGAGAAGATCGTGATCTTCTCTTCTATATAATAGTAATTTAGATATATATGAATTTTTCTTTTGCTTAAAAAAAATGATTATGTATGGTTTAGGCCTTTTTTGATTAAGTAATGTTAAAGGTATATTTAATCTTGTTTACCATGTCTATTGTAGTGTATTTTTATTATAATGTGCCAACAAATTACTTGAAATGTATTATATTTATATTATGTATAATTTTGTTTGAGTTTTTTTGCTTTTTCACATATTCTACCTATAATTTTTTTCGACTATACTCTTTGCAATGTGTAACATTTATACAAATATATTGCTGACAGGACAAGGACACGACTAGTATATAATGATTAATAAGTATGTTTAGTTAATATAATCTATTCACTACATCTAGTTAAACAAAAAAAAAAGTTAGGGTTGGGGTGGGGTGCATGTCAGTCGCCTCCTCCTCGCCCTGGAGGAGGCTCTTTACACCTCCTACAGGGAGGCTTGCGTATCGCTCCAGAAGGCCATCACACAGGCGAAGGAAGCGGCATGGGTGGAGTGGCTAGCGTCTCTCGACGCAGATCCGTGGGGGAGACCGTATCGGGTCGTGAGCAACCCTCGAGTTCGAGCAACTTCTCGTTGAGGTCGGGGCTCTGGTCGGGCAGTTCTCACTGAGTCCGGTGATAGTCGCGGGGGACTTCCAAATCCACGGCTTGGGGTTCCCCTGCGACTGATGCCAGAGGAGAGATGGTAGAGGAGTGGGCCGTGTCATCGGGACTCACGGCGATCAACAGAGGATCGGAAAGCACGTGCGTGCGGCAACAGGGCGAGTCGATCGTGGACTTAACGTTCGCGTCCATCGCCCTAGCCCGCCGTGTTCGAGATTGGAGGGTGGAGACGGGGGTGGAGACTCTATCGGATCATCGTTATATCCGATTTGATGTCTCCGCGGTTCCCGTCGTCCGGCCTGCTGTTGAGCGGTCAGAAGGTTCGCGGTGGAGTCTTGGCAGTCGCCAGACTGAGGGAGGTCGCAGAGGAGGAGGTCTCTCGGGGTGGGGTGTTGTTAGCAGTATCGTTGGATATTTTCAACGCCTTCAACACTCTGCCCTGGGAAGTGGTTCTGGAAGCCCTTAGATACCACAACGTTCCGGCATATCTGCGACGAACCATCGCCGACTATTTCTCGGGTAGGGCGGTGGTGTTCCCGACGATGGAGGGAGTGAGCAGGAGGGAAATGACTTGCGGTGTTCCACAGGGCTCGGTTTTGGGGCCGCTACTGTGGAACATCGGCTACGATTGGGTGCTGCGCGGGGCCACCCTGCGGGGGGTCAGCGTCACATGCTACGCTGACGACACCCTCGTGTCGGCCCGCGGCAGTACCCACCGGGAGGCGGCGTATCTTGCCACGGCGGGAGTGGCACACGCGGTCCACCGCATTCGTGCTCTGGGCCTGGAGGTGGCCTTGCACAAATCCGAGGCCCTAGTCTTCCATGGACCTCGGAAAGCGCCACCTCAGCATGACGATCACCGTCGGCGGAACTTCCATCACCATCGGGTCGACGATGAAGTACCTGGGACTCGTCCTCGATGGCAGGTGAAAGTTCGAGGAGCACTTCCGGCACTTGGCCCCAAGACTGGTGGCTGCAGCCGGAGCGTTGGGGCGGATTCTACCCAACGTCGGTGGACCGGGTAGTTCCTGCAGGCGGCTGTATTCCGGCGTGGTGCGCTCGATGGCACTCTACGGTGCGCTAATATGGGCGGACGCTCTGAGCGCTCGTAACGTCGCCTCGCTGCGACGTCCGCAGCGGGCGATGGCGCTCAGGGCGGCTCACACCACGGCCGGATTGCTGTCCAGAAGCCCGCCATGGGACCTCGAGGCCGAGATCAACTCGAGCGTCTACTGGCGGCTCAAAGCTGCAAGAGCAGACGGGAACGCACCTCCACTACGTGAAGTGTAGCAGTGGAGGGAAGAGGTAAGACGCCGCCTCTTAGATAAGTGGGAGGATCGGCTGCGAGCTCCGGACGCTAGTGCGGAGCTCGTAGCGGCGATTCGGCCCGTTTGGAGAGAGTGGGTCGAGCGCAAGCACGGCCCACTGACGTACCACCTGACGCAGCTCATAACCGGTCACGGCTGCTTCGCCAAATACTTGTGCGAAATGGTCGGGAGAGAGCCATCGGTGGTATGTCATCATTGCGACGATGGAGCCATGGACACGGCCCAGCACACGCGCGCAGAGTGCCCAGCCTGGGCGGAGCCTCGCGCAGCCTTGTCCACGGTAATTTGATCGGACCTTTCGCTGCCGGCCCAATTCAGGTGTTCGTTTTTTTATTCTTTTTTTTTCCAATTTAAATAGTTGTAAAAAGTTGGATGCCCATCACTACTTAGTCAAAGCTGGACACTTTGCCTTTATAGGATATAATATGATAAGTTAAATGAAGGAAAATACTGTGTGGTCAAAATCAAAATCAAAATATACTTTATTCAAGTGGGCTTTTTCAAGCACTTTTGAATCGTCATATAACAATTAAGTGAAGCTACCACCGGTTCGGAAAGTAGATTCTACCGAGAAGAACCGGCAAGAAACTCAATAGTTACTCTTTTTCAACATTTAGAAAAAAAGTACAGTCATGTTAGTTACTACAATTATTTAAATTAATATATCCTGCCTGGAAGTCAACAGGTATTAATTCCACGCTTTTTTATCATCTAAAAAATCCTGTATCGAATAATGCGCCTTTTTTACCAATGTATTTTTTACAAACGATTTGAACTTACGAGACGGGAAAGTTAAAAATATCTGCGGAATTTTATTATAGAAATGGATACCTTGCCCCAAGAAAGATTTATTGACTTTGCGGAGTCGGAAACTTGGCGTTATATTAGCTTATCCTTACTTCTAGTGCATATACAATGATTATCACTGACTCTATCAAAGTGATCAATGTTACTGTGAATATACATGATATTGTTGTAAATATATTGCGACGCAACAGTGAGTATTCCTACTCTGTTAAAAACATCCCGAAGAGAGTCTCTAGCTCCAAGATTATAAATAAAACGGATTGCTCTCTTTTGTAAAATAGAGACAGATTCAATATCTGCAGCGTTACCCCAAAGTAATATGCCATATGACATAATACTGTGAAAATAACCAAAATAAACTAAACGAGCGGTATCAATATCAGTTAGTTGTCTAACTTTTCTAACCGCGTATGCTGCGGAGCTGAGTCTTCCTGTTAGAGACGACAAATGGGGACTCCACTGAAGTCTGGAATCCAATTCTATTCCCAAGAACACCGTAGTATCGGCTACATCAAGCGGGCCACCGCTTAAAGATATATTATAATTTTGCTTTCTAACATTGGGTAGGGTAAAAACTACATATTTTGTTTTTTGAGTATTCAAAACCAAATTATTTACTTTAAACCAATCTTGTATCTGTGATAAGGCACCGTTCACATCGTCATAGTCAGTTTTTTTCCTGTCAACCTTAAAAATCAGTGAAGTATCGTCAGCAAACAATACTATATCACAAATACCTTTAACAAAGAAAGGAAGGTCATTTATATATACTAGAAATAGAAAGGGACCCAAAATTGAACCTTGTGGAACACAAATTTTTAACGTAGATCCAGTAGACTTTATTCCATTAATGAAAACTTGCTGGATTTTTTGACTTAAGTATGAAACAATGAGATCAAGAGCCCTACCTTTAACGCCGTAATATATGAGCTTATAAAGAAGCGTCTCGTGTTCTACACAATCAAATGCTTTAGATAAATCACAGAATACTCCAATAGCACTCCGTTATTTCTCCCAAGCATCGTAAATATGCTTAAGAAGCGCAATTCTCGCATCAGTTGTTGATCGACCTCTTGTAAAACCAAATTGCTCACTATGAAAAATGGTATTTGTACCAAAATGAATAAGAAGTTGATTTAAAATATTTTTTTCGAAAATTTTACTTAAAGATGGGAGTGTTGAAATAGGCCTGTAATTACTGGGATCGCTCCTGTTTCCATTCTTAAAAAGTGGTAAGACTTTACTACATTTTAACGAGTCAGGAAATGAACCCGTGTCCAAACTCTTGTTAAAAATTACTGCTATATACGGAGCAATATCGTGTATGATGTTATTTATGAATTTTACCGAAATGCCCCATATGTCATTAGTTTTTTTTTTATTTTGAGTGTTTTAAATACTTTTACAACATCTAATGCAGAAACTGTTTCAAAAGAGAAATCAATAACGCATTTAGAAACATTTTTATTTAATAATCTAGCTGCATCTAATGTAGATGATTTTAAATGAGATGTTATTTTATTAGGTATGTTATCAAAAAATATTTCAAATAAATTTGCAACTTCCAATTCAGAATTTGTGCATTTAATGCCTGTGTTTAATTTGATTGGTATACTTTCCTTTTTAGGTTTTCCACTAAAACTTCCAATAATGTCCCAAGTGACCTTTATTCTACTATCGGAAGTCAAAATTTTGTTCTTTATGTATAAAGACTTAGCATGAATACATACTGTTTTAAATATTTTGGAATACTTATTGACATATCCTAGAAAGGCTTCGTTTTGATTCCACTGCTTCATACTATTATAGGTCGTATAATTTATTTCTGCTTTTATATATACCAATAGTAGCCCAGTCACTAAACTTCAATTTTTATTATTATAAAATGATTTCATTTTGAATATTTTATTAAATTCTATTAATATTAATTCAAAAAATGAATTATAAAGTTCATTTGGATCTTGTGTCGTAAGATCTAAATAAGATAATTTACACGCCACAATATCTTTAAAGCATTTTACTTTATGAGCCGTTATTGGCCTGTACATTATTTTTTTTGAATGAATAGTTTCTTTGTGTTCTAAAGAAAACTTCTGACCACAGTGATCAGAAGTTAAATTATTTATAATTGAAACTTCATATACTTCACAGTCACAAAACACATTGTCAATACACGTAGAAGTATCGTTGGTGATTCGTGTTGGTTCATTATCTCGGTGCGTTAAATTAAATGACCTAAACAATGTGACTAACCGAACACTCAGCGAAGTTACTTTTAATAAGTCGACGTTAAAGTCGCCACATACAATTATATATTTATTACTTTCGCTTATCTTTTTAAGAACATCCTCCATAGTGGTCTCAAATAAGCAAAAATCTCCCGATGGGGGCCGGTACACGCATACTATAATGTACTGTGGAAATTCCACGCAGGATAATTCGATAGTACGTTCGACAGAGAGAGCCACAATATCTTTTCAAGGTTTACAAACGATATCATTTCGAATATAATACTAATATTAATGAGTCACCGCGAATAGCATTCCCTCTAACGAATGTACTTGACAATTTAAAGTTTGGGATATTAAATATGTCAAAACTTTTAATCCAATGCTCTGTGAAACAAAATACATGAGTTTTATAACATTCTGAAAATAATTCTATTTCATGATCTTTGCCACCTATGCCCTGTATATTTTGATGTATAATATTTAAGTAAGAGGGCATAGGTTTTGTCATTTTATTTAGTTTAAACTATGAATTTTAATATCCTTACTTTTGTCAGTGTTAATGTAAATTAGGTTATTATTTTTATTATATATATGATCCTTGGTAACATTACACATAGAACAATTATTAATATTATAAGCAATTAGGTTACCAAGTTGTCTTCTGGATTTAATTGGTAGATACATAGTACCCTCGGTCAACTTAAACCTATAAATGAATTTATTAATGTCAAATAACATGACATCAATGTTACAATGTCGAGTCACATTGTATAAACATACATTTAAATCATAAATATGTAAGTTCTCTGTCTGTGTCTGTGTCATCTGTCAAGGTGTGGGAATATGGAAATGTACTAATTATAAATTTACATTTCTTTTGATTTTGAATTTCAAGTAATAATCTTGTATCCTTAATTAAATTCTTTTTATTCAGAGACAAACTGTCACCATGCATTAAAACAACTATATTAGTGGAATCTAGATGCATAGAACTTATCTTATTTATTTGGTACTGATAGCTTGCCCCGGGTGTACATGTGTTGAATACATTTTCTACCTCACTTTTTAGTATTGAGCCAAAGCCCTGACCTAACTTATCGGATACTACTATAACATTTTTAACATTTTTATTCATTTCTAACCCCAGTTTATTGTGGTTGTGGATATTTGGTGAACATTGACTCAACTTGATAGGTTGAGGCACTATGGTAATATTAGTACTAGTAGAAGCCAACTCATTTTCTTGAGTATGCAAGCAGTTACATATGCATTTATTTGATAGGGATTCAAATTTTTCTAAGTTTGATGTACATAGCTCAAGAAGATTATTGGCTGCATGTATATGTTCCTCTATCTGTTTTTGAGCCAAGTCATATTTTTTATTAACAAAATCTAAAATTTTCTGTAGGCTAAAAATTTCTAGTTGCATTTGTTCAATATTAGTATCATACATTAATTTTTTATTTTGCAATTTATTATTACATGATTTTAATTTATTAATTAAATGTGACCGGTCCTTTCTCATTTTGTATATATATTGATATTTATGATTGTTATTAATCATTTTTTTTTTGTTTTATTAATAAATTTATTTAATTTTATGTATTTTTTAATTTGTTATGTGTATTCATATATTTATGATTAAATTTAGACTCCTGCAAGGAGGTGTTAGAGTCAGAGTCATGTGTAACTAATTCATTATACAAACTCTCAGTCGCATAACATTTCTGGCTTGTTTTAATTTGTTCTAATTCTTTCTCTGATTTTTGAGCATTAAAAAGACTGACTTCCAGTTCTGAAATGCGACTCAAAGCTCTTTCATGTTCATCGCTACACTCTTTAAATGAGGTCACAATTTTAAGAAGATTGTCCCGCTCGCTAACAACATCTAAGCAATGTTCATTCAACTTGGCTAGCTCACTTTTGACTTCTGTGTTTTTATTAACAATTTTTTTGATCTCTTCTTCACTGTCCTCACGCTCTTGAAGAAGTTGTCTGCTTAACTCTTTAGAGGATTTTAATTCCTTAAGGTTGAGTTGGAATTTGGCCTCCATATCTTTTATTGAAGTTTTCCGGGTCATAATAGTATACTCCATGTTGTTTAACTGTAAAATAATTTAAATATACTATTTTTAAATGCTATTGCATTGATTTAATATAATCAGGATTGTACAAATCTATGTCTGATTGATTATTTTAATAATAGGTGATATTACAAAATGTGATTACTTATATACTATCAATTAAGGTAATAGCAATGAATTTGTCCAAAGTTAAGTAATATAATATAATATTTTATACCAAGAGCAGAGATGGCCCAGTGGTTAGAACGCGTGCATCTTAACCGATGATTGCGGGTTCAAACCCAGGCAAGCACCGCTGATTCATGTGCTTAATTTGTCTTTATAATTCATCTCGTGCTCAGCGGTGAAGGAAAACATCGTGAGGAAACCTGCATGTGACAAATTTCATACAAATTCTGCCACATGTGTATTCCACCAACCCGCATTGGAACAGCGTGGTGGAATATGTTCCAAACCTTCTCCTTAAAGGGAGAGGAGGCCTTTAGCCCAGCAGTGGGAATTTACAGGCTGTTACTTTACTTTACTTTTATTTTATACTATGATATTCCAGTTACAACAGGTACACTTGGTTAATCACATATAATATTTTTAATTATTTTACTTTTATAAATAAGTAGGTATTTAGTTATTCACTTGTCAACTAATTCAAACAATATTATAAACTTAGTATGTACTGAACGCAAGGGTTACAGCTTACAAAATAAGCTGGGTCCTATGCACAGCACAGATATTGTGAAGGACCTATCTGAGGACTATGTTAAAATCTTCAACCCTGCTCCCAACTAATTGTCAAGCAAAGTGAGACAGTAACACGCCAAAGGAGAAGACAGATGCTGTCCACAACACGTAAGCCTTGTTCGAATTAGGTTTAGAGCGCGTAAAAAAGAGTATATAAAAGTTTAAAACTAAATACTCCCCGGGTTTACGTAGATTTCAAGTTAAGCGGCCGTTAGAGTATGACAGTCGACTCGAACAAAAGAAGTTTGTTCCGATTTAGTTGCGTATATGCGTCACAAACACTATTGACACTTTTTTAAAGAATTGTAATACATAATTACTACATTCATTGGAATTAAAACACTTAAAACTAAATAATTTAAAATATGGTCGATGGTAATGGATGAGAGGGGGTTTCAGGGGCGTTGCGCCTCCCCCGATTCCGTCAGTGATTGTATAATTTTTGTATCTCGATTCCAGATTGCCATCTTTAAATTGTAGTCGCGGATGGCTTCTTCGGTAGCTCTCTCTGCTCGTGATATTAGTCGAGCTATTGCGTCTTCTTCTGTACTATCAGTACTAGTACACGCAAGTCTTAGTATGTCTCGAGAGAACTACTACTGCGTGAGGGACGCTCTGGATCACACTATTTGCTTTTACTGTTGTTCGCACTACATACACCCTTTCGTAAGTACGCCCTTGTGCTTCGTGTATGGTCAGGGTACAGGATCCCGAATCCGACCCATAGCCTTGGCCGATCAGGAGTTCCTTTTCGGCCTGAGTGTGGGTCAGGTACAAGGTGTTCTTTGTTTTCGGGATACTCGTCCCTCCATATTGTTTAAGGGATAAGGAGCGCAATTGATAATTGGCTGAATATATCCCTTCATAAACTTCATTCAGCGCGTATGCTACGTCTTGAGGGCTTCTGTATGTGCACAGTAATTCGGTGTTGACCGCTGTTATAGTGTTTGGGGTTTTGTATTTTAGAGAGAATAGATTGTGCCTGTCAATATAAGGAAGCTGGTTGGTGTCTCCGATCAGGGTTAACTCTGTTGCTCCCACAATTTGGGTGGCCATCACGATAGCTCCGAAGTGATTCATCAGAGCTTCGTCCACCACTAGGCGTGTGCAAGTATCACCTTCTGAGATACCATTCACCAGTAGTGAGGCCATGGTTCGGATTCGCCTTTTGGCTCTTTCTTCACCAATGCGTGGAGTTAGTTTTGCCCTTAGATCTTTGACCGCTTCCTTGGTGGAGGTCACTATTAGGTCAGTCTCGATGTTAGTGTGACCGATTATCCATGTGTTTTTACCGCATCCGGGCACTCCATTCACCCATGTTATAGCTGGGGTCGTCAACCCCATCTGGATTCCGCTGGAGGACAGGTCCCCGAATATGGTTTTCGCCATTTCGAGAATCCTGTCTTCCAGCATTATCCTGGTGCATTTGGCGACTACAACTACTTGTTCACTGAGTGGAACGGTAGCCCTGATACGTAGCTCCTGCCCCAACTGATTCCCCTCGAGTTCTATGAAGCCTCTGGAGGCACTGTAGGCAGCCATATAGTGTCCCGACGCTCTACCGTGTATTACAGTTTGAGTGCTCAGGTCGTACACCGCCGCCTCCGCCTCCTTTAACTGCACCTCTAGCAATTTGTGGTTACCTCTCTGGTAAGTCTGCAATATCGTGCTGCAAAGATCTTTGTTGACTTTCTGTGTGGCAACCGTTATTGCTAGGTACTCTCGGAGGGCGTTTTTTTATGTGAGTCTGCTAATCTGCTGCAGATTTCAGTTGGGGTGGCTTCACCATACCCATTGCCGCTTTGGTTCGTGTGGTGTTGCGCTGAATCTCTTGGCGGGATGTTGAGGGGGCGGTGAATTTCTCCAAGGCATCTTGTATTTTATTCTCTCTGTATTTGCTTGTTTGTTTCAATGGTTTCAGGATGGCACGGATTGTTCTGTTAATTAGTGCAGTGGCCATTGATTTCTTTCTATCTTCTCCACAGTTTGAGGCTCTCCGCTTCGACTGGAGGTTCGTTTCCTTAAGTGCTCGCTGCAGTCTCTCCGACCCACTGGCTTTCTGTGTTTGGGTTGAATTAAACTCGTACTTTGCAGCTGCGGTGTCTGTGCCTTGGTCACGCTTCATTAGAAATCCGAGGTCTTCACCGCGGTCTTCGTATACCACTACCTCATGGTGGTTCGAGGCTTGTATAGCTCCAAGGTGGTCTTTGGTTTCGCCTTTGTGGTAAGCTACGACCATTGCATCGACACTGATCACTCTCGGATCCATTACTCCCTCCAGGCCTGCCTCTCCCAACGCTGCCAACACCTTGTGTGCCTTCTGGAACGCTATGGTTTCGTCGTCCGTGGCGAACAGAACGATGGTCTTGTTGTTCCGTCGCACTATCCGACACAGTTGTCCCTCCACAGTTACTGATGGCAATGCGTCATATATTTTACGTCGCATTGACGTTTTGCGGATGCTGCCATTCAGTAGGAGACCGAGTCCTGGCGAGACGTAGACATTGGTCTTCGCCCTGTCGTTACAGAAAGCCATCCCTACTCTTTCTGAATTGTTATCCATGAATAGGGCAACACCTCGGATCCTCATTCCAGGTTGCCCTTTTTCGCCTATTTCTGTTATTATATAATTTCGGAGACTGGATGTTGTTGGCTGTCGGTGATTCGGGTTTGTTTGTGCTATTTGTGTGGTTGTTGTGTGTCTGGAGCAGGTATGGTTTTATTTACGTTTGTGGCTCTTACCCCTACTTCGTAGATGTAACATAGGAAGTGGTCTCTAGTCCGTTTGTCCTGCAAGAGTTCCGCAACTGTCTCTTTATTGATATTGCGGGAGACAGTGTTTTCTAGGTTGTGCCTTGCGGTTTGAAACCTTGGGCAGTCCAATAAAATGTGCCATATCGATTCGCTGATATCTGGGTCGCACTCACAGCCGGGACTATATTTAAGCCCAAACCGGTGCAGGTACTCCCCGAAACCCCCGTGTCCTGTGAGGATTTGTATGTGGGTTTGGTTGAGTTTCGTTCCCCTGACTAGGCTGTAAGCCTGTCTAACGTTGGGCAGGAAAGTTTTCGTGACCGCACCCTGAGAGGCCGAATCGTACCTGTCTTGCCATCTGCCAATGGATTCCTCTCTGATTTTGTTTCTCACGTATGACAAAGGGACTTCAGCATAATCGGGTGTTGTTGTAATCTTAAGCGCACCTTCTTTGACTAGTTGGTCTGCCTCTTCGTTTCCCACTGTTCCCACATGGGCCCTGAGCCAGAACAGGCGCACGCCTCTTTCTCGCGATAGTATCTCCGCTATGCACTCCTTGGTGGATTTTACTAGAGGGTGAGTAAGCCTAGTACTGCACAGTAGTTCCAGAGACGATCTGGAGTCGCTCAAGATATTGCTGTTCGGTTCTGTGCTGTGCATTGCGTTAATCACCGCTCTATGGAGCGCATATAGTTCAGACTGGAACACTGTACACGAGGGATCCAGGCTGAAGACTTCGTTGAGTTTCTCCTTACCTTTTTCCCACCACGTTAGTGCCGCGCCCACCTTCCCTTCGATCTTGCTTCCGTCTGTGTAGATCTGTGGGCCCGTTATGTTAAGTGCCACCTGATTGGCATCTGTCATGTCCTCGAGGAGGTCATACTCAAGATGGAGTCGAGTTGCTGGATGTGATAGATCGCCAGCTTTAACCATTCCCTCGAGTTTGCGGTTTGGTGGTAGGTATTGGATGGAGATCCCCTTCTTAGCCTCTCAGAGGGACGCCACTTCCTAGATTCTCAGGTCCAGCGGGAGGATGCCGGCAAGGATCAGCAATGCATTCAGAGATGTTGTTCGATATGCTTTGCTAATCCTCTGTGCGAATCCCCTCTGGAGTGTGTCTAATGCCTTTCTGTTACTTTGTAGTTCAGACGCCTTTGCTCATGCAGACGCTCCAAAGGTGACGATTGGCTCTACGGCTGCTATATATATGGTCCTGATGATCTCTCTGTTCAGTCCCCAGGAGACCTTCGCTGCGCATGCCAGCTGTTTGTAAATGCTGGTAGCTTTCGTACACACGTTTTGTACGTGTTTATTGAAGTTCAGTCTCCTGTCGATAGTTAAGCCGAGAAGTTTGACCTCATCAACAAGTGCCAGTGAGGTACCAGACATTGTTAAGTATGGGGGGGTATATTTTATCTTTTTTGTTATCAGCATTGCCTGGGTCTTGTGTGCTGCGAAATTTAGCTTATTGGCTTCCCCCCTCATTTAACTGTTACCTCCAGCACCTTGCAGATGCGATCTTCCAACTCTGCGAGGGACTTCCCAGAGAACACCAGAACCCCATCGTCTGCGAAGGCCTGACAATAAACCTCCTCGACCGATAGTCTTTGCAGGAGGGGATCCAGTATGATGTTCCAGAATGTGGGGCCTGCCATAGAGCCCTGTACGCATCCCTTCGTGGTATCCCTTTCGCTCTTCTCCCCTGCGTAATTGACTATTATTTTCCGGTTTTGGAGGTATGAATTTACCATCAGGTATAAGTTTTTAGGGCAGCGTCTGAGTCTCAATTGGTTCTTTAGAGCCGGCCACCACGCGTTATCGAAGGCGCCCTCTATGTCCAATGATACTAGGATAACGGAGTTACCTCTCTCTCTTTTCGTTTCAATATGTCTCATTAAATCATAGAGAGCGTCCTCGGTTCCACGCTGCGGTAGAAATCCGTACTGACTAGAGTTGAGTGTCGGAAGTAGGTGCCACTGTAGTCTTTTAACAAATAATTTCTCTACCGTTTTCCCTAGCACTGATAGCAGGCCTATAGGGCGGTAGGATCTTGGGCTGGTGTAATCATCTTTACCCGGTTTGTTTAGTATTACTACATGGGCGACTTTCCATTGTTTCGGGAAGTATGAGATAGCTAGGCATTTGTTCGCTATCGTTAGGATTACCTCCCGGGCACAACGGATCGCCGTGGCACAGATGTCAGCTGTGAACCCATCCGGTCCCGGTGCCTTCTTGGGGTTTTGTTCTTTCAGTACGGCCTCCAATTCAGCTCCGGTAAACGGTGGGTCATCTTCTCCTAGGTCTCCTATCAACTCTTTAGGAATGTTTTCCACCAGACGGCGTAGGTGTGTATGATATGGGGTGTCGGTTTCAGTCGCGTCTTCGGGGTAGAATGTCTTTGCTAAGAGGTCGGCTGACTGCTTTGGATTCAGCGTCTTGCCGTCGGGTCCTCTTAGTAGCAGGTCTTCTTTTCTAACAGACGTTCTCCTCAATACACGGTAGATTCCGTCCCACATACTCTCTTTATCCTGTCTGGTGCAGAACTCCTTCCAGCTCTTGGTTTGCGCATCCAAGGAAAAATTGATGTAAAGCTCCTTAGCTGCGTTATATTCGGCTAGTACGTGATTTCTCCGGTGGGGTGCAGCGTTTCTGATCCTCCTTTTTTTTCTAAGGAGGTCCTTCTTTAGATGTTCAGTTTCCTCCGTCCACCAAGGAAGGACGGTACCCTTGCGCCTTTTGCCTAACTTCGGGATCGCATTTTCACATGCTTCCCGAATAGATGTTGTGTAGGCATCTATAATGGACTCCATGTCTTCTCCGGATCTGATCGCACTTATTGTTTCGGGCGTGATGTTCTTCTTCGCTAGGGACGACAGGAATGTTTCCTTAAACGCTGACCAATTGGCCTTTTTAGTGTTATACACTCTGGTTGTTGGTGCTACTACTGGTTGTAGCTTTGTTCCAAGTTCCAGAGTGTACGTGATGGCTTTGTGGTCGGATGTGATCAGCGTCCTATCTACTTTCCAATCTTTTATTTTCCCTAGCAGTGAGGTGCTGCAGGCAGTGACGTCCACTATGCTGGAGCACAGTTTCCTCGCCAGACCTCGAAGGTGGGAGTGTTTTCAGAGTTGAGTACGTGGTAGTCCATTTCGTTTAGGAAGGCGTAGTATTCCGCCCCTCTATGGTCTTCGGAGACGCTGCCCCACCAGTAACTCCAGGCATTGACATCTCCGGCTACTATAATATTGGGTGTGATTAGCGTGTTTGCTGTGGTCTTTACTCTTTCTATATAGGGTCCTATGTCGACGTTCCCATCGAAGTTTACCCAGATTACTCCAAGTCTGAAGCTTCCGGCTTCCAGTATGACAGCCGATTCGATTTCTGTCACCAGTTGGGGATCCTGTATTATCCTAAACTGGTCACCGAAAACAATTATAGCTGCCTTTACTGGGTTACTTCTGTGGATGTTGTGAGTGCACTGAATTACTTTAGTGCCGGAGTATTGCTTGACACAGCCGCTGGTACCCGTATAAGGCTCCTGCACTAGTGCCACTGTCAATCCCTCATCTTCATGAAGCTTTTTAAAAGCTCGGCCATGGCTTGCCTGGACCGCTGACGGTTACATTGGATGGACCTCAGCCTCGTCCTACTTCTAACGTCGACTGTTGTTGTGGGGACCCTTATGTCTTGGCTGCCGTTAGCAGTATCTTACTTTGGAACGCGCTAATCTATCCCACATTTGTTTCTGCGGGCAATCTTCGCTGAATGCCACATGTGGGAATATGTCTAATTGTTTTGATTCCTTGCAGTTTTTGCATGTCGGTGGCCTGTCTTCCTGTCTGGTTCGGCACTCCTGCCATGAGTGTGCTCCACCGCAGTAGTAGCAGTGCTGGCTTGACTCCTTGCATAGTGTTTTTGTGTGTCCGAAACCTAGACATTTGGCACACTGGACTAGTGGGGACTGGTCTTTTTTTTTTTATTTAAAATACAACATCCACAGGCTCGCAGATGCCCGTGCCTTTTTTTACATTTTATATTCAATTACATTTTGGCGTTTTATATTTTATACTAAACATCAGCAGATCTTCGCTGGAAATCATTATTGTCGTCTTCTTGGGAGACGTGGCCCACACTGATATATATATATATATATATATATTTTTTAATAATATATACGTAATCTATAATAAATAATATATAATAAAAATACTATCGAAACTATAATAAATAATATATAAATAAAAATATATGGCAGTATATGTGTTCGAATTACTACAATCCAGAGGGTCCTGGTCCGCGTTTGATCAGAGAGAGCACGGCCTCGGCGACTCTGATGTTGCGTTTATGTATAGATGTCTTGAGGCTGTGCTCTAGGATGGTCCTTTCTGAAACACCCGCCGCTCGGCCGATGAATCTGCCGATAGCGTCGTCACCATCGTCCGTGTAGTAGACACAGGTGTGTCTAGTAATTGCCACAACTGCGTGAGGAACACTTTCGTGAATACGGAGCCTCACATTTTTCGACTGGACTATGATAACGTCGCCGTAGGTCTGTCCCTGAGATTCGTGGATGGTCATGACGCCTGATCCTTCTCCTTTTCCATATCCCTGGTCCATCAGGAGTTTCTTTTCCTCCTGCGTATGGACCAGATATAGGGTTTCGGTTTGGTCGGATGGTATGTTGGCGTCAGTGAATCTCTTCATTTTGAGGGAGTGGATTATAGGGCTTGCAGAGATGGTACAGTAGACCTCACTAATGGCGCGTTCGGTGCGTACAGGATAACTCGCGGGTGATGTTTGTTGTCAGGCTCGGCCGGCAGTACCTCATTTCGAACAGATTTTCTCTGTCGATATAAGGCAACTGGTTGATGTCTCCGATAAGGACCACCTCACTAGCTCCAGACAGCTGTGCCGCCGAAGTGGTTCATGAGGGCTTCGTCGACCGAAAGTCGGTTGCACTTTGTGCTCTCGTTGAACCCGTTTACTAGCACGGATGCTATAGTTCGTACCCTTGATTTAGCTTTTTCGCCAAATCGGCGTGTAAGTTGTTCTTTCAGATCTTTGGCGGCTTCGATTGTTGAGGTGCTTACCACTTCGTTATCCTCATCAAAATTCCTGACAATGTGAGTCGTCTTTCCGTATCCTGGTACCCTGTTTATCCACGATATCTGTGGCAGCTCCCAACCCACGAGAGGTGCGTCGACGCCCGGACCTTCTGAGACGGACTTTGCCATCGTGTATCTGGCCACTACTACCACTGGGTCTCCTGTTTGTATCAAGAACCTAGGGAATGCATCTTTTCGCCCCTCCGCTTCAACCAGGCCAACGAATCCATCTACAGCGCTGTAGGCTGCCATGTACCGCCCCGACATTTTCCCTCTGATAACTTAGGATGAATCGTTGTTGTATATGGCCGCCCCGGCTTCTTCGAGCTCTACCTCCAGCAGCTTTTCGTTACCGCGTCGGTAGTTCTGCATGATCTTTTTACAGGTGGCTAAGTGGACCTCGCGGGTGGCCGTCACAATAGCCCGGAACTCTAGGAAAGCATTCACTGCACGGTCTCGAGGTTTTGACGCTAGTTTGAGCTTTGGTGGTATTACTTGACCCTTATCGGCCCTTGTTAGGTGGGCGCGAGTAGTTTTGGGCTTTTCCGGATGTTTGACCATTAGGAATTCCCTCATTGCCTTCGCCTGTCGACTCGATGATCCCGACGGGCCAGGGTCTGATTGATGTGAGTGCAACGTCTTGTTCTTTGGAGATACCAGATCGCAGATTAAACATGTCACCGCTGCCACTGTGGGTCCAGGACTCGGCCGTCTGTCCCGAGGGCTCTTCGAGGCCTGGACTGTTCTCTGCGCCGCTATTTTTAACTGCAAGCGCTCAGATCCGCTTAATTGGGACTCGATGGTGGCCGGCTTTGTGGTAGGGAAAGGTGTTGTGACCTCTGGAAACTCAGGTTTTCCCCCCTATCCTCATATACGATGACCTCGTGTTTTTTCGAGGCTAACAGGCAGCCATAGCGGACTGCAATGTCACCTTTTTGAAAGCCGATTCTCATGGCGTCCACGGTTATCGTACATGGGTTCCCTCCATGGTCTAACTCACCCAACCTCGAGAGCATTTCGCACGCCATTGCAAAGGAGGCTTCCTCTTCCCGTTCGAGGAGTGCGACCACTTTGTTTCGTAGTCGCATCAGTCGACAGGTCAAGGCAAAGGCATTTGGATTGTTAGCGCGTCGATCGTGGTGCGCTTAATGCATTTGAAGTGCTCCCTTTAATGAGTAAGGCTACTCCAGGAGATACTATCAAGCGATCTGAGCCTTCCGGGCGACAGAATCCAATGCCCACCATCTCTGTATCTAAACTCATAAAGAGAGCCACACCTTTAATTTTGATGCCCGGTGTACCGCGTTCACCCACGTTTTGCAACAGCTCTGTGAACGCAGTGTATTGAGTGGGCTGGTTGGACGTCGTGGGCTGGTCTCTCTTTACGAGCAATCACCAAAGAGTATTTGGGAGAGCCTGTAGTTTCTGTCTAAGGGTGTTAATGGTGGCCCGGGTCTGGATTGGCTGGGAAGTCAACAATGAGTTTGTAGTGATAGTGTTGTGCTGTGTGTTTTGTGACGTGGTCTGTGCTGGTGAGAGCGTTGTATTTTGAGTTTGTGGTTGTGAGGGGGTTAAAGATGATGTAGCGAACGAACTATTTCTTTTTGCGGCTACTTGGGCGGCTTTTCTGGCGAATGCGAGTAACGGGGTTCTTGTATTCTCCTTCTCCATGATGGTTTGGAGAGAGGACTGGTCTAGTCTGGTTTGGATCTTAATTTCTAGTTCCAGTCTTTCTAGGCCGAATCTTGGGCATTCTAAAATTATGTGGAGGATGGTTTCCTCGCATTCGGGGTCGCAGACGCAAGAAGGGCTATCTTTGATTTTAAAGCGATGGAGGTACGCCGCGAACCCCCCATGACCGGGCAGAATGTGAGTGTCGACTGGTGTTAGAACCGATTTTCTTACCAATTTGTTGGCTTTCTTTATGTCTGGTAAGAATAATTTAGTGACTGATCCGGTTTGTGGGGATTCGTATCGCAACTGCCACCTCTTGACAGTCTCCTCTCGTATCTGCCTTCTGACATACGATATTGGGACTTTATCGTAGTCAGGTGCCGTCTTTTTTGTGAGAGCCGCTTTTTTAGCTCGCTCATCCGCTCTTTCATTGCCCGGCGTTCCTACGTGGGCCCTTAACCAGAAAAACCGAATAGTTCTTCCCTCCTCTTGGATTTCTCGTATGCACTCCTTTATCACAAGGGCCAAGGGATGTGTTACCGATGGACACCTTAGTAAGTCAAGCGAGGATCTTGAGTCGCTCAAGATGTTGGTAGAGCGGTACTTCGATTTCTTGACCATTTTGATTGCTCTGAGGAGTGCATACATTTCCGATTGGAAGACTGTGTTGTGCGGTTCCAGACGGAACGTGGAGTATCTGGATTCTGTTCCTTGATCCCACCGTGTTTTTTTTTTATGGAATAGGTGGCAAACGAGCAGGAGGCTCACCTGATGGAAAGTGACTACCACCGCCCATGGACATCTGCAACACCAGGGGGCTTGCAGGTGCGTTGCCGGCCTTTGAGAAAGGAGTAGGCTCTTTTCTTGAAGGTTCCCATGTCGTATCGGTTCGGAAAAACCGACGGCGAAAGCTGGTTCCACAGAGTGGTTGTGCGAGGCAGAAAATGTCTAAGAAATCGCGCTGTTGTGGATTTTCGGACATCAAGATGGTGCGGGTGAAACTTAGAATTTTGACGAGATGTCCGAAGGTGAAATTCAGCAGCCGGGATTAATCCGAACAATTCCTCGGAACATTCCCCGTGAAAAATTCGGTAGAAGATGCAGAGTGATCCAACATCTCTACGCAAAGCCAAAGGATCAAGGAGATCGGAAAGGGCTTGATCGTCGATAACTCGAGCCGCTCTACGTTGGATGCGGTCAAATGGAAGGAGCTGGTACTGGGGAGCACCCGCCCAGAGGTGAGAGCAGTACTCCATGTGAGGCCGAATTTGCGCCTTGTAAAGTTTTAGGCGATGGGCCGACGTGAAATACTGTCTCGCCTTGCTGATCACACCGAGCTTCTTTGAAGCCAATTTGGCTTTGCCTTCCAATTGACCGCGGAACTGAACGAGGCTCGAAATATCAACGCCAAGTATTCCGATACTACCTGTAGCGGCTATCGGGATGTTCTCAAATCGTGGAGATACGACAAATGGTGTTTTTTTAGCGGTTAACGCGCAAACTTGCGTCTTTTTGGGGTTGAAATGGACTAAATTTAGCCGGCCCCAGTTCGAGACTTCGTTTAACGAAGACTCGATTTCAGACACAAGTTTGTTCCGGTTTTCTTCGACGTTTTCCCGAGAAATATTAGCGCGGCCGGTGTATAAGGTGTCAACGGTACTGTCGTCTGCATAGCAATGAATGTTCCCAATTTGCAACAAGTCATTGATATGCAGAAGAAACAAAGTGGGTGATAGAACACAGCCTTGTGGAACACCAGCATTGACGAACTTTAAGTCGGAGCATGCACCGTCGACAACGACCTTGATGCTCCGATCTGCCAAAAAGCTGGTAATCCAATTGCATAATTGCCCGGGAAGCCCATAGGAAGGAAGCTTCGAAAGAAGCGCTTTGTGCCACACACGATCGAAGGCCTTCGCTATGTCCAAGCTGGCTGCTAATGCCTCACCCTTGCTCTCAACTGCTTCAGCCCATCTATGAGTAAGGTAAACTAGAAGATCACCGGCCGACCGACCCCTACGGAAACCGTACTGGCGGTCGCTAATCAGCTGGTTCTCCTCTAGATACCGCAGGAGCTGGCAGTTTATAAGGGACTCCATTATCTTGGAGAGCAAGGAAGTGATGGCTATAGGCCTATAATTGGACGGATCTGAGCGGTTGCCTTTTTTAGGGATCGGATGCACCAAAGCAGTCTTCCAGGAGTTCGGGACGACGCCTAATGCGTAGAATTGCCGGAAAAGACGCGTTAAGACCGGTGCCAACTCGGGAGCACATGTCCGTAGCACGATTGGAGGGATGCCATCGGGTCCACTCGACTTGTGAATGTCCAAGGAAAGAAGTGCTTTCCGAACTGCACTTTGCCGAAATTTAACCTCCGGCATCGTCGTATCACATCGCGGGATTGATGGTGGTGACTTTCCTTGGTCATCCAGAGTCGAGTTCGACGCGAAGAGAGACCCTAAAAGATCGGCCTTCTCCTTCGCGGTATGGGCCAATGACTCACCGTCCCTGTGCAAAGATGGAAAAGAAGGCTGACAGAAATTCCCTAGGACAGCCTTAGCGAGAGACCAGAACGCACGTGTTCCTGATGGGAAGCGCACCAGTCTCTCGCCAATTCTGCCAATGTACTTCGACTTCGCCTCAGCTATCACGTTTTTGAAGGACCTGGAGGCAGAGTTATATTCCTTTCTGAATGTGCTGGTGTTTGTATCAAGAGACGCCGATGCGTTAGCCCAGTCTTGGTAGCGTTCCCATTTTCGGCGTGAAGCCGTCTTACAGAGGCGACCAAACCAGGGCTGGGACTTGCCACTAATGGGCACCGCAGAATATGGAATGAAAAGTTCCATACCCTGAAGCACCACATCGGCGACAGAGTCAGCAACAACGCTCGGATCATCCATCGAGAAACAAACTCGCCCCCATGGGTAAGATGCAAAGAAGGACCGCATCCCATCCCAATCTGCTGACTTGTAGTGCCACACGCGACGACAGCCCGCGAAACGAGGTCGTGAGTATCGACAGTGGTCCGACGAGCCCAGAGGGGGATCGACGACAATCTCATAGCCGTCCGGATGCGAAGTCAGCAGAAGGTCCAACAGGGAAGGTGTATGATCCTCCACGTCCGGTATTCGTGTTGGCGAGGTGACCAGTTGTGTCAAATCATAAGCCAAAGCGAAGTCTAGGACAGATCTACCCGCATGATCAGTGGTGCGTGATCCAAGCCACTCTGTATGATGAGCATTGAAATCGCCCAGAATAATGATCTCTGCGGATGGAGTCTGCTGCAGCACGGAATCTGTAGCCAATTGGACGTGCTCCACCAGTCGGTCGGTTTCGGCATTACCGCTATGGGACCTATAAAGGCACGCGTAGATTCGCGGATGGTCGTCGCAGTCTACGCGCAGCCAGATAATTGATAGGTCCTGCCCTTCAAGGCTGCCGAGGCGTCGAGAGCAGATATCATCTCTGACGTAAACGCACACCCCAGCTCGTGGCACAGCAACAACGCTCGGATCATCCATCGAGAAACAAACTCGCCCCCATGGGTAAGATGCAAAGAAGGACCGCATCCCATCCCAATCTCGAAAGTATGCTCCAATTTGTACCCGGGGTAAGAGAGAAAAGACGTATCGGCAGGAGAAGATATCTGGGTCTCGGTAAGAAAGAGCAAGGCCGGCTTCGCCGTCTCAAGGTGAAAGTGAACGGCATTCAAGTTGGAGTTGAGTCCCCTTATGTTGCAGAAGTCCACAGCGAGTGTGGTAGGGGTTGCCCTATGATGCCTGCTCCGCTTGCCCCGAACAGTGGCGAGCGCAAAATTGCCCCCCCCCCAGAATTCGGAGGGCAGCCTGGGCATCCCTGCTCAGGCGGTGTACGTCCTGAGCATGGATGCCCAGAGAGGGATTCTCCACCGCAGTCGCTGATGGTACCCTCCTGGGGTAATGTCACCAAATTCTGCACAACCATGTTTTGGGGGGAGAGGGATCGGGCCTCCGTGTTAGAGCAGCACCGACTTTTCCGTCTATCTTGCTGCCATCGGTGAAGATAAGGGGGCCAACTATATGATGTTTTTCAAGGGCTTTTGAGTCCAGGCTCTCCAAGCGTACATACTCAGTTGTTTCGAGTAACGATGGGTGGGGATTTTGCAAAGGACCCACCCTGCGCTCCAGTTTGCGTCCAGGTGGTAGGAGGTCCACGCAGTAGCCTTTTTTTTATCTTGAATAGGGTGGCAGTCTCTCGGACGCGGAGGTCAAGGGGTAGTAGTCCTGCTAGGGCTAGTGCAGATGTGAGAGATACTGTTCTGTACGCCTTGCATATCTTTAAGGCGAAGCCTCTTTGGAGCGAGTTTAGCTTATTCTTTAACGTCAACTTCTCTGCTGCAGGAGACCATATGCTAGCCGCATACATGACAATAGGCTCCATAACTGCCATGTAGATGGTTCTCACTATTTCTCCATTGAGACCCCATGACACCTTTGCTGCTCGTGCTAGTTGTTTATAGATTTCTGCCGCCTTTTTATAGGTAGCGACCACATGCGCGTTAAAGGAGAGTTTGGAGTCTATTATGAGACCCAGCAGCTTGATCTTGGTTACTAGACTCAGCTGGGTACCGGACATATGGATCACTGGAGTGTCGAATTTTAACTTCTTGGTGATAAGCATCGCGTTGGTCATGTGCGCTGCGAAGCTCAGTTTGTTTTCGACGCCCCACTCCTGTACGGTCGTTAAGGTGGATTCAGCTGTAGCCTGCAACCCGCTGGTATGGTGATTGGAGAAAACAAGGACTACGTCGTCTGCGAAAGCTTGGCAGTGAACCCCCATTGTTGCCATTTTTTGTAAAAGTGAATCGAGGATGAGGTTCCAGAAGGTAGGTCCGCCAATGGACCCTTGGACACATCCCTTCGTGGTTCTCTTCTCGCTAGTCGCTCTGGCGTAGTTGACTATTATTCTCCGGTCCTGTAGGTAGGATGCCACCAAGGCATACAAGTTGCGTGGGCAATGTTTGCGCACCATCTGTTTTTTAAGGGCTGGCCGCTATGCATTGTCGAAGGCGCCCTCTATATCAAGTGATACCAGAAGTACTATTTTCTTTGATCTTACTTCCTCCTGGATATAGTCAATTAGGTCGTAAAGAGCGTCTTCCGTTCCTCGCTGTAGCATAAATTCGTACTGGCTCGGGTGCAAAGTGGAGAGTAAGCGCCATATAATTCATAATTTTAGAAACAAATACAGAAAAATTCTTCTTGATAAACAAAAGCAAACATAGCAATTGATTTTATTTATCTTTGTTAATTTAAATATAATATAATGATTTATATTTAATTGTATGAATTTATATACATGTTCGTGTGTGGAGTGTGTATAATATGTAGGTATGTGTGTGTATGTAGTTGTATAGATGAGATTTTATATATGTATATGTCATAACTATAAAATGATAATTCAATATAATCTTATAACATTTTTTAATATGTAATCAAATCTACTCACCTTACAGTGCATGGCCCATTGGCAAGATGGAGTATTGACCAGACTTGGTTAGACTATTTAGTGAATAGATTTCAACCTCTATTTGATTGTTATGATATTTGTTAAACGGCACGTCTCGACCTGCTTGCGACCTTCTGTAATAATATGTTCGCTATATTCATTTATACCTCCTATAAATGCAAAGAATCAAAAGTAATATTATTGTGATTTAGATTATATTAAAACACATTTAAAAAAAGAAAAGAAAAACAGAAATTAGTATATATTACTTACTTATTATTATTAATTCTTTTTTTTTTTCTTTCTCCTTAAATAATTCGTAGGTGATCGAATATCTTTGTGATCTTAACGTAAAATAATTTAGTTTTAAATTTTAATCTATTGTGCTACACGTCCAACCTCCACTGCCGCCGCGAGGTACCTGAGCGCATCCTACTATCCTAGACTTGTTTTTATTTCTGTTATGTTTTTATTTTATTTTTTATTTGATTTTAACACGATATAATAGTGGACTATTGTCAATGTCGTTCACTTGACGTACGGAAATAAGGTGATCACTGAAAATCAGTGCTGCCGTCTTTGCGAATTTCACACATAGTATGAATCGTATTTTAATTTAAGTATAGGAAAAAAAACTATATAATTTAAATCGTTAATTTTTTTTATTGTTATTCTTTTTTTTTCTCTGTGTGTGAAATTCCTAGGACGACAGCAAATGCTGAGTGATTTTCCTTTTTGTGGCATCGTACTGCTGTGTAGGCAGCATTTTGTTTTTATTTATTTATGCCTCTTTTTATAATCTTTCTTAGATATTATTTAATTGTATTGTTATTTTAAGTTTTTGTTTTTTTTTTGTTTGTTGTTTTGTTTATGTCACTGATGTCTCAAAACGATGCTTACAAATAAAACATTCTTTCTTTATTTCTTCTTTTTTTCCATTGAAGTCTGCCCACCATAAGTTTTTCTACTATCTTACCGAGGATTGGTAATAATCCGATCGGTCTGTAGGACTTAGGGTGGGTGTAATCCTCTTTTCCTGGTTTGCGGAGAATGCAAACATGGGCAACTTTCCACTGTTTGGGGAAGTACGATAGCGATAGGCACTTGTTTGCTAATGCTAAGAATACCTCCCTGTTACAATTTATTGCTGAGGTGCCATATATCGGACGTTAACCCATCCGGACCTGGAGCTTTCTTTGGATTGAGACTCGAGAGAACCAATTCCAGCTCCGCGGTTGTGAAAGGTGGGTCATCATTCGAAAGGTCTTTAATCTCCGCTGGAGTTTTGTCTTCTGTGATTGCCCTCGTGGACTTTTGCTGTTCTGTTTCGGCATGGACAGAGTCGTTTGGATATAATGTTTCCGCGAGAAGCTTAGCTGACTGATCTGGCGACAGTGTTTCACCAGCAGAGTGAGGGACGACATGCTGCTGAGAGCAGCAGCATGTCGTCCCGTCTTCTCGAGGTCTTCCTTATCACCCTATAGACTCCGTCCCAGACGCTTTCTCTGTCCTGGGTCGAGCAAAACTCTTTCCAGCTTTGAGTAGTTGCTTCGCACGCTTTACTCTTATAATCTTGCCTGGCCTGTACGTACTCTTCGACTGTAAGTTTCTTCCTGCTGGGTGCAGCATTACGTATTCGGCGTTATTTCCTGAGCACATCCTTTCTAAGATCTTCTAGGACGGCTGACCAGCATGGTGGTCTAGGATTGCCTTTCCACACCTTTAGTTTCGGGATCGTGTCTTCACACGAACCGTAGATAACCGATGTGTAGATGTTTAATATTTCCTCCAGTTCCTCAGGTCTTGTGAGGCTCGAGACGCGTTCCAGTGTGATTTCACTGTCGAAGAGCTTAGTTCTGAAAAAAGTGGAGAAGTCCGACCACTTTGCCTTCTTGGTATTATATCTGCGCGTGGAGACAGGCTTCAAGGCAAGACTAAGGCTTTCTCCAAGCGCAGGTTGAAGGTAATTGCGTTGTGGTCTGATGTTATGAGATCTCTATCCACTTTCCAGTCCTCCACTCTGTCTACCAGGGATTGGCTGGTCAGTATCACGTCCACGCAGCTCGTGTATAACCTTTCTCCTCGATATGTTTCGAAGGTCGGTACGTTGCCGGTGTTTAGGATGTGGAGGTCCATTTCTGTGATAAAGGTGTAGAATTCCTCTCCGCGACGGTTTTCGGAGTTACTGCCCCACCAGTGGCTCCAAGCATTCACGTCTCCTGCCACTAGCAAGTTTTTAGTTGAGATCTTTTGAGTGGCTGCCCTAATTTTGGTTAGGTAGGGGTGCATGTCATGGTCCCCCTCTAAGTAGACCGAGATTAAACCTAGCCTCAGCTGTCCCGCCTGCAGAAATACTGCCGCTACAAAGTCAAAGTCAAAGTCAAAAACCTTTATTCAAAATAGAAGTGTTTACACTTTCTTATTGATTGTCGATAATCTACCACCGGTTCGGAATATAATACCTCAGACCTGAGAAGAACCGGCGAAAGAAACTCAGCGGGATTTTTTTTTTTTTATAATGCCAATTTATAATTTACAACAATAAACATATTCTTGTTATTTGAAACAGCCTGGAGGCGATCATCTCATTCCCAAGGTGTGCAGTCAACTAGAAAGTCATTAGTGCTGTAATATCCTTTAGCACACAAACGCTCTTTAACGATTATTTTGAATTTTATAATTGAATATTGTTGAACGTTTTCTGGGATCCTGTTGTAAAAACGTATACATTGCCCCAAAAAAGAGTTACTAACCCTGTGCAATCGGGTACAAGGCGTAACAAGTTTATTCTTGTTCCTAGTATTAATGGAATGTACGTCACAATTTTTGGGAAAATCATTTATATTTTTGCGTACATACATAACATTATCAAAAACAAATTGAGAAGCGACAGTCATTATTTTAATTTCTTTAAATTTACATCTTAACGAATCTTTTGGGCCCAGGTTATAAATTGCACGAATAGCCTCTTCTACATTTTCTGTAACGATCTGCGGGTCATGAATAACTTCCAACTTGTCACCGAAGACGACTACTGCGGCTTTGACGGGCTTTTGGCGGTTCAGGGTGCACTGGATAATTTTAGTGCCGGGGTAGTATTTCATCTCGCCTGTCTATACTACATAGGGTTCTTGGACAAGTGCGACGCTAATCCCTTTTTCCTGAGTTGTTTTTAGTAGTTCGGCTGTGGCTAGTTTCGAGCGTTGCAGGTTGGCTTGTATAAACAAGATCCTGCCCGTTGCTTCTTTGGGATTTCGAGGTGGGACCAGTGTGTTAATGTCAATGGAGCCTTTAGCAGTATTACACCCTGGATCTCACTATATGGTCCCACTTTTGTTTTTCCTGGCACTCAGGACTGTAAGCCGTGTGCGCCAGCTCCGAGCTGTCCCTTTTTGCTCGTGTGCAGTTTATACAGCGTGGAACTTCTGCCTTTGTCCTGACAGGGCAGTCTTTACCTGAATGCTCACCGCTGCAGTAGCTACAGGTCTCCTTCGTAGCTCTACATTGTTTCGTGGTATGACCGAAACCCAGGCACTTTGCGCATTGGATAAGGGGAGACTAGTCCTCTACCGAGCATCAGTCGAATCCAACGTAAATCTTCCCGGCTTGCGTTAACCGTTTCCACACTTCACGGGAAAACTCGAGGACCGGATGGCATTCATGCGGGTTCCTAGCTCGCTTTTTATAGCGGACCTTCATTTTTAGGTCTGCCTCGCCAACTCCGTGCAGAAGGTGTTTATAGTGGGGCCTGGTCTTCCACGTCTCTTTTTTGAATGGCAATGTGTACTAAACCTATGTCCAGCATTCTCTTATGGAGCAGTGGGCTTACCTCAAGGATGATGTGGCACTGTAAGGCGTTTCTTGTCCTTTTTCTGTACCGTATTTTTATCAGTGCTTCTTCTCCAGGCAGATCTTGAAACAGTTTTCTGTTCTGCGCCCTCATGTGTTCTGTTATTTCATCATCCTTTAGGTACGTCATAACGTTTCTTATTTCTATAAGAGGGTTATGGGGCTTTGGCTCGTGCGCTTTTAGGTTTTTGTTTTTATTGATTTGGTTTTTTATTTTAATGATATCCTCCTTGTCATGACAGCTCAGCAAGACCTTGCTGTTCCTAGCCTTCCTGACCCTATCCACTTTTAGGCCGGTGTTTTTAAAATCAAGTGCCTCTGTGTCATCTTCCAGCACGTTGCTCCCTATGTTATTGCGATCAATGCTGGTGATTATTATCGTGTGGTTAGGTTGATTCTGTGGTGTTGTCTTTACCACCGAGGCGTAGGATTTGCCAGGATCCAAGGTAGGTATTGTGTTAGTGTGTTTGTTCCCCTTTTTTAGAGAAGAGTTATACCACTCCATTGTTTTGTTTAAGACTTTAGACGCAGAGGCCATTTCCGCCACATCGGCTCTTATCGGATTCAAATAGCCTTGAATCTGAGCAGCCGTGTCTGCCATGGCCAATTCCGCGCCGAGTCGAGTGGTGGTGGTTGTGTTTGTGGTCATATTTGTAATGGTAGTTTCTTTTACCTCCACCACCTCCTCAAGTATTCGGTTTGCCTTGTTGATGATGGCTGCCGTTGCTCCTTTTATTTCTTCCCCGATCTCTTCCTTTGTGACGGGTTTAGCTTTGAGGACGTCAGACAGCATTCTCTCAGTTTCCGCCCTCATTGCCTTGAGCTCGTTCTTGATTTCCTCAAAGCTAGGCTCTTCCCGCCTCTTTGACTCTTCGTCATGGATTTGTCCATGCTCTAACACGTTGTATCTGGCTCCCATCCCTGTCAGGTCTTGTTTAATGTAGTGGACGTCAGTTACCAGTGATGCGGCTGACTTGCTCGCCGGCCGCGGCTAAGACTGACACGGAGGAAGGCCGCGGGGTCGCTCCTAGTACTTCTCCGAGGACGGCGGCGTGGACTATGTGAGCGGCCACGTTGGCAAATAGCGGAGGAGTGTACATATGTGTAATATATATGTATGAAAATAATATAAATATTTTGTACAAATTGTGTATATATATGTATATATAGAGCGGAGGGCTCGTTACGAGCACTGAAGGAGTGGTGGTCCACCATCTGATGCGTAGTTGTCCACCGTTTTAAGTGTGGAGATACACCGATGGTCGGCGGTGGAACCAGTCATCTTATCCGCCGCCACCAGGGCGTCAGCATTCTTGGCGCCCAGCCTCCAGTGGCGGACTCGGGGGAGTTCGTCACGTTTACAGGACGGAAGCAACGGAGGAAGGCGCGACTTTAGGCGTGCGTTCAACGATTCGACCGCCTTACGGCGGTCGCCGCGGGGTGGCCGCGGAAGTATGCTTTAGCGTTCCTGTAGACCCTCCATCACGCGGTACGGTGGAAACCCGAGGAGGTTTTAGTGGGTAGGACAGGGCCTTCTGCCCTGGCATGGGGCCCTTATGGCCCCGGTCGAGTCCCACATACCCGTCCCGGTCCCCCGGCCGGGCGGGAGGCGTAAATGCCTTTCCTCCTCGTAAAACAAAAAAAAAAAAGGTTGTCAGGATGACGGGTGCATGTCAGTCGCCTCCTCATGGCGCACCCTGGGCAACGGTGTCGACGATCTTTTGTCGTCTAAGACTGACGGGGAGGGTATGTCACGGACCGCTTCTGGTACTTCTCTGATTAGCAGAGTGGACTGTGTGAGCGGCTTCGTGGCAAAGGGGAGTTTTTGTTTGTGACGTTTTGTGTTTTGTCTCCGAGGTTTATTGACCTCGGAGACCGAAGGAGTAACGCGTAATCCCGCTAAGTGAAGTGTCGTGGAACACGTCTCGCGGCTTCGAGCGGGACCGCGGGTCGTGCCTTAACCGGCCGGACCGTGAGGAAGACAACCTCTATAAAAATCACCCCGAATCCCAAGTGGCGACACGACACGAGGGGATGCATGGCTGATGGGATAATCAGTCGCTACCGCGATCCTCGTCAGGGCACCGGCCGACACCCTCGACGAGTTACGCTAGGCTTATCCAGGTACAGGGGGCACCACCTGGATGGACCGTCACTTCCCCCATACTCGTGGGATTTAATATGGAAGAACACAAACAAAAAACTCCAAAAGGACTCCGATCTCCTCAAAGATCGGAAAACGAAGGACCTGCTCAAATCGAAGGACTCTCCGAGTCGGACTCTTCGGTTTGCACAATGCAGACGGTGGAGTTTCTGGATACTCCACGGAAGGAGGTGATGGAAGTGTTGCGGAAGGGCGGAGGCGGACCCACGCGGAGGATAGCTGCTCTGGCTCCGAGAGTGACGCGAGCGTGCAGCTGACACAGAAACCCGCAAGCAAGAGAGGGAAGAAGAAGAAGAAGAAGAATGTATTTATTTGAAACACAGGCACAGGTATTACAATAAAAAAGGAACAAGAGAAACAAAAAAAAAAAAATCTACGAACTAACTAAAACTATGACAATAAATCCAAAAACAATTATGTGCGTAGACATGTACATATGGAAAGCCTGCAAATATGCCGTGTCCCAAACAGGCGGACCATTCAGCGAAATATGGGTCCTAAAAAAACCCCAATGCTGATTTTCAACGGTCACCTTTTTGTCGTATTCATCGCTGTGACGGGCAGCGACAAAGACATCGAATTAACATAATAATAATTACGTGAATTAAAATTAAAAAAAAGAAACTGATATCTGTATAATACATATGAGAAATATATATTTCTTAATAAAGTCATAATAATCATAAAAAAAAAGAAATAAAATAAATAAATACGAGAAAAAAAAAACAAAGGAATATAAACAATATATAAAACAATCGGCGCACGTGAAGCAGTGCAGGTGTTCACCCTCCGGCCATCAGACAGCCACGCGCGCCGGTAACGGCAAGAGGTGTGTGCTCGATTTTTTAGTGTTTTACGATTTTTATATTAGGTTGGGGAAAAAGTCTTTTCGCATATAGTATGTATGAACTTGTAATAAAATCTCTTTGGCTATACCATTTGTATCTGGCTGGTTTTGGTATCATTAAAAAGTTTTAATTTTAAAGAAGGCACTTCCAAATTCAAATTAGGAATTTGTGTGATTTTCATTTGTTTTTGTTGTTGTTAAAATGAGTGAATCTAAAGAAGAAATTCGATACATTTTAAAATTTTACTATAAAAAAGGTAAAAATGCAACTCAAGCCGCGAAAAAAATTTGTGATGTTTATGGACCTAATTCAGTATCTGTGAGAGTAGCGCAAGTTTGGTTTAAGGGTTTTCAAACCGGAAATTTTGATATCAAAGATGCATCTCGCTCTGGTCGCCCTGTTACGGACAAAATTGATGCCATTTTTGAAAAAGTGGAGCAAGATCGGCATATTAGTAGTTACGATGTAGCTGAAGAACTGGCAATTGACCACAAAACGGGTTTGACTCATTTGAATAAAGCTGGGTACACAAAAAAGCTCGATATATGGGTGCCTCATGAACTCACTGAAAGAAACCTAATGAACCGTGTACTCATTTGTGATTCTTTATTACGGCGTAATGAAACCGAACCATTTTTGAAGAAGCTGATAACTGGTGATGAAAAGTGGATCACATACGACAAGAACGTTCGAAAAAGATCGTGGTCAAAGGCCGGTCAAGCTTCACAGACTGTGGCAAAACCCGGATTAACTCGCAAAAAGGTAATGCTGTGTGTATGGTGGGATTGGAAGGGCATCATTCATTATGAGCTGTTACAGCCCGGCAGGACCATCGATTCAGAACTGTACTGCGAACAATTGATGAGATTGAAGCAAGAAATTGAGAGAAAGCGGCCAGAATTGATCAACAGAAGGGGTGTGGTTTTTCACCATGACAACGCTAGACCTTACACATCTTTAGCCACTCAACAAATATTACGAGAGTTTGACTGGGAGGTATTAATGCATCCGCCGTATAGTCCTGACCTTGCACCTTCAGATTTTCATCTGTTTCGGTCTCTGCAGAATTCCTTAGGCAGTGTCAGGTTAACATCACGAGAGGACTGCCAAAACCACTTGTCGCAGTTTTTCGATCAGAAGCCCCAAAATTTTTACAGCAATGGGATCATGTCACTACCAACAAGATGGCAAAAAGTTATGGAACAAAATGGCACCTACATACTTTAGACAAATGTAAATAAACTATAAAAAAAAACTTTTTGAATTTTCATATAAAATACGAAGAAACTTTTTCCCCAACCTATTATTACGTAACATGCACTCGTGAATTCATGATAAAGGAAACGTGCTTTGTTTGCAGAGAACAAAATGAAAAAAATATTAATAAGGTATGTTAATGCACACTATTATAAAATAAATATAATTTTTAAAAAAACGTCTTGTCATAACCTAAAATTCATTTTTAGACCACCTTCACAAAACTTTGTGCGATAAATATAAATGAGGGAGCCGTCTCGGGAGCAGCAGCATGCACGAATGTTGGAACAACATGGTACACGCGACGGAGCCATACTAATTGGGTAAATAATACAATCTAACAATATATAATAGTGGAGAAGAATTGTGTTTCATATGTACACATTTGTATGTTCAATCGTATATTAATAAATAATTTATTATTTATTACTGTAAAAAAAAAAACAAAAGGAAGAAAAAAGAACAAAAAAAAAAAAAAATAAATAAATAAAATCCGGTATATATGTACATATTTTAAATGTGCTATTGTGTTTGAAGTTGTAAACTAAATAAATATTGCTTATATTTAACACGAAACGAATTAATGGTTTTCAGGATCCGAAGCGGAGGCGGCAGGTTGTTCCAGCACTTCGTCGCTGCATAACGGAAGCTGCCACGAAACGCCGCTGAACGATGCGATGGCACATTTAGCATATAGGACGATGCTCTCGTAGGGTACCTTTTATTACTTTCTTTTGTCCAGCTCAATTTCTTATATAGATACATGGGGGTTTTATTGTGAATAACACCGAAGAGTAAGGTGGCAAGATGTAATTGCCTGCGATGTTCCATTTTAATCATTCGTGCGTCATTAAGGTATGGCGTGACATGCGCGCGAGGTGGTACGTTAAAACAGTATCGGGTACATGCGTTTTGTACCCGCTGAATAATATTTTTTGTTCGCGCCAGCAGTCGAGGCCCTATAACAGTATCAGCATAATTAAACTTTGATAGCACTAAGGTGTCGCACAGTTTTATACGCATTTCTTTACTAAGAACATCCCTTATTTGATACAAAACTTTTAATCTGTAGAAGCAATTACGAGCTGTATTAATTGTATGTTTTTCAAACCGTAATTCCTCATCGACCAGCAAGCCTAAATTTCGCACTTCTATGACGCGCTCTATTCTCTCACCTTTTATATGTATGTTTGGATTTGCATGGCCAATTTCATTAATTTGATTTTTTGTGCCTAATATTATATATTTGGTCTTGCTGGGATTCAAGATGAGGCTATGAGAATCTGACCACTCTCAAATACGGCTAAGATCGTCATTTAACTTTTGAATAGCCGTACTAGCATCGGTTGTTTTAAACGATATGTAAATTTGAATGTCATCAGCATAGATATGATATTTACAATATTTAATATTTTCAACTATATCGGCGCAATAAAGTGCAAAGATGATGGGTCCTAATATAGAGCCCTGAGGAACGCCTCTTTTGACCGAGCAACAGTCGGAAAGATTCCTCGAACCGTCCTCAGTAACTGTTTCCACAATTTGTTTTCTATTTCCTAAGTAACTTGAAAACCATTTGATTGCGTTTGCACTAAATCCATAATATTTTAATTTTGATAAAAATAAAGCTCTATTTATCGTGTCAAATGCGCGAGAGAAATCTAATAATACAAGGATTGTGCCCTTGCCCACGTCTTGAGCACATAGCACATTGTCAATCACATCCAATAATGCAGTGGTCGTACTGTGATGTTTTCGAAAACCTGATTGCAAGCTGGGCAAAATATTCTGTGATTCTAAGAAATTTGTCAAATTAGTGCATACTAGCTTTTCTAAGATTTTGGATATACAGGGCAAAATGCTTATAGGGCGTAAATCTTTGAGTTCGCTTACATTTTGTTTTTTGGGGATTGGCCTCACCAGTGCGGTCTGCCACAAGGTTGGAAATGTATTACTTAAGATCGATTTATTAATTATTTTAGTAATAATTGATAATGTAGTTGGCAACGTCAAACAAAGCATGTCCAACGAAATTCCATCAATACCGATGGCGTTGGATTTTAAGGATCGAATTATTTTTGACGTTTCAATTTCATTAGTAGGCGTCAAAGTAAACTCTGTATCAATAGCACTATATTTATGTGATTCATAATAATGAATTGTTGATAATGAAACATAATCGCTACCGGGTACGTTAAGGAAATATGAATTAATCATTGCAGGATTATTAATATTATCTGGGATATTATGACTATGTTTTTGTTTGATGTTGACATATTTTTTTAAATGTTTCCAAAGTGCAATAGAATTTTTAAAATTTGAGTTTATATGTAGATTAAAATAAGCACATTTTTCTCGATGAATTGCTTGTACTACCTCTAGTTTCAAGGTTTTATAATAAGTTTTACTCGAGTCAGAGTTAGACCCCCTTCCTTTAACTTGAGCTTCATTTCTACGATTCATCAATAGTTTTACATTATAAGTAACCCATGGATAATGTGTTTCCTTTATACGCTTAGTTCGATTAGGTGCAAGTACGTCAAATACTGAAAGCATGTTTGCCGTGAACCCGGCGACCATAGCATTTACATCCTCAATTTCACACAATTCCTGCCAATTAATCAATCCCAGTGTAGCGGTGAGATCGTTTATTTTAATATCTTTTATAGGTCTATACGTTATAGTTTTTGGGGGCGTTTTATTTTTCTTAATATTTATTTCGCAGAATACAAATGCATGGCCGCCGAACTCGGCTACATAATCTACCTCAATCCGACCAACTCTAGTGTTAGAGCACATGAGATCAATTAAAGTTTCAGTATTATCAGTAAAGTGAGTAGGTTTATTTATATGTTGTGTGAGGTCGTGAGTAGAAAGAAACGAGTCCAAAGCATGCTTTTGCGAATTATGTGTGCTTAGGTAATTAATATTAAAATCACCCAATAAAAATAAATAATCATAAAACGGTAACGAGCCAATGGTATCAGATAAAGCATCAAAAAAACCGGTCACGTTTGCCCAGGGGGGGCGGTACGCTGTACCAACAATTATGCACTTGCTATTTGATTTAAAATGAATCCACATTTGCTCAAGCATAGGCGCAATGGGATGTTCTAGTGTCCGCGCAGATATACCTCGTTTCACATAAAAACCCACACCACCACCTCGCGATCTTATTTCCGGCGGTCGTGGGATGTGACGCAGTCGGTAGCCGGGCACATTTGGGGCTCTGCCGTCCTCACCCTGCCGTAACCAAGTCTCATTTATGGCAATCACATCTACTTGATGCCGCTCCACTAGTACTGCGAACTCCTCGTGGTGTGAGCCAAGTGAACCCGGGTTAAAAAAACCAAACTTAAGATTATTTACCTTAACCATGGATAATGTTTTATAGTAAATAAATAATGAAAATAAGAAATATAAATAGATTTAAATTAATAACAAATACATATACATGTATACATATGTATAGCGGTATAATACAAGCGATTTTTCAATAAAAAATACAATTTAACAGTAAATAAATAATGAAAACAAAAAATATAAAAGCATTTAAGTCCATAACAAATATTTATATACTTATTTATGATGGTATCGTATAATTTTTTTTCCAATAAAGAGTATTTTTTAAGAACATAATTTAAAAATTTTATATCTGATTCAAATATCAAGTATTTAATCCCCCGGAACACGGCACTTTTGCTTTTATTACATATTTGAAAACTAAAAACACTTATTGAGAAACAGCTAAATCTATCAACGTCTTTATAAGCAATTGTAATACAATATATAATTAAGACTTTTGTACTGTTATTTAGTTTTAACACAGACCTATCGATAAAATGTGTATTATTAAATAGGGCATATCTTAAATACGTTAAATATAACATCAAAACCATTGCAAACCAATTTAAATTGTACCAAAAAATTTACAGATATCTTTTTCCGTATGTATCCGTTGAACTGTCGTATTCGCCTCGCGCCGCACATATGTATATTCTCCCGTCTCGAGTCCATATGTAACGCCAGCCAAGACGTTTGCCTTCTTCCTTGGCTTTATAAAAAAGCGTACGATTATGTCGAGTAAGATGCTCGTTAATATGCACTCGAGAGGGATTGCCGTCGATGACGCCGGAGGTGTCAGTTCCGCGCCGCACCCGCGCCGCCTTTATAATGTCATCACGCAGAGACCGCCGCGCCAGTCGCATGATCAACGGCCGTTTTTTCTGCTTTCCGGTGCCCGGCAGGCACGGCACATCCAGCGCGTAGGAAGGCGAAAGTCGGGGCTTATGTTGACGCATGACCGATGGAACACGCAGTTGCATTTATTACATTTTGCGCCCTCTGTTGGTGACAGGAACTTACCACATTGATTACATTTATTTGCCATTGTACAAATAATGTAGTATTAGAAATATCCGGAAGGTGTCACTAAATGTATAATATAGTTTTGTGTAGTTTATCGTTTGATAAATATCAGTGTTTGTTTTAGCACTAATAGTAGTATTTATATTTAAATAAAAAGAAGAATAAATCCAAATCACTAAAAACTAGTAGCAAAATATACTTTTATGTAATGTTTACTTTTTGTGGGTAGATATGTATCAGCTGATTCGAACAGCTGATCGATTAATCACTTAAAACACGAATATTATGCTTGTTTTTCAGTTATCTATTATTTCACTCACTTTTTATATATATTGTTAATATTTTAATAAACTTTTATAAACACTTTTTCGACTTTTATATTTTTATTTTAAGAAAATAAACAACGATACTTGTCACTGCCAAACGTCACAGCGAGTCTCCTGTGAGAGGGCGAGGCGGGCCGCCCACCCACGGCAAATACGAGGGCCTAGGAAAGGCTCAAGCGGATCATAATGAAGCGGCCAAATTGGCTATGGAGGAGAGAGCGGCTCGTTGCAGAAGTCGCCAAAAGTTCACGGCTATCGGACGAGACATATCGCTTCCGGCCCTGATTGGCAAGATGGTCGAAAGCGAAGAAGCGTGGGCGGCATTACGGGCGTTCAGCGAGGCCGTAATGTCCGCAAAGGAGGCGGCGAAGCGACAGCGGGAGGACGACATCAACTCCCTCCCGCTGCGTCGACGGAGACCTGGTCGACGACGCCGCGACCATCTGGGCCGGTTGCCATGAACCGGACATCGTAATTAGCAGCGGACCTTTACATCCGCTGCCGCGTAGCCTCCGGCACAAGCGGCTGCTGCTGCCAAGAAAGGGAAGGGGAAGGCGGTCAAAAAGGCAAGTGCGACCCAAGCCGCAGCGCCCCAAGCCACCCAACCTAAACCAGGAGACAGACCGTCGTCGCGAAACCCCCTGTCAAGACCCGAGGCGGAGTGGGAGGTTGCGGGCGACGCAAAGAAGAAGAAGAAGGCGCGCCAGCGTCATGGAAAGTCCATGACGGATTTTCCAACCGAAAAAAAAAAAAAAAGGTTAGGTTAACTCCCTCCCTTCTTGGCGTCCAGCCTCCAGTGGCGGACTCGGGGGAGTCCGTCACGTTTACGGGACGGAGGCAACGGAGGAAGGCGCGCCCTTAGACGCGCATTAAAAGATTTGACCGCCTCACGGCGGTCGCCGCGGAAGTATGCTTTACCGTTCCCGTAGCCCCTCCATCACGCTGTAAGGTGGAAACCCGAAGAGGTTTTAGTGGGTAGGACAGGGCCTTCTGCCCTGGCACGGGGCCCTTATGGCCCCGGTCGAGTCCCACATACCCGTCCCGGTTCCCCGGCCGGGCGGGAGGCGTAGATGCCTTTCCACCTCGTAAAACAAAAAAAAAAAAAGTTAACTCCCTCCCTAGCCTCCAGTGGCGGACTCCGTCACGGTTCAGACGGAGGCGGAGTCGGAAGGTGCGGCGTGCCTTTCGTGAAGTGTCGCCCCTATTGCGACAGCCGCTGGCAGGGTCGCGGTGGTGAGCCAAGCGCGTTCCCGTGGCCCTACCGCCTTGCGGAGATGTGGAAATCCCAGGAGGTTTTAGTGGGTAGGACGGGGCCTTCTGCCCCGGAAGTCCCACATATCCGTCCCGGTCCCCCTTCGGCCGGGCGGAATGCGTAAATGCATTTCCTCCTAGTAAAACAAAAAAAAAAGGTTAGGTAAGGAGTTATAGTGCAGTAACCCCGCACATACCGCTGACGATGGAATATAGAACACAATCAAACTGCTTACACGCACATACTTATAGTGCAGTAACCCCGCACATACCGCTGACGATGGAATATAGAACACGATCAAACTGCTTACACGCACATTCCATATTGTTTTCGTAAATAATTAATATTAGAATTTAAAATCAGTCTTGTAATAGCATTAGATAGATAAGTCAAATGTAATTAATTAATAAAATATATAATTTTGCTAATTTTAAATAAATAAATACTTTTTTAAAGTCTTTCTCCGAACACCGTAACATAAGTGGCACAGTCGGTAGGATAGCGGCACTATAGTCTTTTTGGAGAATAAAATCTTCTCGATAAGACTTTAGCGAACGATTCCAATCGTTAGTTACTGCTATCCAAGAAGAACCTTACGGCGATCGGACCTGGCGGGAATCCGGAATAAAGGAGACCTGCGCTTTACAAGACCCGGCGGGAGATGCAAGCAGCGTGGTAAGCCTTCCAAGCTCCTTCTATATTTCCTGTCGTTATTTATATATAAAAATAATAAAATCATTGTATGTTCGTCTTTAGGCTATTATCGCCGATAGACTCTTATATAATCTAATATCGATTATATTATATACTTTAGTTGTACGTTCGTCTTTAGGCTATTATCGCCAATAGACTCCTTTATAATCTAATATCGATTATATTATATGCTTTAGTTACATTAATTTAATTTAATGTTTTTTTTTTTTTTTAAATGGAAGATAGCCACATGTATAAGGTTATCTCTGATTTAGTGCCACGTTACGACGGCAACCCTAAAAATCTTAATTTTTATATTAAAGAAGTTGATAACATTTTGCAATTAATTGAAATTAAAGGTAATGCGAATCAAATTATAGTATGCATGATTAAAAATAGGTTAAGTGGTGCAGCAATCGACGCGATAATGTACGAGGAATCTTTAGATAGTTGGGATAAAATTAAAGGTGCATTAATTCGTAGGTTAGGAGATCCTAGAACAGAAGTTCAATTAGTCCAAGAGCTCATGCGTACGAGGCGTAATAAATCTGAGGATTCTGAATGTTATGGCAAGCGCTTAAGAGAAATATTAAATATACTTTATTCCGTGGGCAATAACCCGGATAAGCTTTATTACGAGAAAATGGCTATAGATCAGTTTATTAATCAATTAGAATTTCAAATTTCTATTGGCGTTAGAATAGCCAACCCCTCTACGTTAGAGTTAGCCATAGCAGCTGCTAGACAAGAAGAAGCTAGGGCTCAGTATAGTAGTCGTACTCATAATAATAATATGCCATCAACAGCTCCTAACAAGTCGAAGGTTGATCCACCTAAATCTCATGCTTTGCCTAATCACCCACAGATGCCGATGTTTAACCCTAACACTTATGTTCCCCAACGCAACAATCTTTCCCCGGTGCAACGACAACAATTAGTTAATTCAGTTTTACCCTGGCGAAATAAACCTGCTTTTAACGCTAATAGGAATTCAGGCAATTTCCCAAATATTCCACAAACTAATAAACAAAATAATACCGATGTAACAATGCGTTCAGTAAATAAGCAAGCCAAACCACCAGATTAATGTTTTTAGAAGATGCTATTACATTTGCTCAATTGGGAATTATGCACCCCACTATTTTAAGCCCTCAACATTTAATATTAGAAATTATAGAAATAAAAAATCATATTCCTTTTAATGCCGTAGCACCGATAAGTTTAAGTTACATACACGAAATTGAAAGATCTATCGAAGTTAAAGCTTACAGCACAGAGCATACTTTGAATTTTATTCTAGAAATTCCCTCTGTTGAACCCAATATATATGATTTGATCCATCTATATTCCATTCCTGATATCCACAACTTCACTATTATTCCTAAGTCCAATCTCCTAGCACTTGGAAGTGAAGACTACTCCTACATAGAAGAAGACTGTAGAACAATTACAGAAGAACAACATCTCTGTAGGCAGTTGGATACTAAGCCGATAGCATCGTCTGACGACTGTATCATCTCTTTAATTCGCCACGAGAAGGCAAACTGCACTCTAGCCAGAACAAATATGAAGGAAAGCAAGATCCAGAGAGTTAATGATAACACTTGGTTACTTATCACAAACAGAGAAGAAGTTGTCCGCTCAATGTGTAATGGGAGAACAACATACAAGAAAATAGACGGAGTTCAGTTGGTCACCATCGAAGAAGGCTGCAAACTACAGTTCCTGAACAGGACTTTGCAAACTAACAGTCAAATAGTTTTGCTGAATGAAATCATCCCATTACCAAAGGAAAAGAACATCCATACTGAAAACATTAAGTATGAAGTAGAACTTCAAGATGTATCTCTAGATAATATTCATCAACTTCTTAATAAGATAGAGAATATTGCCGAAGATAACACGTCATATGATTGGTCTCTCGATATGGCGATTCCTAGTTGGACTACAATCCTGTTATACATAATCGGAAGCGCGATTCTGGTATGGAAGATATATAAATGCAGAAGTAAAAAACATGCTCATCCAGAAGATACCCAGCCGGAGAACAGTGAAAGCCTTGAGATGCCTGGCTTCCATCTAAAGAGGGGAGGAGTTATAGTGCAGTAACCCCGCACATACCGCTGACGATGGAATATAGAACACGATCAAACTGCTTACACGCACATTCCATATTGTTTTCGTAAATAATTAATATTAGAATTTAAAATCAGTCTTGTAATAGCATTAGATAGATAAGTCAAATGTAATTAATTAATAAAATATATAATTTTGCTAATTTTAAATAAATAAATACTTTTTTAAAGTCTTTCTCCGAACACAAGTAAGGTTAGGTTTTTTTTTGATGATGGTCGGAGACCTTTTATTCTATTTTTTTTTCTTTTTGTTCCTTGTTATATATTGTCCGTTTGTATTATTTTTGTCTAAGTTCTTATTTCTTACTTCATCTACTGGTGCTGTTTAATTTGTTAGTCTTTTTTTGTAATATATATGCAGTATTCTAGAAATTTGTGTCTCGTTGTTTTATCTCCTATTATTTTGCTCATTGTATTTACGTTAATAATACCATTTATTTGTCTTTCCGTGTCATATCTTACGATATTATATTTCGGGCATTCAGTTATTAAATGTATTCAAGTTTCCGGAGATTCGTCATCGCAGGAGCAGGTTAGGTTTTCTTTGCATTTAAAGCGGTGGAGATATTGCCCATAACCACCGTGTCCAGTTGTTATTTGCGCTATATATGTAGTTCGTTGCTTTTAGTTTTCTAATAATTTTGTAGGCTTTTTCTAAATTTGGAAAAAATATTTTTGTGACTTCTGCCTTGTCTGAATTTTGATATCTCTCGTTCCATTTGGTAATCGTCTCTTTTCTTATATTCCACTTAATATTCGATAAGGGGCATTTGTCATAATTTGCATTCGTTTTCGATTTTAGTGCCGCCTCCTTTGCTAGTTCGTCCGCTCTCTCGTTACCCCACACTCCGGCATGGGCCTTTACCCAGGAGAATCTTGTTGTTTTACCGCTAGCCGCTAGGTCCTTAACTTTTCTCTTTATTTCCACTGCGATCTTGTTCGTGGTTGTACGGTTTGCTAGCGTTTCTATGGCTGATCTCGAGTCGCTAATGATCCTCACAGATTTTTTTCCCTGTTTGGCCGCGAGGTTCGTTGCTTGGTAGAGCGCGTACAGTTCCGCCTGGTACACTGAGCAGTAAGGAGCCAGTGCGAATTTTCCCGCTGCTATCTCCCTACCTCCGTACCACGACGTCAGCGCTGCTCCTACCCGTACCTCAATTTTGCTGCCATCTGTGAAGATCATCAGTTCCTGGCCATCAGCATTTCCCGATTAATTTTCGCCGAAGTGTGAGAAGACGATTTTTAGTTCCTCTGCCGGGTGCGGTGTTTCGAGGTAACTCCTTCTACCTCTCTTCCTTTGAGCACTTTTTGTGGCTTCCTTCGCTTGGCTTCATAGAGCAGCTGCCTGTTTGACGCGCATGTCCAGCGGGATAAGGCCAGAGAGGGTTATAACACGGCGTTCAGCGAAACCGTCCTATATGACTTAATAATAATAATAATAATAATAACTCTTTATTGTACACACACACTAAAAAATAAATTTTACATTCAATAACACAATATATGAAAAAAAAAGAAGAAATGTACAACAGGCGGTCTTATCGCTTAAAAGCGATTTCTTCCAGACAACCAGCGTGGAGGAGTTAATGTGAAAAAGCGGAAAGCGGGTGTACTGCACAGGGTTAAATACTATATGAAATTATATTTATACACCAATTATTACACTAGACAAGGAAGATACACTACACAAATACCTTAATATATATCAAAACATATAAATATACATACATAAACAAATACTCCCGAACATATATAAATAAAAATAAAGATAAAGATACATACATACAAACATACATACATACATACATACATACATACATACATACATACAAACATACATACATACATACAGATATAGACAGCATGACATAAACTTATGTACGAGTACAGACGAATACAAATACATATGAATAGCTAGTAGCAATGTAATTGACAGAACATTTAAAGTCCTAAATAGTATTGCTTAACCTTAATTTTAAAAGATTCAAGTGATTTCGCTTGTCTGATGTGAACCGGAAGGGTATTCCACAAGCGTGCTGCTTCAATACAAAAGGACTTGCTGTAAAAAGTAGTGGAGTGACTGCGAATTTTCAATGTAAGACGTTCACTGGAACGAAGCGATCGATTGTGGGAGTCACAGAGAAATTCAAAGTTTTCCTTCAAATACGAAGGGAGAATAGGACTAAATAATATTGAGTATAGAAGAGAAAGTATGTGCGTGCTCCTGCGAAGGCGTATGGGAAGCCACTTGAGCCCTTCACGAAACTCAGAGACGTGGTCATACTTGCGGAGACCAAATATGAATCGAATACAGAGGTTTTGTAGACGCTCAAGTTTATTCAGCTGATCCTCCCTTAAGTCTAGATAGCAGGTGTCGGCGTAATCAAGGATAGGATGAAGAAGAGATCGTGCAAGAGCAACTTTAGTAGGAATAGGAAGAAAATTCCGCAACCTTCGTAGTGAACCGATGGATGAAAATATTTTCCTGCTAACTTCACATATCTGTGGATCCCATGACAGAAATTTATCAAATATTATACCCAGGTTCTTGACAGTTTCACTGTAGGGGATAATGACACCAGCAAAAGTAATTTGCGGCACATTCGAGTAATTAATCCGCGAACTGAGCTGTTGACTTCCGATAATTATAGCTTGCGATTTGGATGGGTTAACCTGATGGGTACGACATATAATAGCTCTTTTACAAAGTTTTTACTGAGGTCGATTACAGCTTTTTCGAGGGTGGTACCTTGTAGTTTATGACGCATGACGTATTAAAGCCGCATTTTCGAAAGTCTATTTTTGCTTTATTCGAAAGTTTCTTTTGAAACTGTCCCCGAAGTAGTTTCTGATTTATATAAATGGCACGCTCAATCTTTCCATATTTAGAAAAAAATTATAGTCTCCATCAGCTTCACTTAAAATCAAAAAATAAATAAAATTTTAACAAAAAGAAAAACCGACTTCAAACAGAACACTATTTTAAAACGAATAAAAATGCACTAAAAAGTAATAAAAATAATTGCATATTTAACATATTTTTGAGAGTCCTCCTAGGTAAAATGAAATGAAAAATATTAGACTACTTAAAAGTCGATTTACGATTATATAATGTAGTTATAATTATTGCTATATTTGGAGTCGGTGTCAGCCAACCCTATACTATATCTATCAAAAAACAATACGAGAATACTTTAAGAAATATGTTTCTTACAAATTACCTTTTATACGATATTATACTGAGTCAATCAAGAGGCTCGTATCCCTTCTTTCTTTTGATTGTTGAGGCGTGTGCCCGTGGCTGACACCGGCTCCGAATAAAACAATAACTATAACTACGTTATATAATCGTAAATCGACTTTTAAGTAGATGGAGAAGGTTGATCCGGGAGCTAAGGTACGAAGGAGTATGCGGGTTATTGAGTATGTTGAAAAGGACTGAAAGGTACACACACACAGGTTACAGTGGTAGTGCCACGCTGTATACCTTCGGGTTACAGCCGAATGGGCCGGCACGCCCGGGGAAGTACCACTCTCTCACTTAAAATCGGCGTAAAGTGGTAGCTATGCTACCGCGTTTCGCCCGGTAAGTGAGAGTTCCGGAGGCCCAATCCCCCTCCCCCCCAAAACTTGATGGTCATCCATGCTCAGGACATACACCACCTGAGCAGGGATGCCCAGGCTGCCCTCCGAATTCTGGGGGGGGGGGGGGGCAATTTTGCGCTCGCCACTGTTCGAGGCAAGCGGAGCAGGCATCATAAGGCAACCCCTACCACCCTCGCTGTGGACTTCTGCAACATAAGGGGACTCAACTCTAACCTCAACGCCGTTCACTACCATCTGGAAACGGCGAAGCCGGCCTTGCTCTTTCTAACCGAGACCCAGATATCTTCTCCTGCCGATACGACTTTTCTTTCGTACCCTGGGTACAAATTGGAACATTCCTTTGTGCCACGAGCTGGGGTATGCGTTTACGTCAGAGATGATATCTGTTCTCGACGCCTCGGCAGCCTTGAAGGACAGGACCTATCGATTATCTGGCTGCGTGTAGACTGCGATGACCATCCGCGAATCTATGCGTGCCTTTATAGGTCCCATAGCGGTAATGCCGAAACCGACCGACTGGTTGAGCACGTCCAATTGGCTACAGATTCCGTGCTGCAGCAGATTCCATCCGCAGAGATCATTATTCTGGGCGACTTTAATGCCCACCACGCTGAATGGCTCGGCTCACGCACCACCGATCATGCGGGTAGATCTGTTCTGGACTTCGCTCTAGCATATGATCTGACACAACTGGTCAACTCGCCAACGCGAATACCGGATGTGGAGGATCATACACCTTCCCTGTTGGAACTTCTGCTGACTTCGCATCCGGATGGCTATCAGGTTACCGTCGATCCCCCTCTGGGCTCGTCGGACCACTGTCTCGTCCGGAGTACAGTGCCGGTTATGCGGTACTCACGGCCTCGCTTTGTTGGGTGCCGCCGAGTATGGCACTACAAGTCAGCAGATTGGGATGGGATGCGGTCTTTTTTTGCATCTTACCCATGGGGGCAGATTTGTTTCTCGCCGGATGATACGAACGCTGCTGCTGACTCTGTTGCCGATGTGGTGCTTCAGGGTATGGAACTATTCATTCCTTACTCTGCAGTACCCATCGGTGGCAAGTCCCAGCCTTGGTTTGGTCGCTTCTGCAAAACGGCATCACGCCGAAAGTGGGAACGCTATCAAACCTGGGCTGATGCATCTGCGTCTCGTGATGTAAATACCAGCGCATTCAAAAAGGAATATAACTCTGCCTCTAGGTCCCTCAAAAACGTGATTGCTAGGGCGAAGACGGAGTACATTGGCAGAATTGGCGAAAGACTGGTGCGCCTCCCTTCAGGAACACGTGCGTTCTGGTCTCTCGCTAAGGCTGTCTTAGGGAATTTCTGTCAGCCTTCGTTTCCATCTCTGCACAGGGACGGTGAGTCATTGGCCCATACCGCGAAAGAGAAAGCTGATCTTTTAGGCTCTCTCTTCGCGTCGAACTCGACTCTGGATGACCAAGGAAAGTCTCCACCGACAATTCCGCGGTGTGATACCACGATGCCGGAGGTTAAATTCCGGCAAAGTGCAGTTCGCAAAGCACTTCTTTCCTTGGATATTCATAAGTCGAGTGGACCTGATGGCATCCCTCCAATCGTGCTACGGACATGTGCTCCCGAGTTGGCACCGGTCTTAACGCGTCTTTTCCGGCAATCCTACACATTAGGCGTCGTCCCGAACTCCTGGAAGACAGCTTTGGTGCACCTGATCCCTAAAAAAGGAAACCGCTCAGATCCGTCCAATTATAGGCCTATAGCCATCACCTCCTTGCTCTCCAAGATAATGGAGTCCCTTATTAACTGCCAGCTCTTGCGGTATCTAGAGGAGAACCAGCTGATTAGCGACCGCCAGTACGGTTTCCGTCGGGGTCGGTCGGCCGGTGATCTTCTAGTTTACCTTACTCATAGATGGGCTGAAGCAGTTGAGAGCAAGGGGGAGGCATTAGCAGCCAGCTTGGACATAGCGAAGGCCTTCGATCGCGTCTGGCACAAAGCGCTTCTTTCGAAGCTTCCTTCCTATGGGCTTCCCGGGAAATTATGCAATTGGATTACCAGCTTTTTGGCAGATCGGAGCATCAAGGTCGTTGTCGACGGTGCATGCTCCGACTTAAAATTCGTCAATGCTGGTGTTCCACAAGGCTGCGTTCTATCACCCACTCTGTTTCTTCTGCATATCAATGATTTGTTGCAAATCGGGAACATTCATTGCTATGCAGACGACAGTACCGTTGACACCTTATACACCGGCCGCGCTAATATTTCTCGGGAAAACGTCGAAGAGAACCGGAACAAACTTGTGTCTGAAATCGAGTCTTCGTTAAACGAAGTCTCGAACTGGGGCCGGCTAAATTTAGTCCATTTCAACCCCAAAAAGACGCAAGTTAGCGCGTTAACCGCTAAAAAAACACCATTTGTCGTATCTCCACGATTTGAGAACATCCCGATAGCCGCTACAGGTAGTATCGAAATACTTGGCGTTGATATTTCGAGCCTCGTTCAGTTCCGCGGTCAATTGGAAGGCAAAGCCAAATTGGCTTCAAAAAAGCTGGGTGTGCTCAGCAAGGCGAGACAGTATTTTACGTCGGCCCATCGCCTAAAACTTTACAAGGCGCAAATTCGGCCTCACATGGAGTACTGCTCTCACCTCTGGGCGGGTGCTCCCCAGTACCAGCTCCTTCCATTTGACTGCATTCAACATAGAGCGGCCCGAGTTATTGACGATCAAGCCCTTTCCGATCTCCTTGATCCTTTGGCTTTGCGTAGAGATGTTGGATCACTCTGCATCTTCTACCGAATTTTTTACGGGGAATGTTCCGAGGAATTGTTCGGATTAATCCCGGCTGCTGAATTTCACCTTCGAACATCTCGCCAAAATTCTAAGTTTCACCCGCACCACCTTGATGTCCGAAAATCCCGAAAATCCACAACAGCGCGATTTCTCAGACATTTTCTGCCTCGCACAACAACTTTGTGGAACCAGCTTTCGCCGGCGGTTTTTCCGAACCGATACGACATGGGAACCTTCAAGAAAAGAGCGTACTCCTTTTTGAAAGGCCGGCAACGCACCTGCAAGCCCCCTGGTGTTGCAGATGTCCATGGGCGGTGGTAGTCACTTTCCATCAGGTGAGCCTCCTGCTCGTTTGCCACCTATGCCATAAAAAAAAAAAAAGGATGTGTATATCTCGGCGAAATCGGATAGGGAGCCATTTAAGTTGAGCGCGGAAATGAGAAACATGGTCATACTTACGTAGCCCGTAAATAAAACGAATAGCGAGGTTTTGTAGGCGCTCTATTTATTAAGTTGCTCCTCCGTCACATCGAGAAAGCAGGCATCGGCGTAGTCAACAATTGGGAGAAGAAGTGATTGAGCGAGCATAATTTTGGTATTGAAGGGGAGAAAATATTGGAGACGTTTGAGAGAGTGAAAAGTGTAATGAAAACGCTTACTGATATCGTTGAGGTGAGCAATCCAAGACATGTTGCAGTCTATGATCAGGCCCAATTTTTTACTTTGTCATGGTATGCTATTGGAACCCCAGCATACATGACACATGGTACAGACGACCAGTCTATTTAACTTCTTAATCTACTGCTACCAACAATCATGGCCTGAGATTTTTCGGGGTTAACCAATAAACCAAACGATTTAGCCCAGGACTGAACAGCCGAAAGATCTTCATTAAGGCAATTAACAGTGTCAGACAGCTCACTCAACTCAAAATGACGATACAATTGTAAATCATCTGCATACAGATGAAAGGGAGAAGAAATAACACGCGATAAATTATTAATGAAAATAGAGAAGAGCAGAGGTGAGAAAACGCCACCTTGAGGAACACCGGCAGTAAGGTTTGTCCAATCAGAGGATGAATCCTTTGTTATTACACATTGCCGGCGGACGAAGAGATAGGAGTGGAACCAATCAATGGTAGTTGAAGAGATGTTAACTGCTCGGAGGGCACCGAGAAGAATGTCAAAATCAACAGAGTTGAAGGCACTGCTGAAGTCCAACAAGGCAATAACAGTAAGCTTGTTATTATCCATAGCATACCGCATGTCCTCAGTTATATTCAGCAGCGCTCCAACAGTGCTGTGGTAAGGTCGGAAGCCGGATTGGTAAGGACATAAGAAGTTGTTGATGGTGAAATAGGAATAGAGTTGCTTGTGAACCACAGACTCTAGGACTTTAGAAAGGATAGGTAGTATAGATATGGGTCGGAATTGAGAAGGGGAGGAGGGATGGGAAGTTTTTGGTAAATGAATGACATAGGCATTCTTCCACAGTGATGGAAAAATATTGCACGATAGTGAGAAATTAATAATCTGTGTGATCACAGGTGCAATATCCTCCAGCACAGGAAGAATCATGTCTAGGCTAAGATTGTCACTGCCGATGGCTTTCGTGGAGATAGACCTGACATTCCTCTTTACGGTATCCTCCGAAACTGGTTCAAAAGTGAAAGGGGGTAGGTCTGGTGGGAAAAGACGCGACAAATAAGACAGGGTAGCTGTTTTAGTGTCATTATCTAGTGTTATAGGCGGAGTGGTAAAGTGATGATTTAAAGCATTGAGATCCACGACAGTTTGACAACTATCCGTGGTTTTGCCCACACCTAAAGATCGTAAGAATCCCCAAACTTGCGCTTGAGAAAGATTCTGAAGCGTTAAGTGAATATAGCGGCGTTTAGCATCCCTACACATTCTGTTGCAGATGTTACGAAGTTTTTTGTATGCGTCAAGATTTTCCTGCGATGGAATTTTTTTGTGTCGGGCTTTTGCTCTATCGCGTTTAACCATGGTTCTTCTGATTCATGGGCTTAACCAGGGAGCAGGCGCGTGTTTCATTCGCACTGGGCGAACAGGTGCATGGACATCATATAAACGTATCAGTTCAGCAGTCTGTGATTCAACTATGTCATCAATATTATTAGTTAACAATAGAGGCGCCCAGTCAATATCTTTTACATCCTTTCTCAAGCGTTCCAGGTCCATATGCTTAAAGTCGCGTAGAAGAAAAACCTTGCCCCTAACCTTGGGAGGTCGCACTTTGTAAGTGATGAAGATTAGGTCGTGATACGAGAATGGAGAAGTCATTTGACCGTGAGAGAAAACAAAATTGGGGTTAGAGACAGTGATTGGATCCAATTGTGTAGGCCTGCTGTTTGAAAAATAATGAGTTGGAGAAGTCATGGGAAGAAGGTTTAAATTCAAAGATGACATTAGCGTTTTTAAGCTTTGTGCTCTGGAGTCATTTTTTAAAAGACATGTGTTTAAGTCACCCAGGCATATAATGTGATCGTACAAGGAGACAAAATTTTCAAGGAGGCTTTCTAATGTGTTAAAATAATTTATCTCATCACTTGGACAATATAGCACTCCAAGCAAATTTTTTTTATGATGTATGACTATCTCCAAGAAAAGATACTCAAGATAGCCTGTGTATTGAGAAGGGGAAGAAGAGACTACACTGACAGGAATGTGGCTGCGAAGGTTAATACAAACGCCACCACCACCCTGAGCAGTGCGATCATTGCGGAATAACTGATAACCTGGAAGAGCACAACTGGTAGATGGAATTGACGGTTTCAACCAGGTTTCGGACACAAGAATTCCATCAACCACGCCGGTATTAAAAGATGTGAGAAGATCAGAGTAGTGAGCTACTAAGTATACTAAGTATACTAGTATCAAATATTTTTGACAATTTCACTTCAAGTGTTTCAGAGTCTGAAATTGACGTGTTGTTGCTACTTGAAACACTCATAAATTCATCTGATGAACACGAAAAATATTCTTCATCCAACATTATATAAAATATATAATAAATTAAAAAAATATATATATCTATGTATTTAAAACAAATATAAATAAATTAAAATACATAAAATATTTAAAATAAATAAATACCAAATTGCTAATTCAAAACAATACACAAACCTCAGGCATAAGTTGACCTTTAAAAAATCCATTACACTTAAGAAATGAACACACTGTAAATCAAAATCAAAAATCAAAATCAAAATAAACTTTATTCAAGTAGGCTTTTATAAGCACTTTTGAATCGTCATTTTACAATTAAGTGAAGCTACCACCGGTTCGGAAAGTAGATTCTACCGAGAAGAACCGGCAAGAAACTCAGTAGTTACTCTTTTTTAACATTTAAAAAATACAGCGTCATGTTAATTAAATACAATTATTTCAATTAATGTATCCTGCTTGGAAGTCAACAAGTATTAACTCCACGCTTTTTTATCATCTACAAAATCTTGTATCGAATAGTATGCTTTTTCTACCAATGTATTTTTAACAAACGATTTGAATTTACTAAACGGCAAAGTTAAAAATTTCTGCGGAATTTTATTATAGAAACGGATACCTTGCCCCAAGAAGGATCCATTGACTTTGCGGAGTCGGTAACTTGGCGTTATAAGTTTATCCTTACTTCTAGTGCATATACAATGATTATCACTGATTTTATCAAAGTGATCAATGTTACTGTGAATATACATGATATTGTTGTAAATATATTGCGACGCAACAGTAAGTATTCCTACTCTGTTAAAAACATCCCGAAGAGAGTATCTAGCTCTAAGATTATAAATAAACCGAATTGCTCTCTTTTGTAAAATAAAGACAGATTCAATATCTGCAGCGTTACCCCAAAGTAATATGCCATATGACATAATACTGTGAAAATAACCAAAATAAACTAAACGAGCGGTATCAATATCAGTTAGTTGTCTAACTTTTCTAACCGCGTATGTTGCGGAGCTGAGTCTTCCTGTTAGGGATGATAAATGAGAAGTCCACTGAAGTCTGGAATCCAATTTTATTCCTAAAAACACCGTAGTATCAGCTACTTCAAGACGGTCACCATTTAAAGATATATTATAATTTTGCTTGCTAACATTAGGTAGGGTAAAAACTACACATTTTGTTTTTTGAGCATTCAAAACTAAATTATTTACCGTAAACCAATTGTGTATCTGTGATAATGCACCGTTCACATCGTCATAGTCATTTTTTTTCCTGTCAACCTTAAAAATCAGCGAAGTATCGTCAGCAAACAACACTATATCACAAATACCCTTAACATAGAAAGGAAGATCATTTATATATACTAGGAATAGAAAGGGACCCAAAATTTAACCTTGTGGAACTCCCATTTTTAACGTAGATCCAGAAGACTTTATTCCATTAATGAAAACTTGCTGGATTCTTTGACTTAAATATGAAGCGATGAGATCAAGAGCTTTACCTTTAACACCGTAATATTTGAGCTTATAAAGAAGCGTTTCGTGTTCTACACAATCGAATGCTTTAGATAAATCACAGAATACTCCAATAACGTTCTGTGATTTCTCCCAAGCATCGTAAATATGTTTGAGAAGCGCAATTCCCGTATCAGTTGTCGAGCGACCTCTTCTAAAACCGAATTGCTCACCATGAAAAATAGCATTTGTACCGAAATGGACGAGAAGTTGATTTAAAATAATTTTTTCGAAGATTTGACTTAAGGATGGGAGTATTGAAATAGGCCTGTAATTACCGGGATCGCTTCTGTTTCCAGTTTTAAAAAGTGGTAAAACTTTACTACATTTTAACAAGTTAGGAAATGAACCCGTGTCCAAACTCTTGTTAAAAATTACTGCTATATACGGAGCAATATCGTATATGATGTTATTAAAAAATTTTACCGAAAAGCCCCATATGTCGTTAGTTTTTTTTTAATATTTACAGTTTTAAATACTTTTATGACATCTATTGCAGAAACCGTTTCAAATGAAAAATCAATAACGCATTTAGAAACACTATTAATTAATAACCTAGCTGCATTTGATGTAGATGATTTTAAATGAAATGTTATTTTATGGGGTACTTTATCAAAAAATGATTCAAATAAATTAGCAACCTCTAATTCAGAACTCGTGTATCTACTACCTGTGTTCAATTCTATTGGTATCATTTCCTTTTTGGGTTTTCCACTAACACTACTAATAACATCCCATGTGGCTTTAATTCTATTATCAGAATTCAGGATTTTTTTCCTTAAATATAAGGACTTAGCTGAAATGCATACTGTTTTAAAAATTTTGGAATATTTATTGACGTACTCTAAAAAGGCTACGCTTCGATTCCACCGCCTCATATTATATAAGTCGTATAATTTATTTCTACTTTTATAAATACCAACAGTAGCCCAGTCATTAAACTTTAATTTTGTGTTACTATAACATGATTTCATTTTAAATATATTGTTAAATTCTTTTAGTATTACTTCAAAAATGAATTATAAAGCTCATTTGGATCCTGTTTCGTAAGATCTAGATTAGACAATTTATACGCCACAATATCTTTAAAACAATGTAATTTGTTAGCCGTTATTGGCCTGTATGTTATTTTTTTTAAATGATTTATTTCTTTGTGTTTTAATGAAAACTTCTGACCACAATGGTCAGAAGTTAAATTATTTATAATTGATACTTCATATATTTCACAGTCACAGAACACATTATCAATACACGTAGAAGTGCCGTCGGTTATTCGCGTCGGTTCATTAACTCTATGAGTTAAATTAAATGACATAAACAAGGCGACCAACCGAACACTTAACGTTGTTTCTTTAAGTAAGTCGACGTTAAAGTCCCCACATATAATTATATATTTATTAGTTTTACATAGCTTTTTAAGAATGTCCTCCATAGTGGTTTCAAACAAATAATAATCTCCCGATGGGGGCCGGTACACGCAGACTATAATGTACTGTGGAAATTCCACGCAGGATAGTTCGATAGTACGTTCGATAGAGAGGGCCACAATATCTTTTCGAGATTTACAAACGATATCATTCCGTACTAATATTAATGAGCCACCACGAATAGCGCTCCCTCTTACGAACGCACTTGACAATTTAAAGTTTGAAATATTAAATATGTCAAATTTTTTAACCCAATGTTCTGTGAAACAGAATACATGTATTTTATAACACTCCGAAAATAATTCTAGTTCATGATCTTTGCCACCTATGCCCTGTATATTTTGATGTATAATATTTAAGTAAGAGGGCGCAGATGTTGTCGTTTTATTTAGTTTAAACTATTAATTTGAGTATTTTTAATTTTGTCGGTCAACAAAATTAAAAATTCAAAATCAAATATAAATAAAAATAAAAGTAAGTTTTACCAAAAAACAAAATAATTAAAAGTAAGTATCAAAGTAAATCTAATATTGAAATGAAAAAAAAAAAAAAAAAAATTAATATATATTGTAATGGGGTGATGTCTTGTGGAGGATACTCTTCGGAAAGACAAGACTAATTGCTCTCACAAATGCGGTTTATTTTCCATCGTACGGGTGGTTACACTTAACAAATAGGCGAATGCACCTCTAAGTACGGAGCCAGCAGACTATCCCACCAGGTGGAAGTAGCCGGTAGCACTCGTATCTAGAAGCGAGTATTTTCTTGGAAAGCCTTCAAATAATGTCCCAGCAGGTGTGGAAGCACTATCTTGCAGCTATCAAGATCCCTAAGACTCGATACAAGTATTTAAACACACCGAGCAGGTCATTATTCGTGAGCGAATCTTGCCAGCGCGTTTCAGCTTTGGTCGCGTATCGTAAAGCACCATCTAGTGATGAAAGGTTTAACTAAGTTCTATGGTTGGGTTTGAGATGGCGCTAGTTTCTTTGTTATAGTCTCCCCCTCTGTCTACGAAGGCGACTCGACGAGGAAGACAGGAAAGAGAATTAGGCTATCACTTTCTTTGGAGGCCTGCCACGTAATTTTGTCCTGTGGGTTTCATATGCCTCGGTGTTAGCTACTTGTTTTTTGGGGCGACCTCTTCTCCTTATTGGTTGGACAGGCGATGGTAACGCTTCGTCACTTGTAGCTTTATAGCGGCGCAGAGCAAAAGCGTGATATATCCCCACTATATCTTTGGTTTGCGGATTGACAATTTGAAACGAACTAGGACCGTGACGTCTAGCAACCACATAAGGCCCATCGCGCCTTGGTGCTAATTTTGAGCTGTATCCTTGACTGGACTTGCTTAGGGTGTGTGTATCGACTAGCACCAAATCCCCTTCTCGATAGTTTGGACAGTCTTTTCTGTACCTATCTATGCATTCCTTCCTTTTCTCCTCTTTCATTTCTTGAATTTCCCTAGCTCGCTTTAATGTATCAGCCATTAGCAGTAGTTTTGGTGTTATTTCCATGACGAAATTCTCATTTTGCACTATATCTCGCAGATCATTTTCTACATCATCAGGAGTTCTCAACTCACGTCCAAATGTCAAATATGCAGGTGTAAACCCTGTGGAACACGATTTCGCTGTATTCATAGCGAAGCGGATGCTGGGTAGCTTAACAGACCATGATGTGTGGTCATCCTTTACTAGGATGGCGAGTTGTGTCTTTAAATCGCGGTTTCTTCTCTCGACCGGGTTTGTTTCAGGATGGTACACGGGGGTGAATCCGTGACGTATGCGTAGACAGAATGTCAATTGTTGTATAACACTGCTAACGAATTGGGAACCATTGTCGCTAATAAATCTTCGAGGAGTACCGTATCGCAGTATGATTTCGTTCAATAGTATCTTTGCACATTCTTCCGCCGTTGCATGCTCTAGAGCAAAGAGTTCCACCCATCGCGTAGTCACGTCTTCTACAATAAATATCCAATGGTGATTTTCAGCTGTTTGAGGCAATGGACCAAATAAATCAAAAGCAACTGTTTCGAATCGTTGATTACTAGCTGTAGTTTGCACCAATCCTGTGGGTTTCTGGTTTAAGGGCTTGTATCTCTGGCATTCTAAGCAATTGCGGACGTAAGTATCTATCTGACCTCTCATTCCCTTCCAGAAGTAGCGTCGTGACACACGCTCGATTGTTTTCTCTGAACCATAATGTCCAGCTGTTTCATCGTCATGATAAGCTGCAATGACTTTTAGTTGTTCTTGCTTGGGTACAACTATTTGACTATTAGCAGTATCAGTTTCTGTGCAGTACCGATACAGTAGCCCATCATTCATCACGTAGCCCTTCTTGCTCCAGTACTGAGCCTTTTCTTCATTAGTACCTTCTAGATCTCTGACAATCTTTACTATGTCTTCGTCTTTATGTTGTGTTTCTCTCGTTTCCTGTTTACTTTTTCTCGGCATATCAATGATTACCGTGCATATCCCACAGTTTTCCTCCGTTCCGGGTTCACACACGGGACGAGACAAGGAGTCGGCAACTACATTTGTCTTTCCGTTAATATACTTAATCATTATATCGTAGGGTTGCAATTGTAGAGCCCACCGTGCTAAACGACCTGTTGGTGACTTTATTGACATAAGCCACCTGAGAGCCTGGTGATCCGTCATGATTGTTATCTTAGTTCCTTCTATGTAGCCTCTAAACTTGTTAACGGCCCAAACCACGGAGAGCGCTTCCCGTTCAGTAGTTGAGTAGTTCCGCTCCGGAGTGGTTAGAAGTCTGCTCGCGTATTCAACTGGATGCTCTGATTCGCCCTCCCCCTGCACCAAAACTGCTCCGATTGCATAATTACTCGCGTCAGTTTTGATTGTGTATGGCTTGGTCTCATCGGCTTGAGCGAGGACCGGACTAGAGGACATGAGCTTACGAAGAGTGTCGAATGCAACCTTTTGTCTTTCATCCCATTTCCACTCAGCATTCTTCTTCATAAGTTGTGTCAGGGGTTCAGCAATTTTTGCGAAGTTAGGTATAAACCTTCGATACCACGAACACATTTGAATAAATGTCGTAAGGTGCTTTAGATTACGAGGAGAAGGCATGTTGCTTATAGCGCTGACCTTCTCAGGATCCATAATTATACCATCGGGTACTATATAGTGCCCCAAATATTTAACTTTGGAAACACAGAATTTGCACTTATCTCGGTTTGCTGTCAGATTATACTCCTTGAGTCTATCAAAGACCTGCTGGAGATCATTCAAATGATTTTCAAACGTAGGTGACAAAATAATAAGATCGTCGAGATAAACCAAGAGCTTAATGTGACTAAGAGATATGCGAAACTGGTCCATCATTCTCTGGAATGTAGCAGGCGCGTTACGCAATCCGAAGGGCATTCTTTTGAATTTATACATCCCAAAGGGTACCACGAAAGCAGTCTTATTCTGGTCCTCGTCTTTAACTTTTATCTGCCAATATCCGGAGCGGAGGTCAATCGTGCTCATATAAGGTGTTGGTTTGGCATTATGTAGTAAATCATCTATCCTGGGTAGTGGGTATTTGTCAGGAGTCGTAATAGAGTTAAGCTGGCGATAGTCAATGCAAACTCGGGTGCTGCCATCTTTCTTTGTAATCATTACGACAGGAGCAGACCAGGGCGATGAACATGGTTCGATGATACCTTTTTCTAGCATATCCTTGACTTCCTTCTAAAGAGTTCAGCCTTCATGGGGGACAACCTGTAAGGTGCGACCGAAGTGGGTTTGTGATCCCCTGTGTCTATCGTATGCTCGATTCCCACTGCAGGATGTCCGTTGGGCCTAAATACAGCCTCATTAGACTGTAGAAACCTCTCTAACTCTTTTACGTCTACCGATGCTATATCTGAGGTAGGAAATAGTGTTGAATCCACGTCAGAGCCATCATACTCATCTATATTACGTATGGCGTCTTGATAGAGGGTATCCATGATAGGTGAGTAACCATCAAAGAGTTCACTACATCGTTTCTTTTTAGGTGGAGTGAAACTAATTGGTATCAACGGTCCGTAGCATCTCGCAAATTCATTTTCAGTAGCACTTGCTTCTGGACGAGAAGGTGACATCATGACTTCGTTTCTGAGAGACGATAGTCCTACGTCATTTTTAAATTTAATGAAGCTCTCTTCATAGAGTTCAAAAATTTCCTCAGGGTTCTCGATGAAATGCCAAGTGCTTTGAGGTAAGTTCAGGACGATATGAGCATCTTGAATAAATCCAACCCCAAGCAATGTACGATTGTCTCGAGATTCCGGTAGTACCATAAATGTTGTAATTACAGTACGTTCATTAACCTTCACCGGGACTTTGGTTACAAGTACCATTTGCTTTTTCAGTATGCCATCCGCCAGTGTCAAACCAATTTCCAGTTGTTGAAAACGGTATTCTTTACGTTTCAGACTACAGTATAACTCGTAGGAGGCTATGCTGCTCTTTGCGCAACTATCAATAAATGCCGTCCAAGGAATACCGTCTATCTCAATAAAAATGATTGGTCGGTCTCTAGCATCGGTGGTCGTATCAACGGCACAAAATCCAACTTCCTTCACAGTTTGTCGCGTTTTTGTTTGATGACAATTCACACAGTTACTTCTAACAACACCTGGAGCACCACACCCGTAACAGCTAAACTTGGGGGTAGAAGGTGAAGGAGCTTGAGTAGCCAAATTCGCTGTCTTCATGTCATTCATTTCAGGTTCTTTAGTTGGTCTACTTTCGACATTCATCTTTTTTCTGCAATTTTCAATACTGTGTCCTAAGTTTTTACAGAACTTGCACCTCTTCTTCGTAGCAGCAGTTTGAGGCTTAAAAATATTCTCGCTTGAATTATTTGGTTGCAGCTTCTCTTTGTTGCCCTTTTCTTGAAGTAGCTGCTCTGTAGCACGTGCAGCTTTTAACAGCTGATCAAAGTTATTTATACTAGAACGTGGTATCTTCTCGCGAATTTGCAAGTGCAGCAATCCATAAATCATGTCCAACTGCTGTACTTCATTGTGAATTGGAGGTGGAAGTTGTGAAAACAACAGTCGCTTATGCCGAATAAACGATTCCGTGGAATCATTGGATCCTTGCTTGTTTTGATTGATCTCTGTATAAATCAGGTACGCTTCTCTCATAGGAGCGAAGCTATCGCGAATTCTTTTCAGAAACTCCGCCCAAGAAGTAACTTCATTTTTCACTCCATGCCACCAAATTCCTGCCTCGTCTTTGAGTAATAATGGTAATTCTTCTAAGGCATTTTTATCAGAAATATTCTCTGCACGCTTAAAGATATTTACTGCGGCCAGAAAAGCTTCAACCGTCTCAGAGCTTAACTCGTAAATGAACCAGACCGAGAACTTTTGCTCGATGAAGATAATGTTGACAAGAGTCGTTCAAATTGCTCATTCGAAAAGGTCGCCATCTTGCCTTTTTTCTTCTTTACACGGATTGTAGTTGTACGTCCACTTCTGGTAGTAAGGAACGTCGGACTTGCTAACGTGCGTCGTCCTAATGTATTACGTAGAGATTCAAAGAGTTCCTCTTTACTCATCAAAACCGGTCTTATTTATTGTTCTCTCGTTCTTTGCGTACTTATTGTTGCATCGATCGAGGCCACTAGTTGGAGCGCCAATGTAATGGGGTGATGTCTTGTGGAGGATACTCTTCGGAAAGACAAGACTAATTGCTCTCACAAATGCGGTTTATTTTCCATCGTACGGGTGGTTACACTTAACAAATAGGCGAATGCACCTCTAAGTACGGAGCCAGCAGACTATCCCACCAGGTGGAAGTAGCCGGTAGCACTCGTATCTAGAAGCGAGTATTTTCTTGGAAAGCCTTCAAATAATGTCCCAGCAGGTCATTATGCGTGAGCGAATCTTGCCAGCGCGTTTCAGCTTTGGTCGCTTATCGTAAAGCACCATCTAGTGATGAAAGTTTTAACTAAGTTCTATGGTTGGGTTTGAGATGGCGCTAGTTTCTTTGTAATAATACATATATATATATATATATAATATACTTTATTGTACACCACAGTAACACAATAATTTAACAATAAAAATAAAATATATACAAAATAAAAGTAGATGCACAATAAGGCGGTCTTATCGCTAGGTAGCGATTTCTACCAGACAACCTAATGGGCTTAGAAACACAGTCATGATTTTAGAGAAGGGTGGTGTCACATGTTATAATGTTTAATGTATATTAAATAATAATTATCATATAATATACATACACATATTCATACAAAAATATATATATACATACATACATACATACATACATACATACATAGATACTTACATACATACATTCAAAATGCTATATCAAATATCAAAAGTATTGTCACCATAAGACAATGCCAGGAAATGGTCTTTCACAAGCTTTTTAAAAATGGACAGATTTTTTGCTTGTTTAATACACAGAGGCAATGCATTCCATAATTGTACAGCTTTTACAGTGAAAGATTTTTTATAAAATTTTGTACAGTGAGATGGAATTCTAAGTGTTAAATGATGTTGTGATCTTAGGAACTTACTAGAAGTCCCCAGATAATTAAATCTTTCTTGTAGATAGGTAGGTAAATTCGGCATAAATAACACACAGTACAGAAGCGAAAGAGTATGTAAATTCTGGCGAAGGCGAATAGGTAACCACTTGAGTTGATGACGAAATTATGATACATGGTCATATTTGCGTAAACCAAATATAAACCGTATGGCGATGTTTTGAAGTTGGTCTTCAGTTAGGTTGAGATAACATGCATCAGCATAATCAAGAATGGGGAGAAGTAGGGATTGAGCCAACATAGTTTTGGTAGAAATGGGTAGAAAGTACCGCAGTCGTCGCAACGAGCTCATAGCTGCAAAAGTTTTTCTACTAACCTCTTGCAGTTGGCAAGACCACGAAAGCGTTCTATCCAAATACACTCCCAGATTTTTAACACTATGACTGTAGGGTATTCTGACTCCGTCAAATGTAATGGCTGGTAAGTTAACCCAGTCAACTCTCGAGACCAAGTTTGGCGAGCCTTTATTATTACAATAGTCTGGCATTTATTTGGATTGACTTTTATACCGTAAGAATTGCTCCAGTTTAAAATACTAGATAAGTCATCATTAATACGAGCAATGGCAGACTGTAAATCTTCGAGAATTGACTGTGTATAGATTTGTATATCGTCTGCATACATGTGATAGAGAGAAGATATATTGTGAGTGATAGTATTAATGAAGATAGAAAAGAGTAATGGTGACAACACGCCTCCTTGTGGAACCCCTGCACAGACATTACGCCAAGTTGATAAGGTATCATCAACCTTAATCCGATGCCGGCGTCCATGCAGGTAATTGCGGAACCAATCAATTACTGATGGAGATATGTTAATAGAACGTAGCAGCTCCAGTAATATATCGAAGTCAACGTTATTAAAGGCGTTACTAAAATCTAGTAAGGTCAATACTGTAAGTTGCTTACTGTCCATACCCAAACGAATGTCATCGGTAATTTTTATTAGTACAGTAGTCGTACTATGACCACTGCGAAATCCGGACTGGAAAGGATCAAGGAGATTGTTTTTATTAAGGAATGTGTTTAATTGTTGGTAAACCAATTTTTCTAAAATTTTTGATAGGAATGGAAGGATAGAAATTGGACGATAATCAGAGTATGTTGTTGGATTGGATTTTTTTGGGAGAGGAATAATTTGAGCATCTTTCCAAGATGTGGAAATAGAATAATTAAGGATATGGGTAATGATAGGAGTGATAATGTCAAGGATGGGTATGATCATATTACGACTAATACAATCACTACCGACGGCATTAGAGGTAATTGACAGTATATTCTTTTTAACATCACATTCAGTGAATTGATTAAAAGTAAACGGAGGAAAATTAGAAGTTGGAAAAGATGATATGGAATTTAAAGTAGTAGCTTTTTGGACGATATCTAAAGAGTTGCCCGAAGATGAGAATTGTGCATTTAAGCTTTCTATATCAATGTTATTTAAGGACAACTTTTTCGAGGATTTTCCAACTCCTATCGTTTCAAGGAACTTCCATGTACGGGCAGTGTCGCCGTTTTCGACAGATTTGTGAATGTGGCGTCGTTGTGCATCCCTACACAATGTATTGCAGCGATTTCTTATTTTCTTATACTTACGAGCATTAGTTTCGGATTTGTCAGATTTGTATAATGATTTGGCGTAGCTTTTCTTGGCAATTAACGTTTTTAAGGAATCCGTTAGCCATGGTGCAGGTAAGTGTTTTATTTTTACCAGTTTAATCGGTGCATGGATATCGTATAACTGTGTTAATAGTGCGTTAAAGATGTCGACTTTGGAATCAATATTTTCTGCAGCTGTAACAGCACTCCAGTCAATTTGACATGCATCATCACAAAGACGGGTAACATCCATTCCACCAAAATTACGTTGGAGAAGTATTCGTGGTTTGGACTTAGGAGGGCGTATTTTATACGATAGATAAATTAAATCATGGTATGAAAAAGAGTCTGCAGGCAACTGGCCATATTTACAAACAAGATCAGGTGAGGAAACTATTATAAGGTCTAAAAGGGATGGCATACAGTTCGGTAGTTTGTGAGTAGCGGAAAGAGGTAAAATGTGTAAATCGCAGGCTTCAATTATAGACACGAGTTTATTAGAGCGATTGTCATTCTTGAGTAAACAGGTGTTAGAATCACCCATTATTATAGTTTGACTATATAATGGGGTTAGAGTCTCTAATAAACTTTAAAATGCAGAGAAATAGTTGATAAGGAGAGAAGGGCTATAAAAAGCACCGAGCAAGATTTTACTATGGGATAGCACGACTTCTAAAAGCAGATGTTCGGCCGCATCAGGGGGAGGGGGCTGAATCGACGAATTTAAAATTTTAAAAGGAATATATGAGCGGAGATAAATCGCGACTCCACCACCTCCCCTGCCAATGCGGTCGTTGCGGATGAGATGAAACCCAGGCAAGGAGTAAGACGTGGAGGGCAGACAAGGCTTAAGCCAAAATTAAAATTGCATGTATGTTTCTTGATTCAAAAGATGCAAGCAAGTCTGGGTAATGAGCCGGAATAATTTGGGCGTTGATATGAAGTACATTAAAATTTTTCCCAATATATATATATATATATATATATATATATATATATATATATACATATATATATATCTAGTATACATAAACAAAGATAGACTTAAAATTTGTACAGACTCAAAAGGTCAGAATCCATAGCAGTAAATAGTGACATTTGACATTAGTTGTTATTTGAACATCAAATTAATTATTAATATATATATTATTAATATATATATATATATATATATATATATATATATATATATATATATATATATATCTAGTATACATAAACAAAGATAGACTTAAAATTTGTACAGACTCAAAAGGTCAGAATCCATAGCAGTAAATAGTGACATTTGACATTAGTTGTTATTTGAACATCAAATTAATTATTAACATAATAAAGTTATAAAACGTTAATATAGTTGAAAACAAAAGTTAAGTTACAATAATATAAATTAGCAATACCCAGCAATGTAAAAGACAGCGGCAGAGTTATAGGTATAAACCGACCGAATTGCGAAGTTATAAACAAAGTACCCGTGATCAGTTGTGGCATTTTGGATGCTGAGCGAATAATTGTTTGAGCTCGGAAGATGATGTAATCTTTTTATGGGTATTGTTTGGAAGAAGGATGACAATTTAGCCGTCTACTGACCAACACTTCTTTATTCCAAAGTATTTCCGAGCTTCTACGAAAACAGCTTGACGGGACTTGGTCAGAAATTCTATGACTGTTATTTTGGAACCCTTCAGCGCCGTCTTGGCCTTCCATACTCTGGAGCGAAAGTGTACGGAGGTGAAACGAATTAATATAGGACGCGGAGCATCCCTCTTCACCCCCAAGCGATGGCAGCAGTCGATCACTTCAGGTGCAGCATCTGACATCTTCAATTGGCCGGTTAATACAGCTAACGTTTTCTTCATGACCTCTTCGCCGTGGTCTTCTTTAACACCATGGAGGAGAAGAACCTTCCTACGATACTGAGACTCTATGCGATCCAACCCATTTGCAACAATCTCGATCTGGGCTTTGAGTAGTCCGAGCGATGTCCACACAAGAGACTTGAATGTGTAAAACTCGGCAGACAAGGACTTTATTGTTGGATTCGTAGGAGCAGAGGCGCTTGATGGTACTAAATTTCTTTCAAACTCTTCCATTCTTTGGCTGAACATCGCAGAAAGTTCCTCCATCCCTTTAACCACCTGTTCAACAGGAGTATCCATTTCTCAGTGGTGTAATAACTTGTGTGAGAGTGTAGTGATGGTTCACTAATGCTTAGGTAGTGTAAGTATTAAAACATAGGCACTAATGTATTTAATAAAATTAAATAAAGATAGAGCTTTGAAAAATACGACTGTTTATTTTCACATCTACCCGCACACCTGTTCCTTTTTAAACAAAAAGGCAGATTGGTTGGAATCCGTCGAATCAAATATTAATCTTTCTCAAAATAATATTATTGTTGCTTTAAATAATAATCATTCAAATAAATTTGTTCTAAATAAAACTACTCAAATACCTAAAAAATCTACTAATAATTTTAATAAATGTCCGCTTTGCTCCCAAGCACATGCTTTATACAAATGTGATTCATTTCGAAGCTTATCTATTGAAAGTCGCATACAAAAGGCAAATGATTATAATGTTTGTCTAAATTGCTTACGATTAGGCCATTCTACTAAGCAATGCAAACTATCACATTGCAAATATTGTAAAATAAAACGTAATACGCTTTTGCGTTTAAATTCGAATGACTTCAAAACTGTCAATTCATTGCCTTCTTTTTTGCACGTTGCTACGTCTAATGTTGCACTTTCGGCCAATTGCTTGCAGCTTGCTACTTCTGCGCATGTATTACTGTCCACAGCTCTGGTGAACGTGATCGGCGCGTCGGGTAAAAAGTACACTGCACGTCTACTGCTGGACAACGGTAGCACGCCGAACTTTGATATGCAGACATTCTTCGAGAAACTGGGTTTGTTACGACGCGGTACTAGCACCAGGGTAACAGGTATTAATAATCGTATTTCTACTAGTACACAGTCTTGTCACCTCCTAATAGAATCTTTATGCTGTGCCTATACTGTAGATATAGAGTGTCATATCTTGCCTGAAAATACAAAAGTGTTACCGTCCTCGTAGCAAAAATCATTATGCAGAGACTTTGGATAAATAAATATGATTGGGATGACGAGATGTCACACGAGCTTAAAAATCTTTGGTCGACGTTTGAAAACACTTTGATATCATTAAATCCTACTACTATTATAAAGGCGAAAGTTTGTATGTATGGATGTATGGATGTTTGTTACTCTTTCGCGTAAAAACTACTGAATGAATTTGAATGAAACTTTACCACAATATAGCTTATACATCAGAATAACACATAGGCTACAATTTTTGAGGTTTCTAATGTGAGGTCGTAAAAAAACACATTTTTTGCGCTTACATTGCAAACGCTGACTGAATTCTACAAGATAGATCAAAACAATGTACTACAGTATTGTACAACTTAAAAAGGTCTACAAAAAAGTTCGTGATGGTATATGTTTATCTCTTAGGAATAACCCACAATAACCATTTTTTATCCTTTACTTTGTACGAGAAATAATGGCTTATTTACGAAGCGATTTTAAGCGATTACTAGACTAGACGGGACGAACCTGAAGTCCACGCGAACGAAGTCGCGGGCAAAAGCTAGTAATTTAAAAATACCACGGTGGGTTTTGTGTCAAGACTCTATTAAACACGAAATACATGTCTTTACAGATGCATCGGAAAAGGCGTACGGGGCATGTCTGTATATTCGATCAAGTAGTGATAACGGTTGTACAAATTTACAGCTTCTAGTCTCTAGAAACCGAATAGCGCCTGTCAAACCGACGACGATACCGAGGCTTGAACTTTGCGGAGCTTTGTTAGGTGCAAGGCTATGTACTAGGGTTCAGGAATCACTTATCATCCCTATTCATAGATGTAGCTTTTGGTGTGACTCTACCATAGTTCTAGGATGGCTTTCAACTCCTTCTAATCAATTAAAACCTTTTGTTAAAAACAGAGTCAATGAGATTTTGGAAATCACATCTGGTCACCCCTGGAGCTACGTACCGTCGAAGGACACCCGGCGGATCTTGTTTCCCGTGGCCTCAGTGTCGACGTAATAAACAATACACCTCTGTGGTGGTTCGGTCCCTCTTTTTTACTTCATGGTGAAAAAGAGTGGCCGAAAATGCCAAACACAGAGAAACACGATTTGCCGGAAGTAGTTAGTCATTTCATTAAACAATTTTCAATCATCAATATCATTCCTGACTCTTGATTGACTTGATTTTCTTATAAATAAACTGTATTATAATATTAACGATTTTTTAACTGACAAGAATTAACTGGTTGTATTATTGTGTTTGACATCTTATCTTTAATTGTGTATACCGATTTTTTAACTGACAATAATTAACTAGTTGTATTATTGTGTTTGACATTTTATCTTTAATTGTGTATACCTATTCTCAATTATTTTATTATTACTGAATGATATTTTTATTAATTGTAATTTGATTTAATTAATTGTATTTAATTCAATATCATTAATGCATGTTTAATATTTTCACACCGATAAATCGGTAGAATATGAGAATCATTATAAATGACCATCTACATTATATACCATATTCTGGCAAATAAATGAATTATTATTATTATTATTATTACTATTATTATTATTTTTTAACTTTTTTCATGCTCTCGTTTTAACGAGGTTTTATTCTCCGTTTTTGCGGGATTCTATCCAAACAAAAACGGACTACCTAATCACTTGATAAAAATTTCCGCACAATCCTACATGTATTCAGAATGACTGCTTTCTGTAATAAAATGAAAGTGAGTTTGTGTATGCCAAGTGCTTGTAAGCTGGAAAACAGTGAGTGAGGAATGACTCCGGTTGATGAAATAAAAATGGGTATAGTTTTTACGTTTTTTACTTTCCACTGAGATTTAATTTCGATGGACAAATCAGTACACTTGGCAATTTTTTCGGTGAAAGTTGAGGCTATGTTATGAGTATTTGGTACAGCGATATCTACAAGGTAAACGGTCTCCTTTTTCTTATCATGTAACATAATATCCGGTCTATTAAAATGTACAGTTTTATCAGTTATTACAGTCCTATCCCAATAAAGCTTAAATTCACGTGACTCGAGGATGATGTCTGGTTTGTATTTATAATAAGCAGTTTTGTCATTGACAAGTTTGTATTTGAATGCTAGGTATTGGTGAACAATTGCAGCTATTTGATCGTGTCTATGTTTATAGTCTGTCTGTGTTAATGTACTACATGCTCCTGTGATATGATGTATAGTTTCTGAGCTATTGTGGCAGTGTCGACAAAGGTCTGATTGTAGTGAGTGGTCTTTGATGATGCTTTCTATAGTTTCTGGTATGTATGATTTGATCCTGGATTGCCATCATGAAACCCTCTGTTTCAGGAAAAAGATCACCGCGTTTGAGCCACGTGTTAGACGCTATCTTGTCTACAATTGGGTTCATCAGATCGCGGCGGTGTCTTCCATGAAGTGATTTTTGTAGCCAGATATTATTTTTTTCTTGTGCGGAAAAAACTGCTTCATTTTTCTGTTTTGTGTGGTCTTTTAGATTGAGAGGAGTCAGTTTTACGTCTGCATGAACTACAGCACAATTGAGTGGGATCTTAGTGGCTTGGTGATGAAAGAATGCTCGAATAGCTTGTGAGTTGTGGAGATTTTTAATATCAATAAGGCCTCTACCACCTTCTTGTGTCGGTAGCGTTAGCCGTTCAATACAGGATCGTGGGTGGTGCTTTCTGTACTTTGTGAGTGTTGTGTTTATGAGACGTTGGAACTTAATAAGATTACTTTTAGACCAGTGTATTATGCCAAATGAATATGTTAATGTTGGAATGACGAAGGTATTTATTGCTTTTATTGTGTTTCGGGCATTAAGATGTGTTTTAATTATTTTATGCAATCGTGATTTAAATTGTTTTTCTAATATTTTCTTTATTTGTTTCTCATGGATTTGTTTAGTTTGATTAAAGCCTAAATATTTATAACCAGATACTTCATCTACGGGTTCTATTATTTCACCTGTTTGAAGGCGGTACGAGTTTTGTTCTATTTTTCCTTTGTTAATTGATTGTATACTACATTTATCTATGCCAAATTCCATATGAATATCTATTGAGAAGTTTTCTGTAAGATCAGCAAGATTGTTTATTTCACTTAAACTATTTCCATATAATTTGATGTCGTCCATGTAGAGGAGGTGTGAAAGAGTGTAAGCCTTACTATTGTATGTAAGTCTGTAGCCCATATTGGAATTGTTAAGAAGTGTAGATAGTGGGTTTAAAGCTAAGCAAAACCAGAGGGGGCTCAACGCATCGCCCTGGAATATTCCACGTCGGATTTCTATTATTTCTGTTTCTAAACTATGGTTGCCATTAAACATTTTAAGAGTGGTTCTCCACTGAAGCATTGTATTTTTTAGAAATTTTATAATATGCGGGTGAATTTTATAATGTTCAAGTATGTATATGAGCCAGCTATGAGGTACAGAATCAAACGCTTTCTTGTAGTCAATGTACATAGTGTATATATTTCTTTTTTTGGTGATTGCTTGCTTAGAAACAACTGCATCAATAGTCAACTATTCTTTGCAGCCTAAACTACCCTTCCTGCATCCTTTTTGCTGTTCCGCTAAGATATTTTGTGAAATGACATGACTATAAATTAATTGGCTAAGACAAGATGTAATGATCTTATATATGCTCAGGAGACAAGTTATGGGCCTATATTTAGCAGGATTTTTTAAATCAGTTCGGTCTTTGGATATCATATATGTTGAACCTAATGTGACGTAGTGAGGCATTATTTCAGGTTTTTTAATAAAGGCATTTATATGGCAAAGCAAAAACGGATGTAAATATGTAAATTTTTTGTACCAGTAGTTGTGTATTTTATCAGATCCAGTAGCTTTCCAATTATGTGTTTTGTTTATAACTTGTTTCAGAATATCAATATTAATTTCATCAAACTTCATTTCAGGTAAATCTACTAATCCCGTTTAATCCAATCGGTTTCATGGTGTGTTTTAGAATTAGACCATATGTTAGACCAAAATTGATGTAATTTTTTTGCTTCTGGCATATCTGTTACAGTTACGATAATACTATATTGTATATTACTGTTAAGGTTTCTATAAAATAATTTCTCATTGTTATTAAATAAGCCATTTTGTTGTTTTCTAAGAGTGGTTTCTTTATATCTACGTAAGCGATTGCAGAGAGCGGTTAGTTTTTGTTTCAGAGTATCGAGAAAGTGAGTTAGTTCTGTATTAGCATTTTCATGTCGTGAATGAATTTTGTAAGCTTCTTTAATTTTGTCTACTTCGAGTTTTATTTTCTTACTCGTATTACCGTTAATGTATTCTGCCAGTCTTCCAATTTTTATTCTAAGGGCTGCAACTTTATCCTCCAATCTTTTTTGCCATTTAGGAGTAGGCCTTGTCCTGTGTATAGGCTGGTGATCACTAATTTTACATCCATTACATATAGAAGCTGTAACGCCGCCACAATATATAGCATTTTGAATTTCACTAAAATCGGATTCTGGTGATATATGAGCAGGGAGAACGGATAGGTTTATATATTGTACTATACTAGAAAATTTTTTGGAGGTCTTTTGTTTAGGAATACTGGGTCTAGCGGTGGGATCTAAGTTTTTATATTTATTTAAAAGTAGCAGGAACGTATCTTTAATTTGATTTTGCACATCACTAGTTAGATTAGGTAAATGTTGTAAGTTGTTGCTATGTTCAGTATCTTGTACAGTGTTATGGTTAGCAACATGTAGTAGAGTGTTTTCAAATATAATCGGTAGACTTGCTTGTTGACTGCTGTTGCTGTCTGGGTATTATCTAAAGCAAAAATCTGTAATTGTGTTATTATTGATATGACTCGCTAATTCTATTGCAATTTCATCTTTTAATTCTTGAAGTCTATCGGTGTTTATAAGTTTATTATTTATAATTATTCTACATTGGTCCGCTACGCGTTGTTCAGATACGTGAGAAAGGTTAGGGTATTCTAAAATAAAGCATTGATGTAATAGTCGTCTGTACGCAGTTTTATTTGTTTCAACTTTAGTAATTCTGTAATAGCTTCTCATAATAAACTCATTTAAATCGTTATCCCAGCGCATTCTTTGGCTACCGCTTACGTTATTTCTGATCGGGCCAGAATGCTTTTTTAAGTAGTCACCCGCCTCTTCACGTATCATTTGAATTTGTTCAGTAGTTAATAAGTTATTTCGTACTATAGCCCGGCGCTGGCCTCCTACATGTTGCCTGCTGGCCTGCATGTCCGGGAATTTTTCAGTGAATCTAGAATGAAGTTCGGGAAGGTACGATCTTCTATTAGTTTCCATGGATGTTAGAATGAAATATGTGCGTAGGATAAAGATATTAATAGCTTCTGTCCATTTCCTACGTGCATGTTTGCTAGCTTTGGCGGGTGCAGACGTTTCGGCGCTTGCCTTCTGCACAACATCCGTAGCTAATAACGACGATATCGATTCAGTGGTATCGGAGTCCGAGAGACTAGCGTCGGTCGTCTGATAGTTAAGGATTCCCACCCGGAGATTCATCTTGCCCCTGGCGCCACGGGTTAACAGCCTACTATCATCGGCGTCCCCCATGGAGCTACCGGGAACTAGGGGCTTATTTAAAGGATTATTATTCATACTTTTGTTCTTTTGGACGAAGATAACTCATCATACTAGTCCAAATTTGATGAGTGCACAGTAGGCTTCCTAACTGAGCCCATGGACGCCGCCGTTGGTATACTTTATACTCTTTCGCCGCCGTCCTGTAACCGACATCCTGTGCTGATGCCAGTTGTACTATCCAAACCTTAGTAAGACGTTCACGCCTAAAAGCTTTAGATAGTTCCCCTGATGGATATACCGCCATCGATTGGTCGCCATTGCCTCGTTAGTTTATAGCAGGGTGCACCACGAGCAGGTGAGGTTGGCATGGAGTCTATCCCCCCTAATTAGACTCCCTTACACAAGGGAGTCTATAATAATAATAATAATAATAATAAAGATTTATTGGTCAAGTTGCACTACAACACAATAACAATCTTATTCACATATAAAAACAGTATAAAAAACACAATAAATTAAAATTACACAAAAAAAAATTAATATTATAATAGAAAAAGGGAAGAAAAAAAAAATTGTGCTGCAGTACAACAATACCAAATGGAGATTCGCTCAGTAAAAGAAGAAGCATCAATGATGCTTCTCAACTGATTTTCAGCGGTCTCCAGAAGGTATGCGCTGACAGCTGTGACACAAAAAAAAAATAGTAATAAAAGTAATACAAAGCAAATCTAAACACTAAAAACAAGCAAAAAAAATTCTTGCAATAATATAACGAAAGTAATTAAAAATAATAATAATAATAATAAAATGATAACAATAATAACAATAAACAGTCCTAGCGGAACGCTGTGCGAGTGAGATATCTACATGAGATAGAAGCAACTAAACGGCAATTTTAATGTTAGAGAAAAAAATTATATATAACAATAACAATGTAGACTTAATGTTCCATCTCACTCTCAGTCTGAGCGTCACCTCTAGCGCTGAGCTGTCGTGCGTACTGCTCGTCCGCACTAAATAATTATAATTATCGTTTATTATAGGCACAACTTGTAATTAAAAATAAAATAGCAACAATGACAAGTAATAGGAAAAAAAAAAAAAGAAAAACAGACATCGCAATGGTAAGTCAATATTTTTTGGATTACATATGATAAGATCATAACTTCGGCTTTTCAGTTGTATTATATTTCTCTGGTCCAAGTCCTTTACTTTTTATTTATTTATATTCTAGGCTCTCGAGTGTAAGTGATCAAAAACAATACTATACGGAGAATACTAATGTTAGACAGAAAGTTAACGCCAAGAAAATTTAAACCTGTGGAAGTATAATATTTAATATCCAATACAAAAAAAATAAATTGGAGTCGGAGATTGTGTTTAAAACTACAATAATAACAACAACCGGTCACCGAGCGCTGGCATGACTCATTCCAAGTGCTATCGGGCCGCAAACAGACAGGTACCTACTCTTACTATTAATCGTATTCCTAAAGTAAACTAAACATACTTAGTGTATTATAATAATTAGATTCTGTTAAAATTTATTTTCATAATTTATATCAATTTTTAAATACTGAATACCTACACACGAGTACATACTATAACATAACATATATATATATATATATATATATATATATATATATATATATACATACTCATAATAGAACAATTATTTAAAAAATAAATAAATAAAAAATAAAAATAATAAATGAGTATCTAGTATCCTCATTCAGTTTTTTGTTTATCTAGCAAGTATTGTTTATATTTAGTTTTAGATATTGAAATTGTTTTCAGGTCCCGCAAAGGAGGTGGAAGATCATTCCAGCACTTGGTGGCGTTATACCTGAAGCTGCCTCGGAACGCTGCAGTTCTGTGCTGGGGCATTTTTAGCATAAAAAGTGACGCTCGCGTGACATGTTCATTACTGTTCCTTTTTAACCATTGTAGTTTGTGGTATAGGTAAGGAGGAATCTGATATTTAATAACACCAAAAAGTAACGATGCAAAGTGTAGTTGTCTACGATAATTCATTTTTAAAATATTGGCACTATTTAGAAAAGGCGTAACATGAGTACGAGGTGGAATATTGAAACAGTACCGTGCGCATGCATTCTGCACTCGCTGTATTACCTTTTTAATGCGTGCAAGTAAGCGGGGCCCTATAACTGCGTCAGCGTAGTTAAACTTAGACAAAATTAAGGCCTCGCATAGTTTGATACGGACATTCGTTGAAATTGAGTCTCTTATACGATAAAGGATCTTTAATCTATAAAAACAAGTTTTAGATATATTATTTATATGATTTTCAAAGCGAAGTCTTTCGTCCATTAGTACACCTAGATTACGTGCCTCGGTTACCCTTTCAATATGTTCACCTCTTATCTCTACTTTAGGGTTATAAATGTTAACTAATTGTATTTGACGATCTGTGCCAAAAATCATGTATTTTGTCTTGGCCGCATTTATAGTCAAAGTGTTTGACTCCGACCATTTGGAGATACGGTCTAAGTCCTGCCCAAGCTTGTGCAAAACTAAACTTATCTCACTTGATTTAAATGATATATACAATTGTATATCGTCCGCGTACATCTGAAATTTACAATTCTCTATTTTGTTTACTATGTCTGATATGTAGATTATAAAAAGAATAGGGCCCAAGATGGATCCCTGCGGTACGCCCCTGTTTACCTGGCTACAGACAGATTTATCAGCATTACCATCCTCACGTCCTATTTCTACATATTGAGTGCGATCGGACATATAACTTTTGAACCACTCTACAGCTTCTGAGCTAAAACCATAGTATGCTAATTTTGAAAGTAATAGAGTGGTGTTTATGGTATCAAAAGCTCGCGAGTAATCGAGAAGCACAAGGATAGTCGCCTCCCCCCTGTCCTGAGCAGATAGGATATCGTCCACTACATAAGCTAATGCGGTTGTAGTACTCCTTTTCTTTCTAAACCCAGATTGTTCTGAAGGCAAAATATTGTTCAGTTCGAGATAGTCCCTTAATTGATTGCAAACTACTTTCTCAAGAACTTTAGACAAACAGGGCAGGATGCTAATAGGGCGTAAATCCTTTAGTTCTGTAGGGTTACTGTTCTTTGGTATGGGCTTAATTATGGACTTATGCCATTGATTAGGATAAATACTAGTCGTTATTGATTTATTTATGATTTTTGTAATTAATTGAATTGAATAAGGAAGCGTAGGTAATAACATATCAAGTGAGATGCCATCAGATCCGATGGCGTTAGTATGCAATGACTTGATATGTCTGAATATGTCAGTCTCTGTAACAACATTTATATTAAATATTGAATGTCCAAATTTATGCGTTAGAAAGAAATCAATATCCGATTGGAGAACAAAGTTTTTGCCAGGAACCGTTAGAAAAAAGGTATTTATTTTATTAGGATCACGTAATTGTTCTGGTAGCTGCATGTCACATTTCCTATTGATATTTACATTATATTTTATATGCGTCCATAAGAGCCGAGAATTTTTGATATTTTTATTCACATACATATCAAAGTATGCCTTTTTTTCATTTTTTATTGTCTGATTCACTAAATTCTTTAATTGTTTATAGTAACTGAGATGAACATCGCTTTTATTTTTAGTTGCACGTGTGTGCGCACTGTCCCTAAGTTTCATCATAAACTTGATGGTAGCGGTGATCCACGGGTATTGCCGATTTTTGATGCTAATACATTTAAGAGGTGCTAAAGTATTACAAACGCGAAGCACTATCTTGTTAAATTCCTCCACCATATCATTAACATTTTCAAGTTCAGCAATGCACTCCCAATTAATTAACGCTAGATTCCTATCCAACTCATTCCAGTCAATAGCTTTAATGTTTCTAATACAAATGCTTTTAGAGTGAAATACATCTTTGTCGATACTAAGCTCGCAAGAAATGAAAGAGTGGCTACTTAATGTACTAATATGATCAACCCATACCCGGCATATACTTGTATCTGAGCAAATTAAGTCAATTAGGGTCTCGCTATGGTTTGTAAAATGCGTCGGTTCAGTAACATGTTGAGTTAAGTTAAAAAAAGATAAAAAATCAGTGATCATATTGTAATTAACGTGATTATTGTTAAGAAAATTAATGTTAAAATCGCCCATTATTATTAGATGATCGCGCCATGTAAACGTACTCAGAGTCTCATAAAGGGCATCGAAGAATGTATGCACACTTAACCATGGAGGTCTATAGGCTGTACCTATTACGATTTGCTTGCCTTTGATTTTAATTCCTATCCACATCTGCTCAACGGACGAGGGAGGATGAGTAAGAGTGCGTACGGTTAAACCCCGCCTTATATAAAATCCTACTCCGCCACCGCGTGCTCGTACCCCTGGTGGCCTTGGTATATGTCGAAGATTATAACCTGCAATGTTAGGCGCACGCCCGTCTTCGCCTGCTTTTAACCACGTCTCGTTAAGGCCTAATATGTCTACTTTGTGTCTTTCTACGGTAACAATGAGTTCCTCATGATTAGTCCCAAGAGACCCAGGATTTATAAAACCAACTTTTAAGTGTCGTGGATTAATCATTTAGAACCAAAAAATATTATATATATATGTATATGTGTAATTACTTGATGGCAAATTGAATGCAATATGCAGGAACAAGTTTCAACATAAATTTTAAAGCAGACTATAACAACATTACTTTGAATTATTGCAGATAGATTAAATTTTATTGTTATTGATTTTATATTAGATGTTACGCGTTTTAAAAAGTTTTCGAATTTAATTCCAAGAAAAATATAATACAAGCTGTACCTAAACCAATGCACAGAAAAAGTGTCTATACTTAATATTGCTTTTAAGTAGTTAAAGTAACTAATTAAAAAAACAAAAAACAATATTTGTGAGTCCATAAACAAATAGTTAAATTTAAAACTCAAATAGACGTTTGACCAAAAACCGTCATTAAGTCATCCTCCGAGCGTATCCTGTGTGCTGCTGTTTCCTTGCTACGCCGTGCATATATACGTCCCCTGCGGGTCCATACATAACGCCAGCCGTTCTTATGGCCCTCCTCCCTTGCTTTAAAGAAAAGGAACCGGTTTGCTCGCGTCAGCCGCTCGTTGATGTAGAATCGCTTCGGTTCCTTATCTATTTCGAAGCCCGATGAATCCGCCCCGCGGCGCACGCGTGCGGCGCGCAGTAGTTGTTCGCGGAGCGCGCGACGCGCCAGCCGTACGACTATGGGGCGCGGCCTTAGTCGTTCACTGTTCTCCACGTGAGCCGGTCGCGGGCCGGAGCGTTCGACGTAAACAACATCCTTCTCATCAATTTGCACTTTTATTTTGCAAGCTACGAGCCCCAAAATATGCGGCAAATTCTCTCCTGCTCGTTCCGTTATGCCTGTTATCTCGACGTCATTTGTAAAGCACGATTGATCACGGTCATTTAGCTCGGACTTCAGATGAGCAATTTCCTCCAGGAGGCCGGTATTCGGATTCGACGTGGATGTCTCCTCAAGCCGAGACAGTCGTATCTCTATGCTGTCGACTCGCTTGCCTACTTCCGACATTGTATTTTTTAGATACATGAGTTCCTGTCGAAAGGAAGACACCTCATGTGTCACCGCCACCAGCTCATTGCGTAGCAATTTGATTTGCTCCAACAGTGTATTGGCAACTTCTGCGTCCTCCTTGAATGTCAGCAATAACGGGGAATCAGTGTCTGGCTCATTTGTCCCACTCATGGATATCGAGGCAGTGACCGAGGCAGGTGAGCATGGCTTCGGCTTACAGCTCTTGCATATCCATTTCGGTGCCTTAGAATCGGGGCTTTTATTGACAGCACAAGTCCGATGAAATAAAAAGGAACAGCGAACACATTTTACCGTATCAGCCAACGCAAGGAACTTTCCACAGCTATTACATTTGTTTGCCATTTTACTGTGTTAATCCAGTTACCGTGTTTTGTTTTTAGACGCCAATTATAAAGTTATTATTAAGGAAAAATTGTTAGTGAACGTAGGAATAGTGCAAAAAATATACGTGAGCTGCTACACTTTGCATAAGGTGGGTACGCAAACAGCTGACCGTCATTTGGTGCTATTAGATGTTAATTTATAACACTTCCCTATATGAATAGTTTCTAATAACACTGTCACTACTTTAAGATACACTGTATATGAGTTTAATAAAGTTTTTATATCGCAATTACTTGTTTTATTATTTTTCTCTAATTATTAAATATTATATCGTAGCCAAAAACTGTCACCGCTGTCAGCGCCCTCTGAACGTTATATTATTAGTATATTAGTAATTGTCGCAATCATTTATACGTTTATCATTCAGACGCAATCACGCATTCATCAATCATTAATTGCTTATTAGAAAAATGTTCTAGCCTAAATAAAATTTACAAAATATTTATATATACACAAAGATTTATTTATAACTTAAAACATAAAAATAAAATGCTTGGCAATCTTTCTGCAACAGAAATACAAAATTCAATAAACACTATTACACATCATTGTCAACTTGAAATGTTTCCTGAAGAGTATAAACTTTTAAAATTTGGTCAGAAATTGCCACGCAAAAGTAGATTGCTTCCTTTGACTCCATTCATTGACAATCATTATCTCATTCGCGTGGGCGGGAGGCTTGACAACTCCCCCTACGATTTTAACATAAAACATCCCATTGTAATTTGTAGTAAGCATATTTTTACTAAACTTTTATTTCATATGCAACATTTAAAACTTTTACATGCCGGCCCACAATTATTATTGTCACATATAAGACAAAGTTATTGGCCTCTAGGTGGCAGAAACTTATCTAGACTTACCGTAAATAAATGCCTCACATGTTTCAAAAATAGAGCACAAAATGTACAGCCTCTAATGGGTCATTTACCTAGTGCTCGAACTAATCTGGAATTTCCATTTCTCAACTGTTATGTAGATTACGCAGGGCCAGTATTGATAGCCGATCGTAAAGGCCGCGGTTGCAAACTAATAAAATCTTATATGTGCATCTTTGTTTGCTCAGCAGTAAAAGCAGTGCACTTGGAGCTCGTCTCTGATCTTAGCACTGATGCTTATATGGCCGCGCTACATCGTTTCATAGCGCGTCGAGGCAAACCGCGGACGATAACATCTGATAACGGCACGAATTTCGTAGGCGCATCTAACGAAATACAGAAATTTATTCAATCATCGAATGTTGCATGTGAGATAGCACAAGAGGGTATCGACTTCCTTTTCACACCTGCTTATAGTCCTCATTTCAACTCATTAGCGGAAGCAGCAGTCAAGTCATGCAAGCATCATTTAAAAAGATTACTTTCTCTAACCCATTTCACATTTGAGGAGATGACTACGTGTCTCACTCAAATAGAAGCGATTCTAAATTCGCGTCCTCTAACACCTCTCTCTTCAGACCCTAATGATTTTTCGGCACTAACTCCCTCTCATTTTCTAATTGGACGACCACTCTTATCAGTACCATGCTCTCAGGTGACTGAAGCCGACATCACTCGACTGAATTCTCCTCCATCGGTCCGATGGAGGAGAATCTGGACATACGACATCATTTCTGGAGCCGCTTCCATAATGAGTACACTTCTTTGCTACAGGCCAAATCCAAATGGTTTAATTCCAGAGGGGAGGTGAAACCATGGTCTTTAGTCCTAATCAAGGACAAAACAACACCACCGCTGCTCTGGTTCCTGGGTCGGGTCACACAGACCTTTCCCGGCGTAGACGGAGTCACGCGAGTAGCAGAGATGAAAACGAAGAGAGGAACAATTCGTCGTGCATTCAATAACATCTGCCCCCTTCCTGATCAAGATTGAAGAGCACTCTTCAACCCGGGGAGTATGTCGGCGCTTCACATATGCCGACGACGAGGGGCGGGGCGCGGGGCGCGGGCTCGCGGCCCGTTGCGCGTGCGCCGCGATGCACCGATCACTCAGCGAGCGACAGCCAACTAGGTGGATACTTTATCGTCCTTGCGTGCAATTTTAATACGCGAATAAATTATTATAATACAGTCCAAGATTTATTACACCGAAGTCCCGTTAGGGCTCCTTCATCCCTCAATATGCCTGCCTGAAACAAAAAAAGAAAACTTAAAATTGCTTGCAATAATTTATGAGTTTGTGATGTGTTTATTTTGTAATAGCTATAGCTTACCTTTGTTATACTTTCTTTTTCCAAATTTGCTTTCATCAATTTGGACTATTTTCCCTGTTCCACCAATTTTCCCCTTGAAAGTTTGTTTCTCCAACTGGTATATTATTACTGCTTCTCTGCAATAATTATACCAGTCGCAGATTGTAGCTTTAGATAAGCAATGGTCATCGTCATTAAAATCTTCTTTAATGGCCATGGCATAACTCTATTTGTTACAGTATGCATACATCAAATAAAAAACTTGTGTTAATGATATTTTAATATTCTCAAACCATGTTTCCTTTTTGGCTGACTTTCTTTCCTCGACATGGTCCTTTATAATAGGCGAAAGATCCAACATTTCTATTCGATGAAAATACGACGGTCATAGCTTTTTTATGAACACGCCACATCTTTGCTTGTGGTATCATGCTATTTTGTTCAGCGAAGCTAATAGCTTGTTCGGGAGTACCAAGCTTGCGGATCACCTTAGCTAAATTGTATATTTTTTTTACTTCTTCAACGTATAGACTACGTTTAACTGGTGGTTCTTCAAATGAAAAATCGCGACTTGTCGACGGCTGCGTGTCACTACACTGCGACATGGTATTTATTAAACACCACGTTCGTTCGTCCGGGATGATAGCAAGCGTTAATCGCGTAGGCAAAAAATCGGTGTCCAGTATATATAAGCAAGTAAGTAGTCGTGTAGGCAAAGAATCGGAGTCCAAGATTAAAGCAAAAGTCGTTGAATTAAAAGAAATTAAACAAAATGGAGAACACATTCGCGCGAGTCAAAGAGAAACAACGGAATGAAATTCGAATTCTTACAGAACATTATCTTGACTTTTGACACATTAATTAAGCGTTTTGACATATGACAAGCACTGTTATGTTGCATCCTTGTCGAACTAGAGCAAAATATGTCACTTAGCCTGCTCTTATACTGATATTACGACCAATTGGACGTATTTAAATAAAACTAGTTATACCGGATTTGAATCGCGTATATTAATTATTTTTGGCATCCCGACGTTTCGAGCACTTTACAGCGTTCGTGGTCACGGGTAGACTAAGGTGGCATTTGTCTATTTGAGGAACAAAGAAATATTATTTACAACTACCGCCAACGATTTCTCAATTGGTATATTGAGTAACGTTCCGGTTGCACGCAGAAGGCACTGACTGTATCTTTAGGTCTTGCAGTCTGTTGGATTTGGGATTTTAAATTTTTAATAAGTGGATACCAGGTGTTAGAAAGTCTCCAACCATCTTCTCTATTGAAGTTCGGATGTTTTTGAATTTCAATAGCCTCGCGTATCATTCTAGGAATGAATCTGTGTTCTTTAGCGAGGATCTGTGGTTTATCAAATCGAATAAAATGGTTGGGTTTATCCAGAGCATGTTCACAGACTGCAGACTTTGAAGAACGCCTATTTTTGACATCTCCTATATGTTCCTTGACCCTGGTACCGATACTCCTCTTTGTTTGGCCTATGTAAGATAAACCACACTCACATTCGAGTTTATATACTCCCGCAGTTTGTAAAGTTTATTTCTTAACGTCACATTAGATGACGATTCTTGTATGTCGTTGCTGTGATTAGATGTCGCACGAATAGGTGTATTTGAATTGTCTATGCCCGCTTTTGGACGATTACAAGCCGGACAATGCCAAGAGGTCTTAAAGTCAAACGTTAATTCTTTATATTGAACGTTAGTTGTTGAGACACATACGTAATGATATTTTTTCTTACAAACTGCACATTTTAATCATTCATTTGAGTTAGGTAGGCGATTACAACATTCAAAGCGAATTTTGTTATTTTGTGTCTTTGCCGAGTCACACATTTTAAATTATTATTCCTTCCTTCACAGTTGTTATTATAATTCTATTCGTACCTTATTGTTTGAATTATTTGAAATTTGAGGCTGGGATCGAACACTGTCTCGCCGTCGTTGTTTACTTAGTTGTATCCTCGAGACCAAGCGATCGCTAAGTTGATTTGCGAATATTTCTGTTTCCTATTTTATCTGCTGTAGTGTCCGAGATAACAAGAACGATGTCGTCCGCAAAAGCTTGGCAGTGGATGTCAAATTTCTCTAGCCCCTTCAGCAGGGGATCCAGGAGCAAGTTCCATAATGTGGGCTCACTGATTGACTCTTGGATGCAACCCTTGCATGTTGGTATCGTGGTTTCCTCGTCGGCGTATTTCACTTTTAATTTTCTGTCACTTAGGTAACTGTTTATTACCCCTTTTATATTGGGCGGGCATCGGTTTTCATTGAGGCGGCATTTTATTGCCGGCCACCAGGCGCTGTCAAAAGCGCCCTCTATGTCTAGTGACACCATTAAACATATCTTCTTTTTACGGATATTTTCTTTTATATGGTGTACCAAATCATAGAGCGCGTCCTCCGTACTACGTTGCGGCACGAATCCGTATTGCCTTGGGCTGCAACCCGGTAACAAGTGCCATCTGAGTCTCCGGACTATCATTTTTTCCAGTATCTTTCCCAGTACTGGCAGTAGTCCAATGGGTCTGTATGATTTTGGTGTTGTGTAGTTGTCTTTCCCTGGTTTCCCTAGGACAACTACTGTGGCCTCTTTCCACGATACTGGAAAATAATGTAGGCTGAGGCATTTGTTGAACAGTCCCAAGAACACGTCCCGCGCCGCCCGTATTGCCTCCATGCATATGTCTGCCGTGAATCCGTCCTCTCCGGGAGCTTTTTTAGGGCTAAATGTTCCCGCTACGTATTCCATTTCGTCGCTTGTAAATGGTGGGTCTTGGTCGCACGTCAATTCTGTAGGTTTTTCTTCTGCTCTTTTCCTGATCTCGACGTGGTAATTCGTGTCACTCACAGTGTCGTCTTTTGGGAAGAATGTTCTTGCCAACAGTTCAACTGAGTCTTTGGGGCTCAGTGCTTTGTCTCCTTCCATTAGCAACTGGTCTTCTTTCCTAGACTCAGTTTTTCTTATGACTCTATAAATAACATTATGGTCCGAGCTAGTGAAACCGACATCCACTTTCTAGTCTTCAACATATTTCATTATGTTTAGACTGCAAGGAGTGATGTCCACTATACTTTTGAAGATGACGCCATTCCTAACGACGAAGAATGTGGGTACTGCTCCCTCATTCAAGATGTGCAGGCCCATCTCCTCCACCGCTCCTGCTAGTGCTTCCTCTCTGTGATCCTCACTTTCGCTGGCCTACCATGTACTCCATGCGTTGCTGTCGCCTCCTATTATTATGGAATCTGTGCCTATTTGTTCTTTTATTTTCTTAAGTTGGTCCAGATGGTTCTATAGGTTCCGTGCCCTCGAAGTATATCGAGACCACTCCTACTTTGCCAGAGTCAGTTTGGAGAACTGCGACTGCGATGTTCTCGTTGGTCAGTTTCGGATTGCACATAATATCAATTTCTTCGTCCAAAATGATAATTGCTGACTTGACCGGTTTCGTTCTACCTCGAGTGCACTGTAATACCCTATATCCAGATTTCTGTGCTACTTCACTACCCGATCCTACGTAAGGCTCCTGCACCAACGCCACACCTATACCTCTCTTCTTAGCTATCTCCACTAGTTCCAACGTTGCTAACTTTTTGCGCTGTAGATTTGCTTGAACGAAGTTTGTTCCTTTGTTCTGGTTCTTTTCGTTGTCCTCGTCGTTAGCAATATGCTACACTGATGCGTGCGATCCTATCCCATTTTTGGCGGACGGGGCAGTTTTCGTCAAAGCTGTTATGTTCGTTATTTGCGATGTTGGCGCGCTTACAGTTTATACACACCGGTGCATTACCCGCCAGCCTAGATGGGCAGTCTTTCCGGAGGTGCGGTCCTGAGCAGTGTCTCAACTCAACTCAACTCAAATTCCTTTATTCAATATAGAAGCATTACACTTACTTATTGATTGTCAAATAAACACTACCACCGGTTCGGAAAAAGGAACACCCTGACCTGAGAAGAACCGGCGAAAGAAACTCAGCGGGTTTTTTTTTTGTTTTTTTTTTTTTGTCAAATTAATAAGATACATAGTAGTATATGATTAGAAATAGCCAGGAGGCGATCGTTTCATTCCCAAGGTGTGCTATCAAACATAAACTCGCTAATTGTATAGTAACCTTTTGCACACAAGCGTTCCTTAACAATTTTTTTAAATTTGGCAACAGAAGCATTTTGAACGCTTTCTGGGATCCTGTTGTAGAAGCGTATACATTGCCCTACAAAAGAGTTACAGACTCTATGCAGTCGAGTAACAAGATTGTGTTTGTTCCTTGTACCAATGTTATGAGAATCACATTTTCTCATAGAAACATTAATATTTTTCCGTACATACAAAACATTACAAAATATGTATTGAGAAGCAACAGTCAAAATCTTAATTTCTTTAAATTTATACCTTAATGATTCCTTGGCTCCTAGGTAATAGATTGCGCGAATAGCCCTCTTCTGCAGCACAAATATATGTAGTTTGGATAGCGGCTGCGTTACCCCAAAGCATAATACCGTAGGACATTAGACTGTGAAAGTAACTAAAATATACTAGTCGAGCCGTATCAACATCAGTAAATAATCTAATTTTTTTGACCGCAAATGCCGCAGAACTCATTCTACCCGCCAATCCGTGTATATGGGGGAGCCACTGTAACTTGGCATCAAGAGTAAGGCCAAGAAATTCAGTTGTTTCAACTGGATCCATCGATTCCCCATTGATAAGTACATCGGGTTTTACATTTTGCACATTTGGTGTACTAAATTTTACAATTTTAGTTTTTTTATTAGTCAGTCTAAGATTATTTACGCTAAACCAATGTACTATATCGGACATAGCATTGTTTACATCGTCATACTGAACCTGTTACCTATTAATTTTAAAAACCAAAGAGGTATCATCAGCAAACAATACTATATCATGTTTGTTCCCAACAAGAAAGGGCAAGTCATTTATGTATATGAGGAATAGAAAAGGTCCAAGAATTGATCCTTGTGAGACTCCCATACCAACTGAGACCCCAGGAGACCTTGTCCCTTTAACGTCAACTCTCTGAATTCTATTGTTAAGATAGGAAGTCAGAAGGTCGAGTGCACATTCTCTAATACTATTTCTAACATTGTGAGTGCACATTCTTTAATAGGCTACATAGGTCCGTCTCTGTTTTACAGCTCCTGCGTCCATGGCCAAACTCTAGACACCTGGAGCATTGGATCAGCGGCGACCTGTCTTCGACCGGCACCCTCTGGAGGTCTATATGTATTCTTCCAGCTTGTGTTAGGGCTCTGCATAGGGGCGGTGAGACTTGTAACACCACATGGTTTTCGTGTATGTTACGAGCTTTTATCTTATATTTTACCACTGCTCTGTAGTCCGCTTCGGGGATGTTATCGACCAGGTTTTTATTTTGCCTTTTTATTGACTGTAATATATCCTCGTCGCTGTTATAAGTCAGTAGGTTTTTGAGTATTATAAGTGGGTCTTTATTCACTCTCTCTTCCACTTTTAGTTTTAATCCTACCAACTTTGCCCTTACTTTTTCCAATTCCTGTTTGTCCTTGGATCCTAGCACCACCTTCTAGTTCCTCACTTTCCTGAGTCTGTCCACCTTGATGCCTGATTTTTTTGCATCCAGAGCTCCGCGTATGCACGTTACCACGTCGTCCGACGTGTCAATGACGTCGTCCGATGAGATAATAACGGAGTGGACTGGTGGTGCTATGCGGGCCACTGAGTGTTTGGCTACTTTACTGGCGTACGTTGTTTCCTGGTCCGGGGCTTCTTTAATATCTTTTACTATATTTTTCACTTCCAGTATATGTGTTTTTAAATTTTCTAATTCCTTTCTTGTCTCTTCTGTTTTTATCTCTTGTTTTTTGAATTGTGCTAGGACTTCCTCTGTGTTACTCAAGGTATCGTTTCTATGGTGGATTCGACTTTCCTACACAGCGCCGGACTCCCTAAGCTTTTGTAGAAGGTCCTTTACTTCGGTCATCCTCAGCACAATTTCATACAATCCTCCCAGGTTATTTATAACGGTTTCTTTTATTTGTGTTTTAATGTTCCCCGATTGTTCTAACTGAGATTTTGCCTCCTGACAGAGCTGGTTTACTCTCGCCGGAAGAGGAGCTATTTCTTTTTTCAGAATGTCTTTTGGTCAGATGTTCAGGTAAGTATAAATTGTTTCGCTTTGCTGGAACTTGTGGGGTAAATTTTGTGACAGTATTTCTTGTAATTTCACTTGTTGATACGATTTTTATTTCCGCCACATTTTTACTTCTATTTGTTTTAGTCGACATTTTGTGGCTGATAAAGTGTTTTGGCTTAGTCAGTAAGTTACTTTAAAAACCCAACCTTTATTTTAATTTTGTAATTTATCGGAATATTTTTATTAATTCCTGGTACTGTATATTGGTACCAAGAATTGTCACTGTTCAAAATATTTATTGTAAAATAATAATAATAAAATAAAATAATAAAATAATTTAAGGTCAATTATAATATTTCCAATATCATAGGTAACGTCAATAGATAAAATTGTATAATAAGTATAATTGAATAAGGTAATTTGTCAATAGAATAAAATAAGATATATAAGCACTTGAACAGAGAGCAAGCCAAGATTTTTCTAAACAAAAATCTTTTTCTGCTCTCAGTCGATATACATAAAATAATATATTAATTTTCAGGAGTGTATATAGCTCCATAGTTCAATTAAAAAGACAAATAAGAAATATATATAAAATGAAATTCGAAATAAAAGAATTGGAAAGGGTGTATAGGCTCCTTTCCTGTCAAAATTTTGTCAATTTCTATCTTAGTTTAGGCTTGTAAAAAAACCCAGGTCTGTAATAAAAAAATTTAAAAAGTCTCGCGTCTCTTGCCGAACTTCCGTTTCTTCTCTCGGTTGGATCTATTTTAGATTTGTGATCTAAGATAATAAAACGAAATAAAACGAAAAAGATTAAAAGAATAGATTCAACAACCAAGACTACAATTCCTTAAAAATATGACTATATACCAGTAACGACACACAACAAACACACAACACCGCTCAACACTATTCAAAAATCAAAATAAACTTTATTCAAGTAGGCTTTTATAAGCACTTTTGAATCGTCATTTTACAATTAAGTGAAGCTACCACCGGTTCGGAAAGTAGATTCTACCGAGAAGAACCGGCAAGAAACTCAGTAGTTACTCTTTTTTAACATTTAAAAAATACAACGTCATGTTAATTAAATACAATTATTTCAATTAATGTATCCTGCTTGGAAGTCAACAGGTATTAACTCCACGCTTTTTTATCATCTACAAAATCTTGTATCGAATAGCATGCTTTTTCTACCAATGTATTTTTAACAAACGATTTGAATTTACTAAACGGCAAAGTTAAAAATTTCTGCGGAATTTTATTATAGAAACGGATACCTTGCCCCAAGAAGGATCTATTGACTTTGCGGAGTCGGAAAATTGGCGTTATAAGTTTATCCTTACTTCTAGTGCATATACAAATATACAACATATACAATTTTAAAATGTAATAAATATATTAATAATTTGTTTAAAGAACAATTGCGACGAGATAAGGATTGTAAATATCAATAAAACAATAGACGACGCCGATCTACACAATAGCGGCAAAAAGCTGCCCACTCGAGTCACCGAGATTTACGATAAGAATTACAACTTACGCTTTTTTTTTTGGCGGGTAGACGTGGAAAAAGACAGACATACATTTCGAAGCTCTATTTTTATTTAATTTTTATTTATTGCAAAAGTACATATGTTTTAAAATTTACATTACCTTCGTATAAGTAGGCTATCACTACACTCACACACAAGTTTTCAACACAAAAAAATGGACACTCCTGTTGAACAGCTGGTCAAAAGTATGGAGGAACTTTCTTCAATGTTTAGCCAGAGGATGGGTGAGTTTGAAAAGAACTTAATACCAGCCAGCGCCTCTGCTTCTACTAATCCTACAATTAAGTCGCTATCCGCCGAGTTCTACGCATTTAAGTCCCTTGTATGGAAATCTTTGGGCCTACTTAAGGCCCAAATAGAGCTTATCGCCATGGGTTTGGATCGCATGGAGACTCACAGTCGCAGGAAGGTTCTTCTCTTCCATGGTGTCAAAGAGGAACAAGGTGAAGACGTCCTCAAGAAAACACTAGGGGTATTAACCGGCCATTTGAAGTTGTCTGATGCTACACCTGAACTAATTGACTCCTGCCATCGCTTGGGGGTGAAGAGGGATGCTTCCCGGCCTATCTTAGTTCGATTTGCCTCCGTACGCTTTCGTTCCAGAGTATGGAATGCCAAGACGGCACTCAGGGGTTCTAAAATAACTCTCTCAGAATTCCTGACAAAGGCCCGTCAAAGTATCTTCATAGAAGCTCGCAAACACTTTGGGATGAAGAAGTGCTGGTCAGCAGAAGGCGAAATAATCATCCTTCTTCCCGACAACTCTCGTAAGAAGATTTCTGCATTGTCCGAGCTCAAACAATTAGTCGCCCAGTATCCAAAGGGCAACAAGTGAACTCCGGTACTTTGTAGGTTACATTTAAATTTAGTCGGTTTATATGACGATGATACTGACGTTTGCATTGCAGGGTATAGTTAATTTCCGTTTTGTTTATTTTATGTTTTTAACTATTTTACTTTATAAATGAATTTTATAATTTTATTTTTTTACTACCTTATCTTAATATTGTTAAAGAGTGACAACTAACAACTCAATGTTGAATGTCAAACGTCATTGTTTTTAAGTCTGGATTCGAGTCTTTTGAGCCGTAAGATTATCTGTTAATTTTTATTCTTTTTATTTTTTGTTTTTTCTATAGTTTTCATTTATATCTACTAACTTGTTATATCTTAAATTTTAACACTTTCTTTATTTTTTGTTTGTTTTAGTTGTGTTCATTTTGAAGTGTAAAATCATTTTTTTTTTCAGTCAACTTATGCCTGAGGTTTGTGTTTCGAATTAGTTGTTATTTATTTATTTTTTTGTTTGTATTTATTATTATTATTATTTTATATTTATTTACTTTATATTATTTTTATTTATATTATAATTGATATAAGTATATATTTTAAGTTTAATGATTTTAGATGAAGAATATTTTTCTTGCTCGTCAGATGAATTCTTGAGTATCTCGACTAGTAGTAGCAACACCTCGTCATCGGACTCAGAACCACTTGAAGTGAAGCTGCCAAAAATATTTAATAATCCTAATCTCCTATCCTTAGTGCATATTAACGCGCAGAGCTTAGTTGCTCACTATTCCGATCTTCTCACTTCCTTCAGCAACGGCGTGGTTGACGGAATTCTGGTGTCTGAAACCTGGTTAAAACCGTCGATTACATCTACTATTTGTGCTCTTCCAGGCTACCAGTTTTTCCGTAATGACCGCACTGATCAGGGTGGGGGTGGCGTTGGGATTTACCTTCGCAGTGACATTCCTGCCCGAGTAGTTTCTCTTTCCTCCTCAGAAACAAAAGGATTCCTGGAGTATCTTTTCCTGGAGATAGTTTTACACCATAAAAAGATCCTGCTGGGGGTATTATACTGTCCAAATGATAAAATTAACTATTTTGACATATTAGAAGGTGTTCTGGAAAATCTCGTCCCTGTGTATGACCATGTCATATGTATGGGCGACTTAAACACTTGTTTATTAAAGAATAATTCTAGAGCACAAAAGTTAAAAACGCTAACGTCATCACTTAATTTAAACCTTCTCCCCATGTCCTCTGCGACACACTATTTTCCCAACAGTAGACCAACTCTAATTGATGTAATTGTCGTCTCTAACCCTAATTTTGTTTCCTCCCACGGTCAAATGACTGCTCCATTCTCGTACCACGATTTGATTTTCCTCACTTACAAAGTGCGTCCTACTAAGGTTAGAGGCAAAATTTATCTTCTGCGCGATTTTAAGCATATGGACCTGGATCGTTTGAGAGAGGATGTGAAATGTATTGACTGGTCGTCACTATTATCAGCTAATGATATTAATGCCATGGTTGAATCACTAACTACTGAGCTGATTAGAATATTTGATAAACATGCACCCGCTCGACCAGTACGGATGAAACATGCACCTGCTCCCTGGTTAACGCCAGTGATCAGAAGAACTATGGCTAAACGTGACAGAGCAAAAGCTCGACATAAAAAACTACCATCAAAGGAAAATCTTGACGAATACAAAAAACTTCGTAACATCTGCAACAGAATGTGTAGGGATGCTAAACGCCGCTATATTCACAGTAGACTTCAGAATACTTCCCAAGCGCAAGTTTGGGGATTCTTACGGTCATTAGGTGTGGGCAAAACCACGGATAGCTTTCAAACTACCGTGGACCTCAATGAACTAAATCAGTACTTCAGCACGCCACCTATAACATTAGATCCTGACACTAAGTCTGCTACACTTTCGTATCTATCTAATCTTGTTCCACCAGACCTGCCCCCTTTCACTTTTGAACCAGTCTCGGAGGAAACTGTTAAGAGGAATGTCCGATCTATCTCCACAAAAGCCATCGGTAGCGATAATCTTAGCCTGGATATGATACTTCCTGTGCTGGAGGATATTGCACCTGTGATCACTCACATTATTAATTTCTCACTTTCGTGCAATATCTTCCCAACACTCTGGAAGAACGCCTACGTTATCCCGCTACCGAAGACCTCCAATCCTTCCTCTTGTTCTCAATACCGTCCCATATCTATACTGCCTATCCTATCAAAAGTCCTAGAATCTATAGTTCACAAACAACTGTACTCCTACTTTACCATCAACAACCTCATGTGTCCTTTCCAATCCGGTTTCCGTCCATCACACAGCACCGTTGGAGCACTGCTGAATATAACCGAGGACATTCGGTATGCTATGGATAACACCAAGCTTACTGTAATTGTTCTGTTAGACTTTAGTAGTGCTTTTAACTCTGTAGATCTTGACATTCTTCTTGGTACCCTCCGAGCGGTTAATATTTCTTCCTCTACCATTGATTGGTTTCACTCTTATCTTTTCGGGCGCCGGCAGTGCGTGAAAACAGAAAATTCATCGTCTGATTGGTCTAACTTATCTGCCGGTGTTCCTCAAGGCGGCATACTCTCTCCACTTCTCTTTTCTGTTTTCATTAATAACATTTCACGTGTCATCTCTTCTCCCTTTCATCTGTATGCAGATGACTTACAGCTGTATCGTCATTGTCAGTTGTGTGAGTTGTCTGAGACTGTTGACTGCCTAAACGAAGACCTCTTGGCTGTTCAGTTATGGGGCAAATCTTTTGGCTTACTGGTTAACCCTGCCAAATCACAAGCAATGATCATTGGTAGCAGTAGGCTAAGAAGTAAAATTGACTGGCCATCTGTGCCCTGTATCAAGTATGCTGGGGTTCCAATAGCCTATCATGATAATGTAAAAAACTTGGGCCTGATCATTGACTGCAACATGTCTTGGACGTCTCACCTCAACGATGTTAGTAAACGTATGCATTTCACGTTTCACTCTCTCAGACGTCTCCAATATTTTCTCCCTTTCAACACCAAAATTATGCTCGCTCAATCTCTTCTTCTCCCTATTCTCGACTACGCTGATGTTTGCTTTCTGGATGTGACAGAGGAACAGCTTAATAAGTTAGAGCGCTTACAAAATCTTGCTATTCGCTTTATTTTCGGGCTACGTAAGTACGACCATGTGTCTCTTTTCCGCGCTCAACTTAAATGGCTGCCTATCCGATTTCGCCGTGATATGCACATCCTTTCGGTCCTTTTCAATATTCTCACAAACCCTAATATTCCTGAATACCTCAGCTCCCGCCTCAACCTGCTTCCTCCTTCAACCCGCTCCAGGCGTTCTTATATCACTATGATGCTCGATGTGCCTCGGAGTAACAGCAAATTTCGACTTCAGTCGTTCACAGTACGAGCTCCGCTACTATGGAACAAACTTCCTAAATACATACAGGACAGTACTACTATCGATATGTTTAAAAAACGATTAAGACAGCATTTCCTGACACAAGTTTACCCTTCATCATAAACTTTGATATTAATACGTGTATATCTATGTTTATTATATATATATCTATATATATCTATATATGTATACATATATTAAACTCAAACTCAAACTCAAACTCAAACTCAAATTCCTTTATTCAATATAAAAGCATTACACTTACTTATTGATTGTCAAATAAACACTACCACCGGTTCGGAAAAAGGAACACCCTGACCTGAGAAGAACCGGCGAAAGAAACTCAGCGGGTCTTTTTTTTTCTGTTATTTTTTTTTTTTGTCAAATTTATGTACATTTATGTACCTTACATAGTAGTATATGAGATATATGTGTATGAATGTGTATTTATATAAATATTTTTTTATAAGTAATTATGTGTGTAATAAATAGAAGTATATTTTTATTTGCTATCCATTATATATAAATATATCAAATCTATCTTATTTTAGTCTGCACTACATTGCCCGCTGATTGACTCTTATCACTCACCTCCATAGGTTGACTGGAAGAGATCTCTTTTAGAGATAAGTCCGCCTTTGCTCATGTTTTTTCTATTTTATTATTTTCTGTAATGTCTTTTTAGTGCAATAAAGAATATATACAATTTTTTTTAAAAGAATTAATAATATTTAATTTTTTTTTTTAAATATGTTTAAAAGCAGAAATTAAGGTCAGCTTTTTATTCTAATTTAGGTATGTATAGGTACCCAAGTCTATATAGGATTTATTTTCATAATTTTAGTTGTAATTTTAAATTATAAATTATATTTTTATTGTACTAAATAGTTTAATAATTTATCTCTGACCATAGCGATGCGATGAGCGCCGTAAATTCCTAAGAAAGAAAGATAAGATAAGAGCCGCTCAACACAATGAACACTAATGGGAGCAAAAACAAGCCCGCTTCAAATCAAGAAAAATATAACAATTATGGTCAGTTTGTTTGTAAAAGTAGTTTTTTTTTTGTAAAACTTGAAAATTAAAATTAATTTATTAATCTATGTTGAGTTATAGACAACTCACAGAGTTGTTCAGCCCAGTTGTTCAATAAATTAAAATTATATTTTTATATTAGTAAAATTTTGATGTATATTTATAGTTTTGAATATTTTATATTATAATTTTTATTTGTAATGATTTAAATTAAGATTTTATAACATTAGAAGTTTTAAAAGACTATTGTATTTAATTTATATAGGCATATCCGCAGCAAAAGCCCAAGCGAGCGAGCGATAAAGAGCGACGCCGGTAAACACAATAAACAAAGCGAACAAACAATAGCCCGCTTCGAGTCACTGAGATTACAGATAAGAATAAGTATTTTGAATAAAATACGTATTTAGAATATTTACAATATTTCTAAAATGCAATTTGCTAGTGACCCAATGAACCAAATTTGCCTATTTGGTATCTGTGGAATCGTCTCTTCGTCACGGGAAGTATTAGACGATTTTGGACTTTCAAATTTTTTATATAGTTTGGTTCTATGTAGGTCACGAAGTAACAACCCATATTTACTATATGGGGGTCTAAAACGGGTGCCTCGAGAGGAAAATGCTTAAAATTTTGTATTTTAATTGTATTCTTATAATTTTGCTTAAAGTGTAATTGTACTAAAACTATAGAAAAACTGAATTTTTTGTACAATAAAGATCTAGTACCCACCTAGCTATTGTAATAAATTAATTAGGGGGTTATCGATACCGCTGAATTTTAAAACAATTTTGAAAATTGGATTTTTTTAATATTTTTGTTTTATTGCGATAACTTTTGAATGAATAGACCAATCTGAAAACTAAAAGCACTATTGTATTTATGGGATTTTCCTCTCTTACATAACATATAATATTTTTATAAAATTGCACGGGGTCCGGTTTTCCGGCCACGCCCTAAACTTGTTTTTTTGCCTTTTATTCGCCGAGTTTTAGTGATAAAAATCTTAACTTGGTACCAAAAGATGCGGGCTGGTAAGACCTTTCAATTAGTGTGTTAAAAAAGGTACCTTACCGCTTTGGATTTGGCAGCGTATTTAAAAAAGGTTTTGAAATCTCACCTTTTTTACGGTTTTTGCCTTTTTAAGGGCTGAAATGAAATCCGTTTTGAAAGATTTTCATGCCACTATTTACACTGCACAAAACCGCACTCTTTGGTACCACTTTTGTTAAAATCCGAGAACTTTTTACCAACTATTCTACATCTTGGTTCCTCAAAAATCATTATAATGCAACGGAACAGTACAGTCCCTTGTACATTAACTATGTATCCTATTATATTATTTATTTATTTATTTATGTACCAACAGAGTATACAGAGAATAATATAAATGAAAAATGTGTACAAAGGGATAACTTATCTCTAACAAGAGATCTCTTCCAGAAGCCCTGAATCTAGTGGAAATCTCCAAAATAAATTAAACTTAAGTGGAAAGAAAGTGTTGCTTGACTCTGACTTTAAACGATCTTATTGTGACATTATTATAGAAAATATTATCTGGAAGAGAGTTCCATAGGCGAGCGGCAACAACGGAAAACGAGTTACCATAGGAAGCAGTATTAAAAAATGGTACCTCAAGAGTTTTCGACGCCACACATGCGCATACTGGTCTTTCACGAGCAGGACAAAACAGAAAACGCTCATGTAGGTAATCAGGGCTACCATGTTTTAATATTTTAAAAAGAAGCGATAATATGTGCAAGCTCCGGCGAAGTCGGATAGGAAGCCACTTTAACTGACGTCGATATTGAGAAATGTGATCAAATTTGCGCAGACCGTAAATGAAACGTATGCACAAATTTTGAAGTCTATCTAGTTTATCAAGTAGCTCATCATTCGCATAAAGATAGCAAACATCAGCGTAGTCCAGGATGGGAAGAAGAAGGGATTGTGCAAGTAAAATTTTTGTTTTGAAAGGAAGGAAATTCTGCAAACGTTTTAGAGAATGCAGAGAGAAATGGACACGTTTACTGACTTCGTTAACCTGAACTCTCCGTGATTAATTGCAATCTATGACTAACCCCAGATTACAAGCTTGGTCACTATATGCAATTTGAGTTCCACCATAGACAATTGATGGTACAATATCCCAATTAATCTTGCTACGTAACTGTCTGGTACCTATTATCAATGCATTCGACTTCAAGTGATTAACAAGAAGCCCAAAGGATGCAGCCCAGTTCTAAATTTTTGCAAGATCATAATTTATATCATGTATGGTCGAACACAGATTTGATAAGGTGGCGTGTGTATAAAGTTGTAAATCGTCTGCATAGAGATGGTAGTGAGAACAAAATAACTTTGGTAATTTCATTAATGAAGATTGAAAACAGAAGAGGAGAAAGTACGCCGCCTTGCGGAACGCCAGCATAAAGATCAGCCCAGTCCGAAGAAGCCTCATCAGACTTTACCATCTGCCGACGACCACGAAGATAATTTAGATAATTATTATTTTTTTTAAGGTATAGGTTGGCGGACGAGCATATGGGCCACCTGATGGTAAGTGGTCACCATCGCTCATAGACATTAACGCTGTAAGAATTATTAACTATTCCTTACATCGTCAATGTGCCACCAACCTTGGGAACTAAGATGTTATGTCCCTTGTGCCTGTAGTGACACTGGCTCACTCACCCTTCAGACCGGAACACAACAATACTGAGTACTGTTGTTTGGCGGTAGAATAACTGATGAGTGGGTGGTACCTACCCAGATGGGCTTGCAAAGCCCTACCACCAAGTAACAAAGCCCTACCACCAAGTACAAAGCCCTACCACCAAGTACAAAGCCCTACCACCAAGTACAAAGCCCTACCACCAAGTACAAAGCCCTACCACCAAGTACAAAGCCCTACCACCAAGTGACAAAGCCCTACCACCAAGTAGATTCGAACCAATCAATCACAGGCTGAGCGAAGGATACCAAGCAATACATCAAAGTCGACTGAATTAAAGGCATTGCTAAAATCGCGCAAAATGAGAATAGTAAACTCTCTTTTGTCCATAGCAAAGCGAATGTTTTCAGTGACTTTAAGCAGTGCGGTGGAAGTACTGTGACCGGAGCGGAAACCGGATTGAAAAGGACTAAGGAGATGATTATGTGTTAGGAATTCTGACATTTGCTTATGTACAACGTCTTCAAGGATTTTTGATAGGATAGGCAAAACAGAGATGGGACGAAATTGTGAAAATGAAGAGGGATTTGATATTTTAGGTAAAGGAATCACTTGTGCTAACTTCCAAACTGTTGGAAAGGTATTGGATTCAAAGGAAAAGTTTATAATGTGAGTAATAACAGGGCTTAAAGAGTCAAGGACAGGTATTAACATATCCCGACTAATGTTGTTATTACCAACCGCCTTGGAAGTGATAGACAGGATGCTTCTCTTGACTTTTTACCTTAATACTTGATTTTTTACCTTAATTTTCCTAATTGAAGCGTGCTTTTCATACAATTTCGTCAAAGATTCGTTAAAATAGGCCACCTTATCGTCAACATTCGTAAACGCATACACATTATTCCAGTCAATACCATTGGCGTCATGACATAAATTTGCAATATTTATATTTTTCATATTGCGTCTTAAAATTGTTTTGGTCTTGCGCTTTGAGAAGGAGAGTTTATAGCTAACGAAGAGTAAATCATGGAAGGAGAAAGGAGCTGTCAGCTGACCATGAGCTCACACACTGTGAGGGTTGGAGACAATAATGACATCAAGAAGAGACGGAGTACAATTGTTTGGTGAAAAATGAGTTTCTGAGAGAGGAAGAATAGTATAAAAAAAAGAAGACACGATAGATTTTAGATTTGTCGCTCTGTGATCATTTTTCACGAGACAAGTGTTAAGATCACCCATTATGATCACATGTTCATAAGAAGGTGAAAGTTTCTCAAGAAGGTCTTCAAAGGTGTTAAATAATTAATATTTAAGGAAGGACAATAGAGGACCCCTAAAAGGAGTTTAGTATGATGGAAAGAAATTTCTATGAAGAGGTATTCAAGGATGTTAGGGGAAAGTTTGAGGATCGTTGTATTAACTGAAAGGGTATATTATTTCGTAAGAAAATGCAAACACCTCCCCCTCTCTGAGAAACTCTGTCATTACGAAGTAGAGTGAAATCCGGTAAAGTGTAAAGAGTCGAAGGAAGAGAAGGTTTTAACCAAGACTCAGAAATAATGATACCGTCGACCTGCACGTTGCTAAATGATGCGAGAAAATGCGGAATGCTTTGCGCATTTATGTGTACAAAATTAAGACCATTAGAATTGTAGGAAAAGATAGAATTTAATTGTGAATCAATGGTCAAGCCTTCACTATCAAAAGATTGATTATGGCTAGAAACACTACGGAAATCATCAGAGGAGCATGAAAAGAAATCATCATTTATACAAGCATCACTTAAGTCAGACATATAGATATAAAATAAATATTAATATATAAATATATATACCTTAATCTAAATAAAAGAAATAACAAAAACAATTAAACGAAATAAAAATACTATTAATCACAAGCGATACAAATAATCTCCCACATTATTTGTCCCTGGCTTAATAAATACATAACAAAAAGAGAAACAAAGAAGAAAAAGAAAAAAAAAAGTCTATATCTATGCTACACATCTACCATTATACAAGCACAATAATAAATAAAAGAAAACAACTTAGATGACACAAATATTTTGAAAATCTAAATAGCAGCAACAAAATATAGATATTAAATAGATATCTATTTTAAATTTTAAAATGCAAAAAAAAAGAAACATAGCTGCTTATTCACCACAAAGTTAAAAAAAATTCAAGCAGAATATCCGAACGCTAATCTACTGTCAAGCGTGTTAATGTCAGTTGTCACACGTCAGTGTTTTGACTGTTGTTCAAGTACCTTGCCTTTAAGGTTAAATTATACTGGTTAAAAAGAATTGAAAGAATTTGACGAATTTTTAGATTACCGACTCGTAAATAAGAAAAATAAGAGTAACATATTATTAATTGGCAGCAAAAGACCAACTACAGGGACACAAATACATAGACACGGGTGATGTAATGATTGGTACACAGCAATTATGGAAATATATGAGAAACCTTTACTTTGTAGTACATTTAACCCGCCGAGATCTTGTCTTCTGGTCCGGCGCACTGGAGACTTGAGAAAACTTTTCGCAAAGATCCTTTAATTCTGGCGATGTAAGGATCTTTTTACGGCTTTTATCTGGAAGCGCCACAATGATTACTCGGTCAGATGTCCAGCAATTTTTCAAACCGAAATGTTTCCGAGCAGCAACGAATAATTCTTGCCTGGGCTTAGTCAAAAATTCCGATATAGTAACTCCAGACCCTTTAAGAGATGTTTTAGAGTTCCAAACAAGATCTCTGTGCTTTGTGGCAATAAAACGAACCAGTATTGGTCTTGGTTTTTCCTTTTTTGTGCCAAGACGATGGCATATATCCAGCTGTGAAGAATCAATACTAGTCAGCTTTAATTGATTGTGCAACACGGATTGAATCCTGCTCTCAACTTGCTCGTCAGTACTCTCCGGCAGAACGTGAAAAAGCAGCACTCTGCTGCGGGAACGAGCTTCCTGCATATCAAAACCCACCGAGAGCAGCTGTAATTGCTGACGAAGCATACTAAGCATCTTCCAGATTTCATCTTTGAAAGCGGCATAGTCCGAGGCGAGAGAACTGAAGTCTCCAAAGGTAGTGGTCGGTGGTTTAGTGCTTCCTTGTGCTTCCTTGTGCTTGTGTTGACAGTGAGAGCATTTTATCAAATTGATTCATGCGGGATTCGAACATTTTAACAATGTCATCCATGTTCTTGCTGAGCTGGTTATGTAAATCCATTGTACTTGTATTAATGTTGAGAATTGATTGTGAACCAGGTAATGTGGGAATTTATATTAACTTTAACACTTCATATATTATTTTTTGCAGAAAAATGTAATTTTTTTTTTCCATCATTATCTACTTAAAAAAAGAAAATTCCTATGACAGTGCTTCCAGACGATGACTAAGTTATAAGTACATTGAGACAAAAGGGGAAAATCCTTCATGGACGCCTGGGAATGGAGGGCCTAGGCAGTGCCGGACTCTTACCGGCTAAAAACCCCTTTTGTCAAAGTGCAGATTACTAAATTATTAGTTGATCATACAACAGGTTTAGGCCTTACTTGCTATTAATCTAAATTAATCTAAAGGTGTTTTTTTATTTAGGTATGTTGTTTTTTTTGTGTTTTTTTTTTCATTATTATTGATTTTCCAGCGCGACACGTGCGTTTGGTATATAGTAGGTTTTTTTTTTATTTTATTTTTTTATTATATTTCTCTTACATACTATACTATAAATGCATGCATTTCTTATGCATTTATATTACACTACTTTGGAAGCCTACTCCTGATTTACACTAAAGACTTCACACAGCGTCATCCGCGTGCTCTATGTCCTCTTGTTGGTATAATTATGTGTGTGTATGTATATGTATATATATAATTATATTTATTATTGATAAGAAAGTAAAGTCAAGTCCGGTGCTCCTCCCTCTCTTTCATCTTCTTTATCAGTTGATCTCGAGTTTTGTCGTCGCCGTTCCAGATGGCCATCCTTAGGTTATAGTCCAGGATGGCGTCGTCTGACTCTCTCTCTCTGCACGTTGAATGAGGCGTGCTATGACGTCCTCTTGTGCTCTGTCCGTGAAGTAGACACAGGTCTTGGTGTGTCGAGAGAGAGCGACCACTGCATGAGGGACGCTTTGGGTGAGCTGGGATTTATTTGTTGTTGTACGCAAAATAAACACCGTTTCGCATGTGAGCCTCTTTGCCTCGTGGATAGTCAGTGTTCGCGATCCCGATTCTGTCCCGAACCCTTGACTGATCAGGAGTTCCTTTTCGGCCTGGGTGTGGGTCAAGTACAGGGTGTTCTCTGCGTTCGGAATGACTATCCCACTGTACGGCTTGCGGGTTAAGGAGGGCACGAGGAGGTTGGCGGAATATATGCCCTCGTATACCTCACTCAGTGCGTATGCGACGTCCTGTGGGTTCCTGTACGTACACAACAGCTCTCTACTAATGGCTGCTACGGCGTTTGGGTTATTGTGTTTTATCGAGAACAAATTGTGCCTATCTATGAAAGGAAGTTGGTTGATGTCTCCGACCAGGGTTATATCTTCAGCGCCTGCGATTTCCGTGGCCATCACTATTGCTCCCAGATGGTTCATGAGAGCTTCGTCAACTATCAGGCGTTCACAATTTAGTTGCTCTGTGACGCCGTTTACTAATAGTGAGGCCATGGTTCGAACTTTAGATTTGGCTAATGATGTATCATTGCCAAAGCGCAGGGCTATTTTTTCCCTTATGTCCTTGACTGCTTCCCTAGTGGAGGTCACGATGAGGTCTGTGTCGATATTGGCATGGTTGACTATCCATGAGGTTTTTACACACCCGGGCACGCCGTTAATCCATGTAATGGATGGATTCGCCAGGTTTAAAGGCCCGCCTTCCGACAGTTCGCCGAAGATGGCTCTCGCCATTCCGAGGATTCTGTCTTCCAGCATAATCCTCGTGCACCTGGCGACTACGACCTTGGTGTCGCTAATAGGACTCGTTGCCCGGGTGTGTAGGTCCTCTCCCGACTGACTCTTCTCGAGTTCAAGGAATCCTGTGGATGCGCTATATGCCGCCATATACTGTCCCGATGCTCTACCGTGTATTACCACTTGAGCTTCGAGATCGTAAATCGCGGCCTCCACCTCTTTCAGCTGGACTTCTAAGAGTTTCAGGTTGCCACGCTGGTAAGTCCGCAGTATGGTACTGCACAGATCTTCATTGACTTTTCGCGTGGCTGCCGTGATCGCCAGGTATTCTCTTAGGGCGTTCGACAAGTAGTCCTGCTGATTTTCCACAGGTTCCAATCGGGGGGGTAGTACCTTGCCCATCGCCGCTGGTTGGTTCGTGCGGTATGCGTGGCGGCATGCTGTACCTCTCTGCCTGATGTTGTTGGCGCCGTGAACCTCTCAATGGCACGTTGTTGTTTGTTCATTGTTCTCGATTTTTTTTTGGTTGATTGGTTTTCTGAATATATTTATGGTACGTTTGAGGGTTGATAAACATGCTGAATGCCCAGATGGAGGGCATCGAGCGGCGCCTCCTCCCGGAGCCTCGGCTAAGACTGTCCTGGCGCAAGCAAAGAGCCGCATCAAGCTAAATGATGTCGGCTTGACTGCTGTGCACTTCAGGACAGCGGCCACGGGGGCACGGATGCTCGAGGTCCCGCCGGGCACGAGTGATGCGGAGAAGGCGGCGGATGCCCTGGCGGACAAGCTCCGTGAGGCCCTGAGCCCGGACGAAGTCCAGATCCACCGACCGACGAAATGTGTGGAGTTAAGGGTTAAGAATCTGGACGACTCCGTGACGGTTGAGGAGGTGGTCGCTGCGGTGGCCGGAGAGGGAGGCTGTGCCGCTGGGGCAATCAGGCCGGGCACCATCGTCTGGGGACCGAGCGGCTCTGGTTCACTCTGGCTGAGCTGTCCCATAACAGCCTCCAAGAAAGTTGTGGAAGCCGGCCGCATCAGGGTGGGGTGGGTTTTGGCGCGGGTTACGTTGCTCGAGCCGAGGCCGCTCCGTTGCTTCAGGTGCCTGGAGGGGGGCCACATGGGGGCCAAATGTGATAGGGGAGTCGACCGCAGCCGTCTGCTTCCGCTGCGGCCTCCCCGTTCACAGAGCGCGTGACTGCACCGCCGCTGAGGAAAAGTGTGCCATATGCTCAGCGGCCTGCAAGCCGGCGGCGCATGCCGTTGGCAGCAAAGGGTGCCCGGGCAGTAGAGCTCGCCCTGCGCCAAGGAAAGGAGGAGTGGTGGCGAAAGGCCCCGTTGCCGCGTCCCAACGGCCCGCGGAGGAGCCCATGGAGACAGCGTCGTAATGGCCCTACGCTGTCTCCAGGCCAACATCAACCACTCTGCTAGAGCTCAGGACCTTCTAGTCCAGAGCATGGCAGAGTGGCAAATTGGTGTCGCGGTGGTATCGGAGCCCTAAGTCGTTCATTTACGGGACGACTGGGTCTCCGACCACGAAGGAGTGGTGGCCGTCGTCGCCCCTGCCATCGCTGGTTCCCCTGCTATTGAAGGGGTAGCCAGGGGCAGAGGGTTCGTGGTTGCTATGGTCGGGGGTACGGCGATCGTGGGCGTGTACGCTTCGCCCAATCGGAGTCTCGCGGAGTTTGAACAGCTGCTCGTCGAGGTCGGGGCTCTGGTTTGGCAAGTATCGCCTAACCCGGTGCTAGTTGCGGGGCAGAGGCATACTCCATAAAATACATAAGCAAAAAAAAATACAATGCACGTTAAGGTCTAGAAACCATGTATCTAAGTGAGTTACAAAAAAGTTTGCTCATCCCAAAAACACAAAAGTTAAAATGGATTAATAATAATTATAGTTGTTTAATAATGGTAAAAAGAAACAAATGTAAATAAGACTTTGTAAATAAAAAATTTCGTAATAAAGGTAAAAGTAGATATTAAAAAAAAAAAATATATCCATCATGCACATGAAAACTAAAATACATTCGTTTACCATAATGACATGACTATATAAAAAAAAAAAGTAATTTTATCCATTTAATTGTAGCTAACGAATACAGATTGAGAAACATGTATCTAATATAAAATAAATAAAATGTAAAAAAAAAATACAGACGAATTGATAACCTCCTCCTTTTGGAAGTCGGTTGAAAAGGAACACTTCTAATAAAATTTGTTATCTATATCTATAGAGTAAGTGCGGCATATTTGGGATAAATGTTTGTTTTTTTGCGAATATCTTTAAACAAGAAACAGTATAGTTCGAACAAGAATGCGTTAAATTATTTTTAAATTTCTAGATATCGAGCTATTCCACATTACCTGGAGTAACTCAAATATACCGACCTTCCTCAATTTATTAGACATGAAAAAAAAGTGTGCCAAAACACAATCATCCAAGTCACTAGCAATTGACAGTTGGCTCAGATGTCAACTTGTCAAGTGTCAACCGTATGGAATTGATAAACAAATATACCCGATTTAACGTGTAATTTGGATAAAGAATAAAAATATTGTAATTGGTACGGGTACACTAATAATAATTAAACGAAAAGAAAATATAGTATCATAATTACCCACAAGAATTGACCATTGTGGGACAATATAAACATCATTGTGATGTGATGTGATGAAATTTCGTCGCGTAAGTGGCCTTTTGCTGGCGTCAGGAAGAGCTGAAGGGCTGACTCGAGGCAGCACAGAGCTGGCAGGCTTGTCAACGGACTGTGATGAAGGCGATGGACTGGGGAACATCTTCAGGCATTCATCGAAATCTTCCTGAGTGGTGACACGCCTGCGCTCATTATTTGGCAGTTTGATATATATGTTTCCATTAAGGGTCCAGGTGTTAGTTATGCCAAAACTTTTTCTTGCTTTTGTGAAGAGAGATTGACGAACCTTAGTCAAGAATTCACTCAGCACAACTGGAGACGATTTCAATTTCTTTTTATTACTCCAAATGAGACTTTTATCTTTTAAGTCATTAAATCGAACAACAATGGGTCGAGGAGCCTTCTCAGACTTACTTCCTATACGATGGCAGTACTGGATCACACCTGGCTGGATATCAGGGATGCCCATCAACACTTGAATTGTTCCAAGGACAGTTGAAACCAAGTTCTCACCTTCAGCCTCCTGAATACCACCGAACAGCAGAGCATTTCTTCTAGAAGTGTTGTCGATGTCATCAATTTGTGAAGATAAATTAGTGACAAGTGTCCTTAGGAGGTCCAAGATATTCCACACTGAGGCCTTAAACTCTTTAAACTCACTTGCAAGTTTATCAAGACTATTCCTGTTACCTTTAGTGCTACTTGTGGATTTCAGTTGTTTTTCGATTTCTGCCATCCTATTACCAAGCTATTCTGCTTTGTTTTTATGAACTTCCAGTATATCTTCCACTCTTGCCATTGTATTTAAGAATAAATAATGTTTTATTTGTGATGTGTAAAAAATTCCTTGGGAAAGTTTGTAGAGCCAACAGGTGAGTGTAATTATTATGCAATTAAAGACATAAGAACCACAATAACTTATGTAAAGTAGCCTATATATGTCACTTATGTAAAATATTACTTTTTTAAACTGTTAAAATAAATTTTAAACAAAAAAATAAAGAAAATTTTGGAGAGTGATTTTTTTAACAGTGTGCACTTTTTGACACCTACCGCCAAAAAAAAAAATTTCACAATTTTAGTTTTATTGTTATTTAGTCTAAGATTATTTACGCTAAACCTAATGTACTATATCAGCTATAGCATTGTTTACGTCGTCGTACTGTACCTGTTTTCTATTATTTTTAAAAACTAAGGAGGTGTCATCAGCAAACAATACTATGTCATGTTTGTTCCCAACAAGAAAGGGCAAGTCATTTATATATGTGAGAAACAGAAAAGGTCCAAGAATTGATCCCTGAGGGACCCCCATACATGACATGACATGACATCGCGAGGCGACCTGTCTCGCCACGGCCGGAGTGGCGCATGCAGTCCACCGCATCCGCGCTCTGGGCCTCGAGGTGGCCTTGCACAAATCCGAGGTTCTTGTTTTTCATGGACCTTGGAACGCGCCACCTCAGGGAGCGGCGATAACCATCGGCGGAACTTCCATAACGATCGGGTCGACGATGAAGTACCTGGGACTCGTCCTCGATGGCAGGTGGAAGTTCGAGCAGCACTTCCGGCGCTTGGCCCCGAGACTGGTGGTTTGCCCAATATTGGAGGGCCAGGCAATCCAGCGAGACGCCTTTACATCGGAGTGGTGCGCTCGATGGCGCTGTATGGTGCGCAGATATGGGCGGACGCACTGAGCGCCCGCAACGTCGCTTCGCTGCGACGTCCGCAGCGGGTGATGGCGCTCAGAGCGGCTCGGGCGTATCGTACGGTGTCCTACACCGCAGCCTGTCTACTGTCCGCAAGCCCGCCATGGGACCTCGAGGCCGAGATCAACTCGAACGTCTACTGGCGGGCCAAGGCTGCAAAAGCGGAGGGGAACTCACCCAACAGACAATATAAAAATTTTAGGCCTAATAATTGACAATAAATTGACTCTCAATCCCCACATTCAACATATATGCAAAAAATCAACAAATTTATACAAGTCATTAGCAAGGACCGCAAAAATACAATGGTGATTGAGTGCCAAGATAGTAAGAACGATGTAACGATGTACGTTGCTGTTATAGAGCCAATAATACTATACTCTGCCAGCGTGTGGGCATCAGCGGTGGAAAAAATATCTATCCAAAAACAACTAAATAGCGTCCAGAGGGGGTTCGCCCAAAAATCAGTAAGTCATATAGGACGGTTTTGCTGAACGCCGCGTTAACCCTCTCTGGCCTTATCCCGCTGGACATGCGCGTCAAAGAGGCAGCTGCTCTATATGAAGCCAAGCGAGGGAAGCCACAAGAAGTGCTCAAAGGAAGAGAGGTAGAAGGAAGAGCGAGTTACCTCGAAACACCGCACCCGGCAGAGGAACTAAAAATCGTCTTCTCACACTTCGGCGAAAATTAATCGGGAGATGCTGATGGCGGGGAACTGATGATCTTCACAGATAGCAGCAAAATTGAGGCACGGGTAGGAGCAGCGCTGACGTCGTGGTGCGGAGGTAGGGAGATAGCAGCGAGAAAATTCGCACTGGCTCCTTACTGCTCAGTGTACCAGGCGGAACTGTACGCGCTCTACCAAGCAACGAACCTCGCGGCCAAACAGGGAAAAAAATCTGTGAGGATCATTAGCGACTCGAGATCAGCCCTAGAAACGCTAGCAGACCGTACAACCACGAACAACATCGCAGTGGAAATAAAGAGAAACTTCAAGGACCTAGCGGCCAGCGGTAAAACAACAAGATTCTCCTGGGTAAAGGCCCATGCCGGAATGTGGGGTAACGAGAGAGCGGACGAACTAGCGAAGGAGGCGACACTAAAATCGAAAACGAGTGCTAATTACGATAAATGCCCCTTATCGTATATTAAGTGGAATATATGAAGGGAGACGATTGCCAAATGCAACGAGAGATACCAGGGTTCGGACAAGGCAGAAGTTACAAAAATATTTTTTCCAAATTTAGAAAAAGCCTATAAGCCTAGAGCACGGATGCGATGGACCGCATGTGCGACGCCAGCTGTGGCGAGGTAGGCCGCCTCCCGGTGGGTACTGCCGCGGGCCGACACGAGGGTGTCGTCAGCGTAACATGTGACGCTGACCCCCCGCAGGGTGGCCCTGCGCAGAACCCAGTCATACCCGATGTTCCACAGGAGAGGACCCAGTACAGAGCCCTGTGGGACACCGCATGTCATGAATCTCCTTCCTAATCCCCCTTGCGTCGGGAACACCACCGCCCGAAAAATAATCGGCGATGGTTGGCCGCAGGTAGCCCGGCACATTGTGGTACCGCAGAGCTTCCATTATGACCTCCCAGGGCAGAGAGTTGAAGGCGTTGGCTATGTCCAACGAGACAGCCAACAAAACTCAACCCTGCGTCACCTCCTCCTCTACCAGGTTCCTGACCTTGGCGATCGCGTCCAGCGTCGAGCGGCCGGGGCGGAAGCCATACTGCCGCTCGTTGAGGCCTGGCTCCATGCTGTCGACTAGGCGGATGGCGAGCACACGCTCAAAGAGCTTGCTCACCTCGTCGAGTAGCACGATTGTGCGGCAGTCCGCGCCATGTTGCGATCTACGGCCAACGGAGGTCGCAGCTGAGGCTCCGGGAGGAGGCGGCGCTCGATGCCCTCCATCCGGGCATTCACCGTATTGCCGAATTGCTCCCGGTTGGAGCGTAGCGCCTCCTCCATGATGTTCTTAAAATTGGAAGCGTCCGTCGTCACCGATGTTTTACGCATCTCAGCCACATCCCGGTGCAGCTCTGGCCTGAGAGCTGCGCATTGGCCGCTTCGAGACGCGCCACGTCTTCCGTCATGGTTAGGGCCCTGAGATCGGCTACCGCGCCATTGATTGAGTTCGCGGCAGTCTTCAGTGCCCTTACAAAGGTGCCCTTCAGGTTACCAGATTTATCGGCAACCTGTATCACCACGTCGCACGCCTCCTGGACAGCTGCGTCCAATGCGGCCGACGTCTTCGTCACGTCTTCCGGGCCATTTGGTAACTCAGAGTTGCGCTTTCTGATACGGGCCGCCCACTCCTCCATGGCCACCTTGGCCTCTTCATTGTAAGCGGCCAGTGAGTCTCCATCTCGAAGCGCTGGTCCGATCTCTTTTGGGAGTTGAGCTCCTCCATCGATCTACCGAGGCCAACGTAGAGTCCATGGGAAGCTGGACGCCCGCGCCCCCTTTTATTGGCTGGCTTGAGCCATCTACTGATGGTGGACTCCGAGTCGCTGCGCTGAGATGTCGCGTCGCTATCGGAGCCCGAGAGGCTGTCCATTGCGTGGGACCGCTTCTCTCCCTTCCTCCTTCTTTTGTCGCCGAGTGGCTGACTCGAGGCGACCGTCTCCATGCTGCAGACCGACGAGTCTGACTCTGGGAGCCGCTCCAGCCGGACTACGAGGCCTTTAAGTAGGCCAGGGTCTTCCTTATGTACAGTTTAATTTACACTATTACTACGACTACTTAATCTACTTAAAACTACTCCTTCTCTCTCCGTTTCGGTTTCCATTGTGGTTGCAGTATGGGCGTCGTAAAAAGATTCTGGTGCGACTTTGTCCCCTCCAGATTTCGAAGTGGGACGGTCCGACCCGTGAAGCGGATCGGAGAGGGAGTGACACCCTCCTGGAGAATTATTATGTTTAGTAGCACTCATTTTTTTTAAAAGTTGCCGGGGCTGCCGGCGAGACGCAGTCATGACCGGAATACGCTCCGGCCATGCATCCCATCGCGCTGCGTCGCCACTTGGGATTCGGGGTGATTTTTGATGAGGTTTTCTTCCTCTAAACAAAACAAAATTTACAAAATGTACAAACTCCTTAAAAGTAAATATATAAAAACAAAATATTTACAGACAACATAAATAAAGAAACATAATATTTATATCCTACGTGAAGTATATTTACAAAATATGTACAACTCCTTCTTTGCCACGAGGCCACGCACACAGTCCACTCTGAAAACAGAGAAAGACCGGGAGCGACCCGTGGCATGCCCTCCGCGTCAGTCTTAGCCGTGGCCGGCGAGCAAGCTCAAGCCGGCCCCGTTGCCCAGGGTGCGCCACGAGGAGGCGACTGTCATGCACCCCGGCACCGAGTCAACCTAACCTAACCTTTTTTTTTTTTGTTTTACTAGGAGGAAATGCATTTACGCATTCCACCCGTCACTATCAAGGCAACCGGCCAAGATGGTCACGGCGCCGCCGACCGGGTCTACGTCGGCGCAGCGGGAGGGAGTTGGGATCGTCCTCCCGCTGTCGCTCCGCCTCCTCCTTCGCGGACATTACGGCTTCACTGAAGATCCGTAATGCCGCCCACGCCGCTTCACTCGCGACCATCTTCCTAATCAGGGCCGGAAGCGAAAGGTCCGATCCAATTACCGTGGACAAGGCTGCGCGAGGCTCAGTCCAGGCTGGGCACTCTGCGCGCGTGTGCTGGGCCGTGTCCACGGCTCCGTCGTCGCAATGATGACATACCACCGACGGCTCTCTCCAGACCACTTCGCACAGGTATTTGGCGAAGCAGCCGTGACCGGTTATGAACTACGTCAGGTGGTACGTCAGTGGACCGTGCTTGCGCTCTCGACCCACTCTCTCAAAACGGGCCGAATCGCCGCTACGAGCTCCGCATTCGCGCCCGGGACTCGTAGCCGATCCTCCCACTTATCTAAGAGGCCTCTAAGAGGCGTCTTGCCTCTTCCCTCCACTGCTGCACTTCACGTAGTGGAGGTGCGTTCCCGCCTGCTCTTGCAGGCTTGACCCGCCAGTAGACGCTCGAGTTGATCTCGGCCTCGAGGTCCCATGGCGGGCTTCCGGACAGCAAGCCGGCCGCAGTGAATGACACCATCCGGTAGTTAGTGCCTTCTGCGTGCAACCGGAACGTTACTCAAGATATCAATTGAGAAATCGTTGGCGGTAGTTGTTAATAATATTTCCTTTGTTCTTAAAATAGACAAATGTCATCTTAGTCTACCCGTGACCACGAACACTGTAAAGTGCTCGAAACGTCGGGATGTTTAAAAAAAAAAAAATTAATATACGCGATTCAAATCCGTTATAATTAGTTTTATTTAAATGTGTAATAATCGCGAAAATTTAAGATAACATTATGCCTTAATTATGAAAAATTTAAGACAACATTACCGTCCGGTACGCCCGAGCCGCCCTGAGCGCCATCGCCAATGGCGCTCAGTCCGACACCTCCCTCTCGATTTCGGGCTCCATCGCAGGTGGGACGAACGCTCCACGCTCCGGAAAAAGTTCCTCCGCGATGCGTCCCAGAAGCTGCGGCTGGATGGTGGTGGTGAGCGGGGGTGTCCAGGGTCGGAGCTTCTGCCTCACGACCCGGTACGGTCTTCCTCACGGATCTGCGTCGAGAGACGCTAGCCACTCCACCCATGCCGCTTCCTTCGCCTGTGCGATGGCCTTCTGGAGCGATACGCAAGCCTCCCTGTTGGAGGTGTAAAGAGCCTCCTCCAGGGCGTGGTCGCGTATCCTTCTCCTTCTGGACCTGGTGTATTGGCGACGGGCCGCAACGCACGCTTTCCGCAACGTCCGTAGCTCCGGGCGCCACCAGTAAACTCGACGACGTGGAGTCTGAGGCTTCACCCTCGGCATCGGCGAGAGAGACTCCGGTTAGGAGAGGCGTAGACTGCCACGAACGCTGTGCCATTCACAATCGCGGCCACGCACCCTCTGCCCTTGGCCACCCGATCGATCACTCCGTCGTGGTCGGAAACCCAGTCGTCCCGTAAATGAACGACATAGGGCTCACGATCGCCACTCCGATTTGCCACTCCGCCATGCTCTGGACTAACAGGTCCTGGGCTCTGGCGGAGTGGTTTAAGTTGGCCTGGAGACAACGCAGGACCATTATTGTGCGGTCTCCATAGGCACCTCAGTCCTTTGGTACACGGTGACGGGCCCTTTCGTCACCGCACCTCCCGTTCTTTTGGCGGGGCGACCTTTGCCGCCCTGGCACGCCTTACTGCCCAAGGCGTGCGCCGCTGGTTTACCGGCCGCTGAGCACAGGACGCAGTTCGCTTCAGCGGCGGTGCATTCGCGGGCCTTGTGGTCGGGCTGACCGCAGCGGAAGCACAGACGGCTGCGGTCCACACCCCTATCGCACACTGCCCCTGTATGGCCTCCATCCAAACATTTATAGCAGCGGAGTGGCCTCGGCTCGAGCAAAAGCACTCGCGCCGAGATCCACCCCACGCTGATTCTGCCGGACACCAGAACCTTCTTGGCCGCTGCGACAGCGACCTGCAGCCGTCTGCGCCTCGGACTACCACGCCTGGCCTAATGGCGTCGACGGAACAACCTCCCTCGCTGGCGACCGCTGCCACCACCTCCTCCGACGTCACCGAGTCGTCCAGTACCCTTAGTACGAGTTTGACAGTTAACTTCATGTAATTTACTTTCGGTTTTCTTTTCATACAAATCCTATCAGCGCCCCAAGCGTAAACGCAGAGGAACTAAAATCGGCAGTACGAGTTTTTATTACTAACGTTATCGACTTCGAAGTCGAAATAACGCGCGGTTTTCGACATTTTGGTAGTACGAGTAACACTTTTGACAGATTTACGCAAGTAAATTGACGTTTTCGTTACTTTCTTATCGAGTTTGAACTCACTTAATTTATTTCGGTGAGCGTCAGTGAAACCTATTTTTGAAAATTAATTACTAAACATGTGAGGCAATATAATGCTTGAAAACTAACTACAACTGTTACGGTAGTCTTTTAGAACATTAAAAAGCAACGAAACTGAATTCTGCGGTGAAATTTATCTTTAATTAGCCGTATTTTAAACTAACATATTTTCTTGAGAATTGCCTTAGAAAATGTTACTATTTTTTGCGTTAACATGTGAAGAAGAAATGAGTAATAAATATTAACTTATTTTCAATATATTTACAAATATGATACAAACGCAAGGTGAGTCTAAATATAACATATATTTTTAAATGGCATGCTAATGTATTATTTAATTATATCGAAAATAAATGATAATAATGTAAAAGAATATAATTCAATTATCATAATATCATAAAATCGCTTAAACAAAATAGTAAAACAAGTTATAATTGAAATATGTATATTGTTTAAAAGAGTATTCTCAAAAACATCAAAAATACTTAACTTATTTTTGTTATTATTCCTAACAATATTGATAGCAGTTGAGAATGCTTTGAAGGTATGATGGGGATCATGCAAAGTATAATTAACTGTCATTCTTTAGTGTAATCATTATTAATAAAAATATATATATTTTTCAGGCTATGAGTGAATCAATTCTTTATTTGGAGCAGCTATACTATTATGAATGATGATTTGGTGCAGACAATATCCAAGAAACAAGTGACCATGCATTGAACAGTTATCTACATATCTATATAATTTCCTTTTCATTTAATTGAAACAATAAATATTATGAAAAGTGGATTTGTCTTTTTATTGAATATCTATTATTTTCTACGATATTATAAAATGAAATTGAATTGAGACTGATTTGAAAAATATTATACTGTTATGTATGTATATTATATGTTTATATTAAATTATATGTCCATTATTATTATACTCAATAAATGCTTATAACTATTGTTTTGAATTCTCATAAATAATCAACGTCAAAAACACTCATTGCTTAAAAACATAGAATGTTATTTATCCTTTTTCAAAAAGTAAAAATATAAATAACAATAGTAGTATAAAACAGATAATTAAAACTATTAACTCTTTATTGTTTAATGTAAATCAGAAACTTTATGTATGTAGTGCATATAATTATATTTTAGGAAAAATAAAACAAATTAAGAGAGTAATTCTTAGGTATTTGTTATCAATATATTAAACTTTATTTTCACAATGATTCTTGGAGTTAAGAGTGAAAGATGTAGTAGTAGTAGCATCACACTGGAAAATCAATAACTATTGTTTTGATTTCTCTCAAATAATCGACTTCAAAAACACTCATAGCTTAATAAAATAGAATGTTGATATTTATACTTTCTCAATTATGGGGTATATTAAAACAGTTAATTAAAACTATGAACTCTTTACATATTGTTAAATGTAAATAAAAAGCTTTATATATGTAGTATATATATAATTATATAGTAGGAAAAATAAAAACACAAATTATGATAGTAATTATAAGGTATTTGTTTTCTATATATTAAACTTTATTTTCACAATGATTCTTGGAGTTAAGAGTGATAGATGTATTAGTAGTAGCATCACACTGGAAAATCAATAACTATTGTTTTGATTTCTCTCATAAATAATCAACTTCAAAAACACTCATAGCTTAATAAAATAGAATGTTGTTACTTATACTTTTTCAATTATGGGGTATATTAAAACAATCAATTAAAACTATGAACTCTTTGTGGTTTAATGTAAATAAAAACCTTTATATATGTTATATACATAATTATATTTTAGGAAAAATAAAAAACAAATTATGGTAGTACTTATTAGGTATTTGTTTTCTATATATTAAACTTTATTTTAACAATGATTCTTGGAGTTAAGAGTGATAGATGTAGCATCACACTGGAAAATGCAGCACAGATGTATTTGTATTATCTAGGCTTGTATTTCTTCTTTGGAACTGTAATCACAAACAATATTTTTTATTAATATATTCACAAACATATAAGATAGTCATGATCATGGAATTATTAAAATCTAAGTGAACCCTAATTGAAATATAATTAATAAGGTCCATAATACATAATGGCAATTAGACATGCATATTATTGTAGTATATTGAATTTTATTATTATATTTATGAGAATAATATCGAAAAAATTAAATAATTTAAGCATAACTTTGAATTGAGATGAAAGTCACTTCATTATAAATTAAACTTTATAAACAGGAAATAAAAACAATGATTTAAATATAGAATAAAAGCGTTCGCAAACTAATTTTACTTATTAATAGATGCTCTAAATATGTATAAGTATATCAACGTAAAATTGTAAGGAGAATTCAATTAACAATATTTGTAGGTTAGTTAAAGTTTAACACAAATTCATCTACCTATATTAATAACAATATTCACTGTTTATATATTTTTTATACGTTTAGAATCTTTATTATAAACTTACGGTCCTTACAATTATTACGTATCGTTTTATTTACTTAATGTTATAATAAATTTATGTTTACGTACCTCTTGATGAATTTTATAATATAATTAATCTTTCAAACAATGTTTCAGTGTAATTTCTTCTCTTTTCACTGCTATTATAACACTTAAAAATTAAAGCATTCACCGTTCTATTTCTTATAGTAATGTAAACATTGTAAAATACGATAATATAACCTTTAAATTTTTAAAGACATTAGACAATACTTTGCGAGAAATGTCAAATACAATAAAAATGACAAAATATTTTCTTTCACTCTTATTAGCGCGTGTAAGTGCGACGGAAATATGAATTGTGTGGTAGTCTTTTTCGAGTAGCTCGATGGCTATCATGGTTTTAACGCAAACGAGTAATGTCAAACTTATACTATCGAATTCAAATACTTCGTAAACGTTTTCGAATAGACGATACGTTATTAACGCAAGAAGTATTGAAACTCGTACTAGGGGTACAGATCCATGACTCTAATCTCGACGCATTTCGTCGGTCGATGGATCTGGACCTCGGCCGGGCTCAGAACGCTGCGGAGCTTGTCCGGAATTTGGCAAGCTCCGCAGAAGAATTTGTAAAGAATCAGGCGTGCCTCGTCAATCACTGCGGCTGTCACCCCGGCCGCAGGACTCCACTACGAGGCGCGGAACACGACGCCGCCGCCTCGAGGCCTGTTGCTGGTCGGACGGCGAGACGCCCCGAGTCTGCCGTCCGCAGGCCACGCCCTAGGGTGGTCGAAAGTCGGCGACCATCCTGCGACGCCCAGTTCGTCTACCGCGGGAGGGGAGGGAGAAGGCAGCCTCTCTCTCCCTCTCTGCCGCCTCCTTCGCAAGCATCACTTCCTCGCAGAAGGTGGCGACGGCGCTCCACCCTGCCTCGCTCCGCACCATCGCAGAGATGACGGCCGGAAGCGAGAGGTTTCCCGCAACACCGACACCTACGGCCGCGACGAGGTCACGGCGCTGCTCAGCCCATGCTGGGCACTCCACCAACGTGTGCAACGCCGTATCGTCGCGACCATCGCCACAATGGTGGCACTGGGACGTCGGCTCCCGGCCTATGCGACACAGGTACCTGCCAAAGCATCCGTGTTCAGTAAGCACCTGCGTCAGCCGGAAGCTGAGGGCGCCGTGGCTCCTAGTGAGCCACTCCTTCAGAACGGGCCTCACCGCCGCAATAGCGACGACTTGCCCTGCCGTGGGTCGCGCCAAGCGCGTCTCCCACTCCGCCACTAAGACCTGGCGAAGCTCTGCCCTGCGTGCCTCGATCTGTCGTGGCACCAGGCGCTCACCCCGCTCGACCGCCTCCGCTTACCTTAGCTTAGCCTCGAGGTCACAGGGCGGGGATCCGGCTAGGAGGCTTGCAGCAAGCGCAAGAGCGCTGAAGCGGCGCCCAACAACCGGGGGGCGAGCCGTGTAAAGTGCGGCTCGAAGTTCCACCTACTGTCGAGGACGAGTCCTAGGTATTTCATCGTCGACTCGACAGCGATGGACACCCCTCCTACTACGATGCTGGATCCCGGAGGTGGCTTCGTCCTCGGCCCGTGAAAACACAGGGCTTCCGATTTGTGCAATGCCACCTCCAGGCCCAGTCGCCGGATCCTACCCACGGCATGCGCACCAGCCGTCGCGCGTATGGCCGCCTGCCGGTACGTCTTACCACGTGCTGTAACCAGCGTGTCTGCGCCGTGGATGAACGCACCGCACAGGGCCTAGTCGTACCCCACGTTCCACAGGAGTGGACCTAGGACAGAACCCTGTGGAACGCCGCACAACGTCTCTCTCCGACCCCACCTCTCGCGACCCGGGTACACGACCGCTCGGTCCGACAGGTACGCCGCGACCACGCGTTGGAGGTAGCGCGGCACTCCGTGTTACCGGAGTGCTTCTCGGATGGTACTCCAGGGCAAGGTGTTGAAAACGTTGGCGATGTCGAGCGACACCGCCAAGACCACCTCACCCTGGGCGACTGCCTCCTCCGCGAGGGTCTTCACGCGCATGATCGCGTCTACCGTCGAACGCCCCTGGCGGAAGCCGAATTGGTTCTCCGCCAAATCCGGCCGCACCCTGGTCATGTGCTGCACGAGGCGACTGGCGATGACTCGCTCGAAGATCTTACAGACCTCGTCCAGCAACACGATCGGTCGGTACGCAGATGGCGAGTCTGCGGGTCGTTCCTCCTTCTTCAGCAAGACCAGCTTCCCAGTCTTCCACCGGCTTGGAAACTGGCCTCGCTCCAGGCATGCGCTCAGCAGCCCTGAGAGTCGTGGCCCGAGTTCTTTCAGGGCGAGGACCCACGCACGGCCTGGAATGCCGTCGGGTCCAGGGGCGGTGTTCCTGATGCGAGCCACCGCCCCTCTGAGCTCTGCCCGGGTAACCGCGGGCACGTCTTCGTCGTCCTCTTCCGTGTCCCTGTGAGGCGGAACCATAGCCGGTGGTGTATGCTCCCGGAACCACTCCGCCTCGTCGTCGATGTCGGCAGGTCTGTCTGGCGAATCCAGCCAGGCCTTGACGATCGAGGCCTCCAGGAGAGCCTCCCTGTCCAGCCGCTTCAGCGCCCATCGCGGACCGTATCCGTGCCGACCTGCCGCTTGAATCGGCCGAATCGAGGTTCGGGCAGAGACGCTAAACCGAATGTACCTATGGTCGGATAGCGTCTCGACGTCCTCGACGACGTGCCAGTCGAGAAAGTTGAAAGAAAGAAAGAAAGAAAGAAAGAAATGTTTGTTAGGACACAGTACATAATAAAAGAATAAGAAGTATAAAAATTTAAAACAAAAGGAAGAAAAAACAACAAAAAAATATAAACATATTAACTAACTATAACTACTTGCTAACTAAATAGACAAGTTTACGGGAGTAAGACAGACTTTTTTAAAAATATAATATTTGAGTTTTAAAATATTTAATTATAATTAAAATTGACACGACCGAACAGAGGTTTATGCTCTAGTCGAATGTTGTTCCCTTTTTACAAAATCATTTCCCAAGACATATGATCCCAAAGCATAGAATGACACAATGACTTACATTCTGCTGATTAAGCATTTACTTCTATTGTCTTTATGCTTTGAGCTAACATAACTCCTCCCCCCTTAAGTTCGAAACCGTCAGAGGCATCTGGATTCTGAAGGTTTCGACCCTTACTTAAGAATTTATCTTTTAACTTTTTTGAAATTAAAATTAAGCACAAAACAAGTAATATTAAGTATATAATTAGGGTCCCTAAACTGACACTATTCACTTTTATTACAGATTCTATTTCACTTTCACTTTCACTTAAGCTATTTGTCTTGAAAACCGCAGAAAGATATTTTATATCATCCAAATTTATTCCTTTAATATCGATGGGCTCGGCAGAAATAGATATATTTTTATTCTTTATCTCAGGTAGATTAATAATGGGTGTCATCTTGTATTCAAATTTTTCCAATATATGTTGAAAATAAAATAACTGGAGATCGCCGAGGATGACCTCACAGCCAGGATCGATTTGTACGACATAAGTTCCAATCATAGATGTTTTTGTTACATCGTTTCCACACTTATAAGACATTACTTCTTTATCTCTTGAATATATTATCCAACGAGCAGCAGAAAGACGTTGTGTTTTAATTTTTTCTATAAGAACAACGCGTTGATGACATTGTGTTAGATTACCGTGAAACTGCATCAACTGTTCCATACACGTTATCGCTGAGTAGGGTACGATGTTATGTTCAGTGCATATGTACTGGTTATCGCTGAGAATTTCTTGACACGGAGACGCGACCGGCAAGTATTTTGAACCTTTCACCATAAGGAAGGGATATTCGGGAATAGTAATAAAAGTTTCGTTTTTAACTTGATCCAAAATAGGTAATGAATACATTTTATAATAATGAAATATACTATTATCTGTAAGAGGGACTTCCATAATAAATGTAATCTGGTTTCTTTTTACATACGCTTTAACACACAATGTTCGTTCTATCTTAATCATATTACTTTCAGTTACAGGATACATTAAACTATGATATTTTTCTATAGAAGTTAATATGTAAAACAATTCTGTTGTATTAATTATAGATTGATGTAGCACAGAAACTTTACTAAAGGCTAAGGCTGTTTCCATCTCATCGAGCGTTATATATATTGAACGGAAGTTATTAATGAACATGCTATACATACTCAAAATATAAGTGGAATATACTGCATTTTCTTCTTTGGTTGCTATGTCCTTCAACATTAGTTCTACGCGTTTTAAACGTTCGTTAATGATTAAAGAATTGTTATATAAAATTTCTGTACTATTAATAGAATACTCCAACATTTTAGAAACCAGTGTAATTTTGTTATCAAGTAAATTTTGTTTGCCATTAAATTTATTAATAAAATGATCATAGCGAAGCGCGTCTTCGTGATCTAAGTTACCAGTTATTGATTTTACAATAGAACCCAATGGGTTAAGCAAACCTCTACGAAATCTTTTAGTTGGTATAATTTGTTTTACCTTTTCTATAGTTATATCTTTTAAGTATTCTACTTGTATTTTCGTGTTACTAAATTCGTGCATATACGGCGTGTCTGTATTAATTAACTTATTAAAATCACTATATCTATTTATATTAAACTCTAAGTCGGCAAAAATGGAACTTAAATCTATTATTTTAATAATAACCCATTTATTTTCCTGTTTATAAGCCTGGCCCTGATTGACGGGTAATAGGCCCGGATTACCTTCAATCTTTTGAAGTCGAAGGGATTGGGAGTTCTTCATCATCGCCAGGGCGATTATGCACCACCTGTGGAGGTCGTTTTATATTTTTAAGCGGGACTTTAGTTTGTCGCTCTCTAATAGTTACGGGTACTACATTACGGGAAGTTTCTCCTCTAACAATTGCCTTTTGATAAAGGGGCTTATCCTTACTTTTTCTCGTGTTAACTACTTTCGCAAATATAGTTTTATCAACGCTTAAATCTATTTCTTGTTCACCACCTCTCCTTTTTCTTTCTTTATCTTTATTTTCGTATATCTTATTGGAAATATATTGATATAGGTATTTTGTGCGTTTTATATGATCTTTAAGTAATTGTTGTATATAAAATTTTTGGAAATCGACATCAAATACATTACTAGAATCGGTATGACCAAATACTACTTCGAAAGGCGTTAAACCAGTGGCACTATGAATAGTGTGGTTGTATGCCATGATAGAGTAAGTCATGACGGAAGCAGCGTCCGTGAACTTATGTTCGTATTTGGGTAATCTATATATCTCTATTAACATAGAGTGAAACCTTTCTACAATACCTGTAGAATTTGGGTTATTAGGAGTAGTGATATGTAGTTCAATCTTGTACATTTCTGCTAATTCTTTCATTAACTCATTATTAAACTCTGTACCTGGATCAGAAGTTATCTTTTTAGGTACACCGTAATAAGAAAAGTATTTAATTAACGCGCGAACTACTTCTGGGGTGGATCTGCTACTGACTTATATTGCTTGACCAAGTTTACTAAAAGCGCCTACTAATGTTAAATAATACTTTCCTTCAATGTTAAGTAAATCTATAAATATTTCCTGAAACGGGGCATCTTGTGTTTGGGTTAATTGAAGTACGGGGTTAATAGGTCTCCTATCATATTTCATTTTACGACAGAGTTCACATGCGTTTATTAATGCCGTAATGGTTTCCTGCATATTATGCCAAAAATAATTTCGTTTAATCCTAGTCATTGTTTCTTTTATACCGCGGTGACAAGTTTTTCCCTGATGGTATTTTATTACTATTGTTTTTTGTTCAGCCTCGTCTTTAACAAAAATTATGCGTTCGGTACATTCTTTAATGTCTACAGTATCTTTTTTAAATAAGGAAATTATTGTTTTAGCAAAATCTCTCCTATGTTCTGAATGTTCGAAATATATAAAGTATTTAATTTTGGGGCGGATATATTCTTTAAGAAATTGTTTTATTAATTCAAAGTTATTTAATGGTAAGAAAACCTCAATTATTTTCTGTTTTGGTCTTGATAAGTCTTTAACTCGAAGTTCGTTTTTAAGCCATGAAAAAACGAATATTTGATTGGGTTTAGTATCTATAGCTTCATGTAAAATTGGAATACCAGAAGTATCACATTCTACATTCGAATGGACAGTCTCCGTAGAGCTAGAATTGGAAGTGTTTTGGTTTTGAGGTTCGATTTCAGTTAAATCTTCAGAACAAACTGATATGGTCGCCTCAGAGTCAGTTACAGTAACAGTTCTAAAAATCATATTCTTGTAAACGTAACCGCCAACGGGTTAACTTACTATTTGGCTCCTTAAGAGAATATAACCAAGCTAATGGACGGTGATCAGTGTAAATTGTAAACTTTCGGCCATATAAGTATGGTCGGAAATGTTTTATCGCCCAAACTATTGCTAATAGCTCACGCTCAATTGTACTATAACGTGACTCAGAGTCACTAAGTGTTCTACTGGCATAAGCAATAGGATGATCACTACCTATAGGGCCTTGAGATAGTACTGCGCCTAAGGCTATGGCGGATGCATCTGTAGTAAGTACAAAGGGTTTTTCAAAATCAGGATATTGCAAAAGGGGTGCATTCGTCAGTAATTCCTTACATTTTTGGAATGCTTCCAAATACTTGTCATCTATTATTATTTTATTACGTTTTTTTAAACATGAGGTCAGATGCTGTGTAACTCTAGCAAAGTCTTTTATAAAGCGTCTGTAATATCCTATTAATCCAAGAAAACTTTTAATTTCTGTCGTAGTTTTCGGTACTGGGAAATCTAATACTGCTTTTATCTTATCATTGTTAGGTTTTAGCCCATCTTTGGTAATTGTATGTCCTAAGTAAAGGACTTCTTTTCGTAGGAATTCTGATTTATCAAGTTGTACCTTTAAATTTGTAGTACGTAATCTGTCAAAAACTATTCTAAGGCTTTTAATATGTTCTTCTAAGCTAGCTGAAAATATAATTATATCGTCAAGGTATACCATGCAATGTATACCCACCCTGTAAACCTTTGAGAACGTTATCCATCGCCCTTTGAAACTCAAAATGTCCTGATTGAGTACTAAAAGCGGTTTTTTGTCTGTCAGATTCGTTAATCTCTATTTGGTGATATCCACTAGCTAAGTCTAACGTAGAAAAATACACGCTTTTACCTAACTTATCAAATAAATCTGTAATATTCGGAAGAGGGTATTTGTCGTCAATAGTTATTTCATTCAGTCGTCGGTAATCTACAACCATTCTATATTTTACTTCCCCAGAGGCATCCATTTTCTTGGGAACAAGATGAACGGGTGCACTCCATGGCGAGTAAGATTCCTGAATTACGTTATTATCTAAAAGAGTCTCTACCTGTCTTTTGATCTCTTCCGTTTGTATAGGGGCTTGTCTATAGGGCTTAATATATATAGGATCCTCATTGCGCGTTCTTATAAAATGTTTAACGTCATTCGGAAATGTCAAAGGTAATTGGTCGCAATAGAAAATATCTTTATATTCTTTACAAAGGGAAAATATTTTATTTTTCTCTTCTTCGTTCATGTGATCTAACCTTAACTTATTTAGATTTTTTAATAGTAATTGATTTTCTCCGAATTCTCTTTCATTTTCAACCGACTTCCAAAAGGAGGAGGTTATCAATTCGTCTGTATTTTTTTTTTTTTTATGTTTGTTACCTCATAACTTTTCACTGGGTGGACCGATTTTGATAATTTTTTTTTTGTTTGAAAGGTAGTGCTTTCCGTGGGGTCCAATTTTTTATTATTTTTTTCCGATAATGGTATCCATATGAAAACGACATAAGTCTTAAATTTGCATTATGTATATGCGCGACAAATAGGTGAATAACTGAAAATCACGTTAACCAATTTTGATAATTCTTTTTTTATTATAAAATATATACTCCAAGGGTAATTTGGTGAAAGTTTGGTAAGGTTCTGAGCACAGGATCCATGACAAAGTAACGGAACGGAAGGGAACGGAACAATTCTGAGGAGCACGTTAGCGATACTCAGTCGAATCTTTTATTTATAGGTTATTTGGATATTTGAGTCACCTTCCGTAATGTGGTTATGTTTATGTAATTATCATAGTCGAATATTATAATCAACTAGCTACCCACCCCGGCTTCACACGGGTGCAATACTGATACTAAATACTACTACAGAATTTGTTTATTTAAGACATCACATCGCAAACTTCTAAAATTATCAGTGTTTCTTTACTATATTGTTCATGTATTATATACACAAACCTTCCCCTTGAATCACACTATCTTTAAAAAAAACCGCATCAAAATCCGTTGCGTAGATTTAAAGATATAGGGACAGAGAAAGCGACTTTGTTTTATACTATGTAGTGATGGAACTCCTATACGGCTCGCATTTAGGGTGCGATATGGGGCAGAATTTCTTACTATCTTTAATCAAATTTTGTGTATGTGATGTGATGTCATATGATGTACGAAATATAGTTGGTCTTTTTCAAAGTTTTTTTGCTGAGTTCGATTACAGCTCTTTCGAGGGATCCTTGTAGTTTACGCCGCGTGACGTATTAAAGCCGCATTTTCGAAAGTCTATTTTTGCTTTATTCGCAAGTTTCCTTTGAAATTGTCCTCGAAGTAGTTTCTGACTCATATAAACGGAACGCTGAATCAATCCATATTAAAAAAAATAGTTAGTCTACATCAGCTTCACTTAAAATCAAAAAATAAATAAAAATTTTAACAAAAAGAAAAACCGACTTTAAACAAAACACTATTTTTTTAAAACAAATGAATATGCACGAAAAAGTAATAAAAATAATTGCGTATTCAACATATTTTTTAGAGTCTTCCTAAGTTAAATGAAATGAAAAATATTAGACTACTTAAAAGTCGGTTAACGATTATATAATGTAGTTATAGTTATTGGTATATTTGGAAGCGCGGTGGAAGTTCAAGAATATATTCTTTGTCATTATATATTATAGGAATCCTTGATGAATTTGTTTTCAATATTTTATTTTTTAAGTCGATAACTGCTCCTAACTGTTTTAAGAGGTCGTTACCAATCAATCCATCATATTTTACATCTACATCATACACATCAAATTTTTGAAAATTATTACTATTGAACGTTGGCATTAAAGGAATGTTAATAGCTTCATTATGAGTGCTGGTAGCATGCGTAATTATAACTTCAAATGGTTCATATGAAATAAAATTGTTGAAATAATAATATGCCTTTTCAGGGCTAATGAAAGAACGCGTACTTCCAGTATCTATCATAAATTTCGCATCTATTTCTGGGATATATATATATATATGGTAGTTTTAGGTGTTTTTCGCAATTTAACTCTATCGATTCTGTAGATTTGAGGCTACTATTGAAAAATTTTCTACCTTATTTTCATTATCAAGGTCACTAGAACTTTTTTTGGTAGTGTTTTCGTCTGTTTCTTCATTGTAATATGTTATGTCATTATAGTTATTTTCATAGGACTCATTTTCTGAAATGTAGCGGTCAGGGTCGTAATAATCTTCATTGTCATAGTAATTGTAGTCATATGCATAAGTCTCATTAATAGGGAAAGTCGGTTTATTTTGCACTACGGTTTTCATAGATACGTCATTTTGTCCTGTTCCGTCTTGATGTAAGTTAGGCCTATAACCAAACTGTGTTTGAGGTCTATAATTATTACTATTAAAAGGTGGACGATAACCTAACTGTTGCATAGGTCGGTGTCCGTATTGAGGATTCATTCTTGGTGGTGGTATTTGTGGTCCTTTAGCAATTCCGAATCTATATGGAGATAAATTTTGTCTAAAACCTGTAGGCATATGCATATGCTGTCTTTGGTTTACGTGCGGTATTCCGAATTTAAATTGGTGTTGTTGGTTAGAAGGGTAATTCGGCATAGATAAATTCGGTTTATTAGAAAAATTTAAATTATTATTAGGCTTAAAATATGTTGGTTGATTAAAAGAGTTATTGACCTTTGAATTTGCCACTTTACTTCGTTGATTGTATTGTTCGCGAAAGTTCACCTCCTCCAACACAATACTTAACGCACTCTCTAATGTTGTCGGCGATTTTAATCTAACTATTCTGACAATATTCTCTGGTAAATTGTATAAAAATACATTTAGTGACGTATTATTATAAATAATTATTTTACTCTGCTTAATACCTTCGTTTAATATTTGATTGACTTTTGATAAAAGAATTGAACGTACCGACTGAATTCTATTGCAAAAATCGAGGTAACTTTCTCCCGAATTTATTTTTAAATTTTCTAATTCTATGGCAATACACTCTTCACTTCGCGGGTCTCCAAAGTGTTGAATTAACAAATCTTTAAATTCATCCCATGATATAATATCCTCGCGCTCGCTAATAAGCGACGCGGCCTTATCTACTAAGCGACTAGTGATACTATGCATAATGTATATATTTTGTGCATCACTGCCTTGAAACTTACTTATTACATATTCGCATTTTCTTATGAATAAGTTTAATTGGCGTTTATCGCCACCAAAAAGTGGAATTAATTTTAAAATTTCGTTAGGGATCAGAGTTATATGATCCATTTCGATTTTATAAAAAAAAATAATTAAAATTATTACACACTAACTTAAACTAGCAATATATTTATTTATTTTTAAACAATATAATTATATGATTTTTTTACTTATTATATATATTTCATTAAACTTTCGTTAAGACAAATTCACTCACAATACAAATTCAAATCATTAAATAAAATTATATAAGAAAACCAGAAAACGTTATATTAGGAGAAGTCTTATCCCAAAATAACAAAAGGCAAAGGAAGGTGAAAAGTTTTACTCACCAACTGGTCGCCAGCATCGTCTTCGTCTGGACTCCTCACTCACTGTCTTATTTCTTAGGTTCTGGATTGTTTCTTACAGACCTTCAAAATCCTAACTATTCACGGATTTTGACGAAAATTAATTAAGATGAAGGCTGCAATTTATATGAAACAATCCTACCGGCTGCGCCAGACAAGTTTACGGGAGCAAGACAGACCTTTTTAAAAATATAATATATGAGTTTTAAAATATTTAATTATAATTAAAATTGACACGACCGAACAGAGGTTTATGCTCTAGTCGAATGTTGTTCCCTTTTTACAAAATCATTTCCCAAGACATGATCCCAAAGCATAGAATGACACAATGATTTACATTCTGCTGATTAAGCATTTACTTCTATTGTCTTCATGCTTTGAGCTAACATAACTAAATATACAAAAAAAAAAACAACAACAATACAAAACAACACAATGATGCTTAACGTGTCCTAAAAGGTGTACCATTCAGCTTCCAAGTTGGGTTCCAAGAACCCAACGCTGATTTTCAATGGTACCCTGTGTGGTTGTGACGGGTTGTGACAATATATTATAAAAATAAAAAATAAAAAAATAATAAATAAAAAAAAACTACAATTTGAATGTACATACAATATACACATAATAACAATACATAACTATAAATATATAAATACATACATATTTTATGAACCCATTAGCTAATGACAATTTTGTTCCATTAGCTAATAATCGTTCGGGGGGTGACGGGGAAGGAATGCAAGGCCTCCCGCCTTAGTGAGGCGCGCGCGCCGGCAGTGTATCGACGCTGTCACGCATCCTTCTATTGCGTATTACTTTCAGTTATTTACTGTTTCCCGTAATAAAATACAAAATAAAACAAAAAACGATATAATATAAAATCTAATGAGCTTAATCCGAAAGTTGTAAATTGTTAAAACGGTAAGTTGAATATCCAACTATTATATCTTACGTAACTCAATTGTATGCTTTATTATATAATTATCTGTCATTCAAACCACTGTATGGTTAGGTTATGTACGACCACGAAGAAGTCGTACAAAAAAAAAACAAGAAAACAAATAGCAGCCTTTGCAGCAGCGCGTTGTTAGACCAATCTGAGCTATAAGCTACGGAGCCATACCTTTAGGTAAGAGATAAATAATTATTATAATAAATATTAAATTAAATTATACCTATAACATACATATATTCTACAAGTATTTATATTATAATAATATAAATTATTCATATAACGAGATAAATATATATAGGTAAACCAACTTGGTCTACACATATATATCACTTTGATATATGCATACTACAATTATATGTACTATTAATTGCATAATAGTTAACTAAATTAAAAGAAGAAAAGAAAAAAATAAATAAATAAATAATAAAAAACAAATTATGACTGAAGCTGTAGATTACGTAAATATGATTTGTATCTAAAAATATAATATATAATATATTTCATATTAATGGTTTCCAGGATCCGAAGGGGAGGCGGCAGATTGTTCCAGCACTTCGTCGCTGCATAGCGGAAACTACCACGAAAGGCTGCTGATCGATGAAGAGGCACGCTAAGCATATAAGACGACGCCCTCGTGGGATATGTTTTGTTACTTTCTTTTGCCCAACTCAACTTACTGTATAGATATAAAGGTGCTTTATTTTGAATAACGCCAAATAGGAGGGTAGCAAGATGTAATTGCCTTCGGTATTCCATCTTAATCATCCGTGCGGTATTAAGGTATGGGGATACATGTGCGCGAGGCGGAATGCGGAAACAATACCTGAGACAGGCATTTTGTACTCGTTGTATTAGGTTTTTTGAGCGAGCGAGCAGTCTAGGTCCTATAACAGCATCAGCATAATTGAGTTTAGACAATACCAGGCTATCACAAAGTTTAATTTGCATGTCTTTACTAAGAACATCTCTTATCCTATACAATACTTTTAATCTGTAAAAGCAATTACGAACTATATTAATGGTGTGCTTTTCGAATCTCAATTCCTCATCGATCAACAAACCCAAGTTTCGCGCTTCTTTCGTACGTTCGATTTTCTTACCTTTAATTTGTATAGGGTTTAAGTTACCAATTAGATTGATTTGTTTCTTCGTTCCTAATATGATATACTTAGTTTTGTCCGGATTCAGTACGAGATTATGAGATTCTGACCATTGCGTAATATAATTCAAGTCATCATTCAACTTTTGAATAGCCACGCTAGCTTCAGATGGCTTAAACGATATATAAATTTGTATATCATCAGCGTAAATGTGGTATTTGCAGTGTTTAATGCTGTTAACAATGTCGGCACAATATAGCGCAAAGATAATCGGTCCTAGTATAGAGCCTTGTGGAACGCCTGTATTAACCGCGCTACAGTCTGAGAGCACCCGGGAACCGTTTCCATTAACTACCTCAACCATTTGTTCGCGATTACTTAAATAACTTGCAAACCATTTAATAGTTTGACAACTGAATCCGTAATATTTTAATTTGGACAAGAACAGAGCTCTATCAGTGGTATCAAAGGCACGAGAAAAATCTAGAAAAAAAAAAACGTTCCCTCGCCTACGTCCATGCCGCATAGAATAAAATATATTGTCTGTAACATCCAGTAGCGCAGTAGTGGTGCTGTGATGTTTACGAAATCCAGATTGCATAAGTGGTAAAACATTATTATTCTCCAAGAATCGTGTCAGTTGGTTACATACGATTCTTTCCAATATTTTGGATATGCAGGGTAAAATGCTAATAGGTCGTAGATCCTTGAGTTCACAAACATTCTCCTTCTTGGGAATGGGTTTAACTATCGCAGTCTGCCAAAGGTTTGGAAATGTGCCCGTTACGATTGATGTATTTAAGATTTTAATTATAACTGGTAAAATACGTGGTAACGACAACAAAATCATGTCCAACGATATTCCATCCACACCTATGGCGTTAGACTTCAATGAGCGGAGTATTTGTAAAATTTCGACTTCGTTAGTCGATAATAATGTAAAAACAACCGTGCCAAACTTGTTCGATTCATAATAATTCATTGTTGCTATTGAAAAGTGATCCCTACTACTTGGCACATTAAGGAAGAAGTTATTTATCATTGTCGGGTCATTAAGATGTTCTAGTATATTTTGGTTGTGTTTTTGTTTTATATGTATAATTTTATTTAAGTGTTTCCAAAGTTCAACTGAGTTTTTAATATTGGAATTAATATGAAAATTAAAATAAGCAGATTTCTCCCTATGCATTGCCTGTACCACTTGTCGTTTTAGGTCTTTATAGTAATTTACATGCGAATCTAGTAGTGGTACTCTGCACTGAATAGACGTGTTTAACTTATTTGTCGCAAAATAATTTAAAATTAAATAAAATATCAGTTTCAGTGGTAATTAAAAATAAAGCTTCATAACAAAGACACACGGTTCATTATCATTATCTGTTCAACGTGACATACTGCATTATAAAAGTGACCTGTGCCCTTGAGTCACTATTGTTCAACGTTATCTCAGATCTAAGGATGAGTGTTCAACGATCAACGAAGAGCGGAAATAATTCGATTGCCAAAATACGTTCGTCGGAAGAAAGAGATAACGTAACTATAAGAAAAAGAAAAGAAGATGATTTTTTTAAAGAAGAATTTACCAAGCTACGAGAAGAAATAAAAATATTATTTGAAGAATTTAGCAGAAGTCAAAAAGAAAATAACAACAAAATCTTTGAAGATGTACTAGAAATAAAGAAAGAAATTCGAGAGATAAAATATTCATCTGAAAAATTGATATTAGACCATCAAACTTTAAAAAGGGACTTAGACGCAATGAAAGAACAAAATAGAATAAATCATTTAGAAAAAAATATCCATTCACCCATAGTTAATCGAACATCATCCTCTAATCCGCTACCGCTTATGTGTGAAAACGTTGCCTTAGAAATCCAAGACCGATGCGACCGCCAGAAAAATATAATTGTTGCGGGTATTATTGAAATAAATGATAAAAATGCAGATTTAAGGCGTAACTATGATACACAAGAAGTTATGAAAGTTATAAAAGATATTTATCCTGAATGCCCGATGCCAATAAAGTTAATAAGATTGGGTAAATATCTCCCTAATAAAAATAGAAATATTAAAGTGTGCTTTAAAGAACCTTGTACTGCTCAATACATATTGCGTAACAGAAAAATAATAAATAATAATGTTCGGATCTATTGGGACCAAACTTCTGCGCAACTTAAATATTTTAAAAATTTGAAGGACGAACTGCGTCAAAGGCAAAATAATGGAGAAAATCTTACTATAAAGTACTACAATGGAGTTCCTAAAATCGTTAATATAACATCAAAAAACGACAAAAGTATAAAGACACCTTAGACGAGAATATTACTTACCAAATAGCACACGATTATAAAAATATTAATACAACTTCTACTTCATTAAAATTTTTTTATGCCAATGTAAGGAGCTTATTAAAACCATGCAAATTAGACGAAATTAAATGCATTTTAAAATCTTTTAATTACACGATACACTTAGTGTTATTAACAGAAACATGGATAAAATCCGATCAAGATGCTGAAGCAATACAACTACCGAATTATACTCATATCTTTAACTACAGAAGGGGTGGAATTGGTGTAGGTGTATCCATTTTTATACATAAGGATTTGTGTCATCATGTTACCGAAGAAAAATATTTAGACGGAAATAACTTTTTATGGATTTACGTAGAGAGATACTCTATTAATATTGGATTAATTTACAAACCACCAAGTACGAATACAACGAGATTTTTAGAACAATATTCTGCACAATTAGAAACAAGAAAAAGATGTATAATTTTTGGTGATTTCAATATAAATTTATTAAAGAGTGATTTTATTACTGAGAAATATATTAGTATTATTAAAGAGGCTGGCTATGATATATTAAATAAAATAGACAACATTTACTGCACCAGAGAAACAGAGACATCCATATCTATTATAGATCATGTTTGTACAAATATAACTCAAAAATTTAATTTTACTATTATCGATTCACCACTGTCCGATCACAAACAAATATATTGTGAGCTAAAAAAGGTTAAACATGAATCTAAAAGGAAACTTAAATATGAAGTCATAAATTATGATACCCTTTATAAGACCACGGAGGAGTCTAATTTTATAAACCCTGATTGTGATATTAAATTATTGGAAAACTTTATTGTAACCCAAATACAGCAAAATAAACTAACTAAATATAAGATACAAAACTTACCTAGAAGTGATTGGATCAACAAAAATATAATTCAAGATATAAGTCAGCGAAATTTGTTATGGAATCAACTTAAACAAGATAAAAATAATAAGGAATTAAAATTAAAATTTAACAACGAAAGAAATAAAGTTGGTGAAAATATACGAAATACTAAAGACAATTACTATTACCAAGCTTTCATTAGGTGTTTTAATGATTCAAAACGTATGTGGGACTTAATAAATTCCATAGCAATAAATAAAATCAAAAATAAAAGCTGTGCTCCTCCAAAATTAATTATAAATAATGAGACTATTACTGAAGGAACTAAAATATGTGAGTGTTTCAATCACTACTTCTTATCTATAGGCAAGGTATTAATGAAACAAATCCCGGCTAAATATCATAATTACAACACTTACAGCGAAACTTTATCTCTACATAAATACTCACAAAAACTCGAGCTACTCAAACCTTGTACGGAACAAGAGGTAATAAATATAATTAATAGCTTAGATTCTAACACAAGTACAGGGATTGATGGGGTTACAGTAAAATCAATAAAATGTATAAAAAACCTAATAAGTAAAAATTTAAGTCATTGTATAAATAAATCCATAAGTAAAGGAATTTTTCCAGATAATCTTAAAATTGCACGAGTAACTCCAATACATAAATTGGGAACACAATCAGACCCTGGTAACTATCGACCTATTTCTGTGTTACCCGTTTTATCAAAAATATTTGAAAAAATCATTCATAATCGCTTAAGTCAATATTTAAATGATATAAATTTTTTCTATCACAAGCAATACGGTTTTCGTCCGAAAGCAGGAACGCTTTCTACTACAATTGATCTCATCACTAAAATGAAAAATAACATTGATAGCAAAAATATTGTAGTAGGAGTATTTATTGATTTAAAAAAGGCGTTTGACACGGTTTCACATTCTATATTATTGCAAAAAATTAGAAGAGTTGGAATAGCTGGGACTGCGTACGAAACTATTTCATCTTATCTTAGCAATCGTCAGCAAATTGTAAAAATAGACAATTTCAAAAGTAATCCAGCTCCAATCACATGTGGAATACCACAAGGTTCCATACTCGGGCCCTTACTCTTTTTGATATTTATTAATGATATGGATCAATTGCCACTGCGTGGAGAAATATCATTGTACGCGGACGATACTTGTTTATTTTATTTTGGAAAATCCATTCACAGTATTATTGAAACAGCTCAAATCGATTTAAATACCCTAAACGAATGGTTGCAGTACAATTTACTTACATTAAACGTCTCATAAAAAATAAATCTATTCCTTCCCATAATTAATTGATACTTAACAATCAAACTATCAAACAGTCAAATAATGAAAAATACTTGGGATTAATTTTAGATAAACATTTAACTTGGAAACCTCATATAGATTCTATACATTCCAAAATAACTTCGCTTACTGGAGCTTTACGTAAATCTGCACGTTGTATTCCTCCAAGAGTACGAAACATTATTTACAATACTTTAGTAAAACCAGTATTAGAATACCTTATAGAAATATGGGGCAACGCGGCTAAAACACATATAAAGAATTTACAGATTTCTCAAAATAAACTTATTAAGGTCTTATTTCATATGGATTATTATACACCTACTAAAGATTTATATAAAACAACTAAAATTTTAACTATTAAACAAATGTATAAATATAAATTATGTATACTTATTCGAAAAATATTAACAAAACTTACTCATTCTCAAATTACCTTTAAAACCAAAACCCATTCTTACCATACAAGGAACAGAGATAAACTAGAAACACCTAAAACTCGAACCAAGTACGGCATTAAAACTATTTCATTTGAAGGAGCGCAGCTGTATAACTCTTTGCCTCTAAGTGTTGTAAATTCAAAATCTCTAAATTTATTTAAAAAACGATTGAGAACCCATATATTAGATGATTTCACTGATCTTGTTTAATATCACTACTGTTTATTATTTGTAATATCTTAATTGTAGTTATAATTTTAAAATTTCCTTTGTAAGCGAACTTTGTTCTTTTTTGGAAATAAACTTCTTTAAACCTAATCTTTTTTAGGCAACCTTGCCTGAGTTTGAGCTTCATCTCGACGTCTCATAAATAATTTAATATTATATGTAATCCAAGGGTAGTTAGTATCTTTGATGGTGACCATCTTAATAGGGGCGATAGTATCAAATACCCATAATAGGCAACCAGTGAACTGACTTACCATGTCATTAATGTCCTCGATTTTGCATATGTCCTGCCAATAAACTAAATTAAGTGTATCTGTGAGACATTCTGTGTTAATATTTTTTAGCGGTCTGAACATAAAGATCTTTGATGGACTTTTAATTCTCTTAATATTTAATTCACAAGAAACAAATGCATGGCCGCTAAGCTCTGCAATATGTTCTACTACAATATTGTGAACCCTTGTATTAGAGCAAATGAGATCTATTAAAGTTTCACTGTTAGCCGTAAAATGTGTAGCCGTAAAGGCTTCGTGACATGTTGTGTCAAACCGTGAGTCGATAAAAAGGTGTCCAAGATTTGTTTCTGATATTCATAAGTTCTAAGATAATCGATGTTAAAATCTCCTAATAAATATAACGAATCGTAATAAGGCAATGCACTGATAGTTTCTGACAATGCATCAAAAAAACCGGACGTATTCAACCAGGGGGGGCGATAAGCTGTTCCAACAACTATAGTCCTGCCGTTCAATTTAACGAGTATCCACATTTGTTCAACCAAATGAACAACAGGATGTGTAAGTGTACGCGCAGATATACCACATTTTATATACAAGCCAACACCACCACCCCTTGATCGTATCTCCGTAGGTCGCGGTATATGACGTAATCGATAACCTGGGACACGAGGGGCTCTGCCATCTTCTCCAGGACGCAACCAAGTTCCATTAATGGCTATCACATCGGCTTTATGACGCTCCATTAAAACTATGAACTCCTCATGATGTGACCCAAGCGAGCCCGGGTTGAATAAACCAAATTTAAGATTGCTCATGTTAACCATTTGATAATAAATATAAAGAAATGAGAGATAAAATGTATTATAACGAATATGAGTAAAATAATTTTATTTTATTTTTTATTATTCTTTATTGCACAGATCAAACATGTACAAAGGGCGGACTTAACGCTATTACAGCATTTTCTGCCAACCAACCCAGAATAGTGCAGGAGAGAAGTCAGTAGGGTGTGCACAGAAGTTAAAGAAAAATTTAAAATATATACATAGCGATAGACTCCTATACATATATATAATAATAATACAGTAAATTAATTAAATCGATGTTATACATAATGTAAAATACATAAATATACATATACATAATATACATAAATATATATATTAAATGAATAAAATAAAATAAAAAAATATATATATATATGAATAAAAAGCTTCATCAAAAGTATAACACCTCGCCTCATTGCCTCCACTGGTGACAGGGGGCTGGTTCGTTTTTTGTCCAGAGGATCGGAATTGCGATTCAACGGGGAAATGCTGCTAGCATTCTTGCCACCATTCCACGCGGTCAAGATTTATACAGTAACTAGTTTTAGTTCATATTTGTATATATATATTTAAGCATTTAATGTTGTTAATTCTTATGTTAATAAATCAATATACATATATGAATCCAATTATGAGAATGGTATTGATGAAAAGTCATCACAGTGTTGACAGACGACGGATAAAATTATTTTACTTGGCGCTTGAAGGAATCGCGCGATGGAGCTCTACGAATAGAATCAGGCAAAGTGTTCCAAAGCCGGGCTGCAACTAGAGAGAAAGAGTTGGAAACAAAGCCAGATTTATGGGAAGGTATGAAAAGGGTAAGGAATTGAGAGGATCGTAAGGGCTTATTATGAGTAGATGAAAGAAGAGAAAATTTAGAGGATAAGTAAGCGGGAGCATTAGGGTCGGTAAGAATAGAGTAGAGAAGACATAGAAGCCGAGTATCTACGTTCCCGTATAGGAAGCCAGTGTAACTGTTTCCTAAAACGAGAAACGTGGTCGAATTTACGTAAGCTAAAGATAAAGCGAATGCCAGTGTTAAGGAGACGATTAAGTTGTTGCAGGTGTTCTTCCGACAGATCTAGATAGCAGGAGTCACCGTAATCAAGAATTGGAACCAAGAGGGTAGTAACGAGCTGGATTTTAGTTTCCATGGGCAAAAAATTTTTTAAACGCATCATGGGCATTCCATTCATAGTGGCGTAAAACCTACGAGAAACTTCTTTAATATGTTCCCCCCAAGTGAGTTTACTGTCAATGATAATGCCGAGGTCTTTAACACTACTACTGAACTCTATTGGTATATTATTATATCTTAGGCTGGGCAGAGTCAGAACATCTAGCTTAGCTAACTGTCTCCTGCTGCCTATAATGATGGCTTGACACTTGGATGGATTGACAGTGATACCATATTTAGCGGACCAAAGAGAAATGCGGTGGAGATTATCATTTATGGAGTTAATAGCCGCGGCAAGATCATTGACAGCAGAGTGTTCGTAGAGCTGCAAGTCATCGGCATACAGATGTTAGTGCGAAGTTAAAATTTTAGTGATGGCGTTTATAAAAACAGAAAATAACAGAGGAGATAATATGCCGCCTTGAGGAACGCCGGCACTCACTTCGCACCAATCAGATTGTAGCTGACCAATGCGTGTGGATTGCCGGCGCCCTCGAAGATAAGAAGAAAACCATTCAACAGTAGATTCTGACAAGTTAGCATGGGAAAGAAATGCAAGAAGGAGGTCATGGTCTACTGCATTGAAAGCATTGCTAAAGTCAATTAGCACGAGCACTGTGAGTTGCTGGTTTTCCATGGCAATACGAATATCGTCCGTGACCTTTAACAATGCTGTTGTTGTGCTGTGACCTGGACGAAAGCCCGATTGGAGTGGATTGAATAAGTCGCATTTATGAAGGTAGCCAGAGATTTGTTGGTGTGCAATGGACTCCAGGATTTTGGATAAAAAGGGGAGAATTGTTATAGGACAAAAATGAGAAGGTAGCGAAGGATTTGATATTTTAGGGAGTGGGAGAACAAAAGCCTTGCGCCACATCTCAGGAAATGTACTCGTGGAAAAGGAGAAGTTTACGATGTGAGTTATGGAGGGAATTAGAAAATTGAGGATAAGGGTAATCATAATTCGACTTACTCCATCGCAACCAACCGCCTTAGATTTGATCGAAAGAATGGTTTTCTTAACATCATTCTCCGTAATAGGAGAAAAGCTGAAAGGTGGGGAAGTGATTCTAGGCAAGCCATGTATTTCAGAAAGCGTACAAAGTTTAGTTTGCAAGTCGAGGACTGGAGGTGAAGAGAAGTGAAGGTTGAGATTGTTTAAATCCAATTGAGATTGATCAGAGAAAGTTTGAGACTTGCCAATACCGAGGGTATTTAAAAATTTTAAAGCTTCCTCGGGAGAAGATTCACGTATTTTGTCAAAGATATATCGGCGTTTGAGCTTCCTACACAACTGATTGCAGCGATTCCTTGCAGCTTTATAAGCTGACCAGTTGTGAGCAGAACGGTCCCTCTTATACTTACGGAAGGCTTTATCCCTCTTGACTCTCGCATTTCTTAAATCGTCATTAAACCAAAGGTTTGAAATTTTTTTTATTTTAACAAGGCGTAGAGGCGAGTGTCGGTCGAATAATTCAATTAATTTAGAGCACAGAAAATGCAACTTCTCGTCAATTGACGACAACACCTCTATCTGCGTCCAAGGAATAAGAGTGGCATCTTCCAATAACCTATCGAGATCTAGGTAACGGTAGCTTCGCAGCAGCAGCATCTTGGGTTTGGGCTTAGGTGATCTGAATTTATTAATAGTTAATTAATTTAATAGTATTAATAAATAGAGAATAATTATATAGAACAACCCCCGCTTCATACGCGTTAATAAAATGATAATTGTTATAAAAATAAATAAATAAAATAGTATATATATATATTACCTATAATGTTTCTTATTATACAGAACGAGGCCACATCACTGTTTTTTTTTTTCTCTTTATTAAAAGAGCTTTGTCACCATGTGTGACTATGTCGCTCTGTTATTTAACATTCCATATTTATTTCCTTAACCTAAAATACTTGTTAGCTAACTTATACAATGCTCTAGCTTCAACACTTAATGGAAATGCCAAAAAAAGTCATACAATCAATTATATTCAAATCATTAATATTAAATTTCACTTCTGGCGGTAGGTGTCAAAAAGTGCACACTTTCTCAAACTGTGATCGTATATTATGTGATTTCCTAAAACACACAGCGTTATGATGAAGAAAGCTGTTGTGTGAATCTGCCTTATCTTATAAATCTATGATAAAACTTACCGAATTATTTCTGGTTCTATACCTGTCTCTTTCTCTCATTGACCAGCAAGATTCATCTTCTGTCTCAGGAATGTGATTGACAGCTCATAGCGTTTGTGAATTTTGCCGCTTAAACATCGCAAAATTTTTCAGAGTTTAAGTAATTGTAAAAAGTGTTTAAATACAATTAGAATTTGTGTAAAATTTTCACACAGCGTCAGATACGTATACGTATTTGTTTACACATAGTTTAAATAGTGTTTATAAATGGATCCGGAAGAAATCAATCCGGTAAGTTTCGGAGGTGAACCAAGTTCTGTTGCTGATGCTTCGGATGAAGATCGGCATTCGAACAATATAAGTAATAATACTTCAACTTCTTCTTCATCCTCGGAGGATGAAGAAGGCTTTACCTCCGCCCAACAAAAGACGAAAGAAAAGTAATATAAACGTGTTCAGACATGTTCGGACCCGCGAATAGATACACTCATTCAACACGTAGGGTACATGTCTCAATACTCATCACATTTACCACATTTTGCTAATAACGATCAAGTTAATTGTGAACAAAATCATAACGAGCCATCAACATCTCAATTCTTAACAAATCCACTAACTTCAAGTAAACTATCTTTGGGTAACTTGGGAACCGAGTTTGACGAACGAACAATAATTCCTCCAGCAGACAAAGATCTATTACAACAGTTATGTATTCTTCAAAAATTTGACACACCTGCTTGGAAAGGCATTCGATATAAAAAATCTTTACAATCTTGTATTGCTAGTCCCGGTTTTATGGGTTTAAAACTTAATGAAGAATTATGTCATTTTGATAAAAATAATGACTATCTTGCATCCACCGAACAGTTATTAGAAGGACTGTCAAATAATATTTTACAGCAGAGACAGTTATTAAAGTTAGGGTTACAGGATTTAATAGATTGGGCAGCTATGAATCCTAATAATATTAATTCAAACTCGTTATTTGATAAAATTTCTAATATATTTGGCCCGGGTTTACCGTCTTACAAAAATTCCGAAACAGCAATGCAAATTATCTGTGGTAAAAGGGCAGAATGCATTGAGGTGAGAAGGGACCGCAAAAGAAATAGCTAACCCTAATTTACGTAGTACCCTAAGGAATGTGCCTCCAAGTCAGGAGTATCTTTTTAGCCGGGAAGCTTTGCAACCTGTGATAGCTTCCTTAGGTGGCTCTCAGGTGTAGCTTAATACACCTGCTTATCTAAGTGATAATAAGAGATTGAGTACATCACAATACCAGAACAAAGGCTCCTTCAAAACAAATATTAAAAATAATAGGCCTCAAAAGAAACAAAATTATAAATTTAAAAATAATCAGCCCTTTCGTAAAAACCATAAAAGACACACCAACACACCTGCCACCAGTAGCAATAGTAAACAAAGTTGACTATCAATTCAGAAACTTCAAGGGAGGTTGTCTGAAGGAGTATGCTCATATGTGGCAGCGGCTCGGAGCCAGCAACTACATAATGAAATTAATAACTGGGGGTCGAATTTCATTTTCGAAGAAACCTCCATTACAGTACCCAGACAGCCTTATTTTAAAAAAAATTGCTACCAAAGTAACGAAGGACATGACGGACATGATTCTTCAATTAAAACAGAAAAATATATTAGAGACACCTCTCCACTTGAGCCCAGGTTTTCTTTGTCGAATGTTTCTTGTAAAAAAATCGGACGGGGGACTGAGACCTGTCTTCGATCTCAGAGGTCTAAATGCTTTTGTGACAGTGAAACATTTTCAATTAATTTCACAAATAGATGTAGCAGATTTTTTACAACTGAACGACTGGCTGGTGAAAATAGACATTCATCAGGCCTATTTTCTTGACTTGTGATGCTACTGTCCATATTTCTTCTATTTTGAGAAGTAGTAATAAGGCTATTAATGTGCCTAATTGGGCAAACATGAGGATCTGAGTGCTTCCGCAGCAACCAACCTGATTGTCTATGTGTTTGACTGTCAGTTTTTGATCCGAATTTGGGCCATAGGGTAATCTCAAGATTTTTAAAAATAAAATTTTCAGGACTGATATCTTGGAGAGTAAGGTCGTGAATTCGACGACCGGAAGCTAGCAAAAGTATTAAAGCTGTCCTTCTAGATGTATCAAATAATGAACTAGTATTAGCGGAATATATTAACCAATCATATAGAATTTTGGTATCCCATATTGGTAATCTTTTTTCTATAGGTTTCGCAAGAGAAATGGCCTTTAACACTTGATTTACAAAAAAATTATTTGAGATATCTACTCCTGATACTGCACAGTATGTGGAAACCGCTGATTTATGTAACATTACGGTTCTTTGTGCTAGCTTATCTGTTAAATATAAGTTTGCCAAAAACCTTGCAACTTCATGGCCCTGAGGCATGTTTGGGTTGACATTATTTTTATTACACCATAGTAACGATCTCTTAATTGGTGCATTATATGTTACTAAAGTAGATGTCCGCCAACTACTTTTAAGTAACTGCTGTTCTTCTGTGGTCCAGTGTGCGATCTGATCAGACCACCCCCAATTTTCCAGGCCAGAAGAGATAGCTCCTCCACTTGTGGAGGGCAGTTGCCCGTAGTCAGATCTATCAAGACCTTCCGCAGGTTCTTTATAGGAATTGGTTCTGCTATTGCTCTCGACTGTAGGTCGGGAAGTCAATAACATTTGGTCCACTCCGGTGCTATTAGGACATACACTCCCTTCGCGCTGTTCAAATGAGCCAGTACTCTTGGTATTAAGCTGGGTGGGGGGAATATCCAGCTGAGTTGGTAGTCCCACTGACGACTGAAGGCGTCGCAGAAAATTGCAGAACCATCTCTGGAATCTAATGTTGCGTACTTTGCTACCACTGCCGACTCTTTTGACGCGAATAAGTCTACGTCTCGGACGCCCCAAATGTTGAATATGGCCTCCGTAGCCTGGGGCAGTAGATGCCACTCTGGTACCCTGCGGCCCCTTGATAGGCGGTCCGCAATTCCGTTTAACCTCCCCGGGAGGTAGGTGGCTGAAAGAGTGATTTGTAACCTCTCTGTGAGTTTTAAAAGTCTGGTTGTCAATTTGAGAAGTGCCAGAGATCTGGTTCCCCCCTCGTTTATGCAACCAGAGTTCTGTTGTCTGATTGTATCAGAATATGTGCACCTTTTAGAGTCATCCGCTGACTGTTTATGGTTGCGAATACAGCATACAACTCCTTTACGTTGGAATGCCAACGTTTTTGATGAGGAGCCCATTTTCCTGAAATGTACATGCTGTTTAGTTCTGCTCCCCAGCCTGCATCCGCTGCATCTGAGGTGAGGTAGTGAGTGGCACTCTTATTGGCATTGACCGATTCACATTCTCTAGCCACCATTTCAGATCCTGCTGAACAAGTAATGGGAGTCTTTTTGTTTCCCTTAATCTGTTTGCTAATCTAATATCTCTAAATTTGCTAGATGAGTAGGTGTGCATGAATGGCCGAGGCGTAACCGACAGATGGTGGAGGTGACCCAACGGTCAGCGTGCCTGTGAGATGAAAACCAAGGTCGCCTCGGAATTTCAGGTTGTAACGCCGAATAATATTTACCCTTGACCAATTTTGATGAAACCCAAAAAGAATTCCAGGATTTATTCATTTCAGCTTTAGCAAGAGAAAGCAAATCCTGAGATGTGTTGGCAAAATGCTCAGATGTACCAGATTGGATAGCAATCTTAGCATATGAGTCTGCCATCTCATTACCTGATATAGCTGAATGGCTAGGAATCCAGACCAGCAGGACTTGTAGCCCTTGTTGATGACAGGACAACAGGGCCTCTCTGATCTTAAAATCGATTGAAAGTCTTGATCTGCTACGAAAAGGATTTTCTTTAATGGCTAACAGACAGCTTAGTGAGTCACATAAAATAATTGTTTGCTGAATATTGTGTGACTGGGCATACATTACAGCTTCCAGTAAAGCGATGGCCTCACCGGAGAATACAGAGGTTTCAGGGGGACATTTAAATAATAGGGCTATTTTAAATTTAGGAATCCAACAAGCTGCACCAACGCAGCCGGTCGGCGAGAGCTTAGAGGCATCAGTATATATAGGGAGATGATTTGGCCAATTTTCATGAAAAATTGTTTGAAATTGGATATTAGTATCAGGGGAACCTTTTACGAGTCCAAGATTTGTAATTATCGGAGGATTATAAATAAGTGCTTTAAAGGAGGTGGAAAAACACTGGACTATGCTGCTTTCAAAGATGAAATCTGGAAGACCCTTAGTATGCTTCGTCAGCAATTAGAGCTGCTCTCGGTGGGTTTTGATATGCAGGAAGCTCGTTCCCGCAGCAGAGTGCTGCTTTTTCACGGTCTGCCGGAGAGTACTGACGAGCAAGTGGAGAGCAAAATTCAATCCGTGTTGCACAATGAATTAAAGCTGCCTAGTATTGATTCTTCACAGCTGGATATCTGCCATCGTCTTGGCACAAAGAAGGAAAAACCAAGACCAATACTGGTTCGTTTTATTGCCACAAAGCACAGAAATCTAGTTTGGAACTCTAAAACATCTCTTAAAGGGTCTGGAGTTACTATATCGGAATTTTTGACTAAGCCCAGGCAAGAATTATTCGTTGCTGCTCGGAAACATTTCGGTTTGAAAAATTGCTGGACATCTGACGGAGTAATCATTGTGGCGCTTCCAGATAAAAGCCGTAAAAAGATCCTTACATCGGCCGAATTAAAGGATCTTTGGGAAAAGTTTCCTCAAGTTTCCAGTGCGCCGGACCAGAAGACAAGATCTCGGCGGGTTAAAGTAACTACAAAGTAAAGGTTTCTCATATATTACTATAATTGCTGTCTGCCATTCATTACGTCACCCGTGTCTATGTATTTGTATCCGTGTAGTTGGTTTTAAGCTGCCAATTAATAATATGTTACTCTTATTTTTTCTTATGTACGAGTCGGTAGTTTAAAAATTCGTCAAATTCTTTAAATTGTTTTTAACCAGTACAATTTAACCTTAAACACAAGGTACTTGAACAACAGTCAAAACACTGACGTGCGACAACTGACATTAACACGATTGACAGCGGATTAGCGCTCGGATATTCTGCTTGAAAATTTTTATCTTTGTGGTGAATAAGCAGCTGTTTCTTTTTCTTTGCATTTTAAATTTTTAAAATAGATATCTAGTTAATATCTATACTCTGTAGCTACTATCTAGAATTTCATAATATTTGTGTCATCATATGTATAATTGTAGATATGTAGCATAGATATAGATTTTCTTTATTTTTATTTTTTTTTTCTTCTTTGTTTCTCTTTTTGTTATGTATTTATTAAGCCAGGGACTAATAATGTGGGAGATTATTTGTATCGCTTGTGATTAATAGTATTTTTATTTCGTTTAATTGTTTTTACTATTTCTTTTATTTAGATTAAGGTATATATATTTATATATTAATATTTATTTTATATCTATATGTCTGACTTAAGTGATGCTTGTATAAATGATGATTTCTTTTCATGCTCCTCTGATGATTTCCGTAGTGTTTCTAGCCATAATCAATCTTTTGATAGTGAAGGCTTGACCGTTGATTCACAATTAAATTCTATCTTTTCCTGCAATTCTAATGGTCTTAATTTTGTACATATAAATGCGCAAAGCATTCCGGCACATTACTCTGATTTTCTCGCATCATTTAGCAACGTGCAGGTCGACGGTATCCTTGTTTCTGAGTCTTGGTTAAAACCTTCTCTTCTTTCGACTCTTTACACTTTACCGGATTTCACTCTAATTCGTAATGACAGAGTTTCTCAGAGAGGGGGAGGTGTTTGCATTTTCTTACGAAATAATATATCCTTTCGGTTAATACAACAATCATCAAACCTTTCCCCTAACATCCTTGAATACCTCTTCATAGAAATTTCTTCCCATCACACTAAACTCCTTTTAGGGGTCCTCTATTGTCCTTCCTTAAATATTAATTATTTTAACACCTTTGAAGACCTTCTTGAGAAACTTTCACCTTCTTATGAACATGTGATCATAATGGGTGATCTTAACACTTGTCTCGTGAAAAATGATCACAGAGCGACAAATCTAAAATCTATCGTGTCTTCTTTTAATTATACTATCCTTCCTCTCTCAGAAACTCATTTTTCACCTAATTGTACTCCGTCTCTTCTTGATGTCATTATTGTCTCCAACCCTCACAGTGTGTCAGCTCATGGTCAGCTGACAGCTCCTTTCTCCTTCCATGATTTACTCTTCGTTAGCTATAAACTCTCCTTTTCAAAGCGCAAGACCAAAACAATTTTAAGACGCAATATGAAAAATATAAATATTGCAAATTTATGTTATGACGCCAATAGTATTGACTGGAATAATGTGTATGCGTTTACGAATGTTGACGATAAGGTGGCCTATTTTAACGAATCTTTGACAAAATTGTATGACAAGCACGCTCCAATTAGGAAAATTAAGGTAAAACATCTACCCGCACCTTGGCTTACTCAAAATATTAAAAATATGATGGCAAAACGTGATAAAGCCAAGAGAGTCTCTAAAAGGGAACCTACTGACCTCAATATTGCGACGTACAAAAAATTGCGAAATCTCTGCAATAGGATGTGTAGAGATGCTAAACGCCGTTTCATCCACTCCTCCATCGATAAACTGACCACTTCACAAATGTGGAGATTTTTTAACTCCTTAGGCGTGGGTAATCCCTCAAAATCTTCTCAACATTCATTTGATTTGAATTCTCTAAATAAACATTTTTCTACTCCCCCTTTAACAATTTCAGCCTCTACGAAGGCTGAAACATTGTTAAAGATGGCGAACGCCATCACGCCTGATTGTATTCCTTTTAATTTTCATACAGTCACAGAGAGCGAAGTCAAGAGAAGCATCCTGTCTATCACTTCCAAGGCGGTTGGTAATGACAACATTAGTCGGGATATGTTAATACCTGTCCTTGACTCTTTAAACCCTGTTATTACTCACATTATAAACTTTTCCTTTGAATCCAATACCTTTCCAACAGTTTGGAAGTTAGCACACGTGATTCCTTTACCTAAAATATCAAATCCATCTTCATTTTCACAATTTCGTCCCATCTCTATTTTGCCTATCCTATCAAAAATCCTTGAAGACGTTGTACGTAAGCAAATGTCAGAATTCCTAACACATAATCATCTCCTTAGTCCTTTTCAATCCGGTTTCCGTTCCGGTCACAGTACTTCCACCGCACTGCTTAAAGTCACTGAAGACATTCGCTTTGCTATGGACAAAAGAGAGTTTACTATTCTCATTTTGCTCGATTTTAGCAATGCCTTTAATTCAGTCGACTTTGATGTATTGCTTGGTATCCTTCGCTCACTTAACTTTGCTCTGCCTGTGATTGATTGGTTCGAATCTTATCTTCGTGGTCGTCGGCAGATGGTAAAGTCTGATGAGGCTTCCTCGGACTGGGCTGATCTCTCTGCTGGCGTTCCGCAAGGCGGCGTACTTTCTCCTCTTCTGTTTTCAATCTTCATTAATGAAATTACCAAAGTTATTTCTTCTCACTACCATCTCTATGCAGACGATTTACAACTTTATAGACACGCCACCTTATCAAATCTGTGTTCGACCATACATGATATCAATTATGATCTCGCAAAAATTAAGAACTGGGCTGCATCCTTTGGGCTTCTTGTTAATCCCTTGAAGTCGAAGGCATTGATAATAGGTACCAGACAGTTACGTAGCAAGATTAATTGGGATATTGTACCATCAATTGTCTATGGTGGAACTAAAATTGCATATAGTGACCAAGCTTGTAATCTGGGGCTAGTTATAGATTGCAATTTATCATGGAGAGCTCAGGTTAACGAAGTCAGTAAACGTGTCCATTTCTCTCTGCATTCTCTAAAACGTTTGCAGAACTTCCTTCCTTTCAAAACAAAAATTTTACTTGCACAATCCCTTCTTCTTCCCATCCTGGACTACGCTGATGTTTGCTATCTTGATGCGAATGATGAGCTGCTTGACAAACTAGATAGACTTCAAAATTTGTGCATTCGTTTCATTTACGGTCTGCACAAATTTGATCACATTTCTCAATATCGACGTCAGTTAAAGTGGCTTCCTATCCGACTTCGCCGGAGCTTGCACATTTTATCGCTTCTTTTTAAAATATTAAAACATGGTAGCCCTGATTACCTACATGAGCGTTTTCTGTTCTGTCCTGCTCGTGAAAGACCAGTACGCGCATGTGTGGCGTCGAAAACTCTTGAGGTACCATTTTTTAATACTACTTCCTATGGTAACTCGTTTTCCGTTGTTGCCGCTCGCCTATGGAACTCTCTTCCCGATAATATTTTCTATAATAATGTTACAATAAATTCGTTTAAAATCAGAGTCAAGCAACACTTTCTTTCCACTTAAGTTTAATTTATTTTATATGTATGTATTTATATATGTATTTTTTTTGTATCTATGTACGTTGAATGTATATATATGTATATAATAATAATATATATATATATGTGTATATGTATATATATAGGTATATATTAATGTATTTATTTGTATTTAGTGTGTAATATATTAATTTATCGTTAAGTCTACTTGAATTTTATAATATAAAACTAATTGATATTGTACCTACACCATAAATCTGTACTACAAATAATCTCCACTAGATTCAGGGTTTCTGGAAGAGATCTCTTGTTAGAGATAAGTTATCCCTATGTACACATTTTTCATGTATATAATTCTCTGTATATTCAGTTGGTACATAAATAAAATAAAAAAAAAAAAAAAAAAAAAAAGAGGATTAGAGGGAAAAGTGGTAAGTGGATGGGGGAGTTTGGTATACTTGAGGAAACTGTTTAATAGGAATGGGGATGCCGGATTATCTGAGTTACAAAGGTGGGATAGTTTGTTTAATCTAATCAGTAGAGGATGGGAGGGTAGCTGTAACAATCTGATGATAAAGCGGTCACAAAGATATTGCCTCCTTATCTGTAGAGGGGGGTCAACACACTCAACCTGTAGAGCATTAGTAGGGGTGGATTTCATCGCACCCAATATAATGCGAAGACATTTATATTGTATTTTATTTAATTTTTCTGAAGCTGATTTATTAAAAGGATCTAGAACGAACAGTCCATAGTCCAAATGACTACGAACTATTGCATTATAGACCAATTTTAATGTATAAGGGTGAGCTCCCCACCAGACTCCAGACACAGCTCTAAGGGCATTAATTGATTTTTCACATTTCTTGGCTATGTAATCAGAGTGTGAAATTCCGTTCAGTTTGTAATCGAGAATTATACCAAGAAATTTTGTTTTGTCCACAAAGTTAATGCATTGACCCTCATAAAACAGATCAAAGGCAGGAATACGTCTTTTTTTCGTAAAAATCACTGCTTGACTTTTGGCTATCGAAAGCGACAAGCCATGGTCACAGAGCCATTGGGATAGGTAATGCAAAGCAGAGTTTAATCGAAATGTTAAATTTTCAACGGAACTAGATCTATAATATAAAACTATGTCATCAGCATACTGGAGGATGTTACAAAAGTTGTTAACAGACAAATCGAGGTCATGAGTGTATATGCTATAAAGCAGAGGGCTGAGTACTGAGCCTTGAGGAAAACCTTTCCAGACGAATCTGGGGGGAAGTGAGAGATGTTGGTGTCTAACCGTTATTGATCTGCAAGTTAACATATTACATATGAAATGAACTATCCTCGGTGGAATACTCAGCTGTTGCATTTTCTGCCTGAGCAACGGAAGAAGGACATTATCATATGCAGAAGATATATCAAGAAAGATTCCCACAAGGTACTCTCCTTTAGCGAAGGCAATTCGAATGTCTGTTGTAAGTATGCTTAGACTATCAATAGTGTTCGACCCCTTCCGAAAGCCAAATTGAGAGGGAGCAAGTATGTTTCTGCTTTCCATTAACCATTCCAGGCGATTCTTCAAGAGATGTTCAGTGATCTTTGCCAAAGTAGATGATAAAGCTATAGGCCTATACGAATTGCAATCGGAAGGGTTCTTACCCGGTTTAAGGATGGGAATAACAATTTGTGACTTCCAAGATTGCGGGATGATTCCTCTGATAAAGACCGAGTTAATAATATTTAAAAAACAATGTTTAGCTTTATCATTTAATTTGGAAATAAAAGAGTAAGGAACGCCATCTTCCCCGGGTGTCGAATCGGATAAACCATTTAATGCACATTGAAGTTCAGAAAAAGAGAAGGGGGCATCCATTTCATCCAAAGTAGATGCTGGCGTAGAAATTAGAAAACTGTCCTCATATGGGACAAAGGGGGGGGGGGCAAGCTTCTCAGCAAAATTGTTAAGCCACTCAGAAGGAGTATTTGAGGTAGGATTGTCAGAGTTAAGGCAACGGCGGAATTTTTTAAGTTGGGACCAGACTGCAGAGGAAGAGGAACGAGGGTTCAGGGATTCACAGAATTGAATCCAACTGACTTTTTTCTTTTTAGAAATCATTCGTTTTAATTTGGCGTCGATTCTCTGATACTTGTAAAAATTATCCATAGACATACACATAGTGTATGTTTCTTCAGCCTCTAGTCTCTGTTCAGTTAATCGTTTGCATTCCTCATCCCACCAGGGGGTGGAAAGCAAATGATTTTTTGAGATGTGTTTTTTGGGAAAATGGAGATCAGCTGCAGTTAAAATACCATTAACGAAAAGGTCGTAGCAAAGGATTACATTTCGATAGTCTTGCGACGCAAAGAGGGAGTCAATCATGTCGTCAACAGATTCAGCATATGCAGACCAATTAACATGTTTTAATTTATATTTTAATAAAGGATTTGGGTTGGAGTATGGGATGGATCGGTTATTTAAAGAAAGGAGGATAGGGAAGTGGTCACTACCAAAAGAGGATGATAGGACATTCCAGGATAATTGAGAAGCAAGGGCAGGAGAGGTTAGGGATAGGTCAACAACGGATTGTGGGTTTTGGTTGGGGTATACTCTACGTGTTGGTGAGCCATTATTGAGGATGCAGAGGTTTGCATCATCAAATATGTCCATCAACAAGAGAGCAAACGAATCAGAAAAATGTGAACCCCAGGAGGTATGGTGGGCATTAAAATCACCCATGACAAGGATAGGATGAGGGAGACTAGAGAAGATGGCGGATAAATCGGGAATTAAAGCGGGATTAGGGTGAGGGATATACAGGGAGAGAAAAGAGATGTTGAGGGCTCTGACAGCAACAGCATTAATATGCTGGCTGGACAGGGATAGAGGGATTTGGGAAAAGGGAAGGGAGTGCCGGATAAAAATGGCACTCCCGGCATAACCATCACTCCTGTCATCTCTCAAACAGGAGAAGCCCGGTACCCGAAATCGGGATCCAGGGATCAACCAAGTTTCAGAGATGGCAATAATGACAGGTTTATGGAGATTAATTAGAGAGAGGAGTTCATGTTTTTTAGGCCGGACGCTCTTGCAGTTCCATTGAAGGAAGCTGATTGGGGCCATTTTTAAGGATTGAGAATAGTTGACCTAAGTCTTGAGCAACGTTGGACGGTAAGGGGATATCATTACAGGTTGAAATAATGCTTAGAAGAATCTTCGTTAACATTTCCAAGAAGTTGGGATTGTTATTTACGGGGAGAGAAGTATTTTGGTTGAGAGCACAACCATTGGGAGTAGTAGAGGGACAATTGCTAACAATGGATTGGTGAGCCTGTTTATCGTATCCTTTTCCAAGCGGTGATCTTGGGCGAGGAGTACTTAAAACAGTCTTACGATAGGATCTGATAGGTGAAGGGATAGATTTGTTTGGGATAGTTGGAGAATATATAGGAGGGGTGAACATCTCTTTTGCAATCTCTGCATAGGATCTACGAACAGGAGGGAACCGTGAGGATGCTTCTATATATGACACATTGTCTTGGGACATAACAATTTTTATGGATTGTTGGCGTGAAAATTCAGGACAGTCCTTATCCGTAGTAAAATGAACACCTGAGCAATGTAAGCAAGTGGCGTTATCCTTACTTACATCACAAGACTCACCTGTGTGGGATTTGGAGCACTTAAAACATCTAGGTTGTGATCGGCACTGAGTTTTTATGTGTCCATAACGGCAGCAGTTCAGGCATTGGATCGTAGGAAGTTTATACATTTCTACAGGTAGGGAAGTATGATAGGAAAACACTTTATTGGGAAGCATTTGCCCCCTAAATGTGATAACCACAGATTGGGTTGGGACCCATGTGATAACACCATCAGTAAAAGTTTTCCTGTTAAGGCGTCTGATTTTTAAAACTTCACCACATCCAGAGGGAAGTTCGAGTGATGTTGCTAATTCATCCATTGTCCAGTCCACGGGAATACCCTTAATCAAACCCATTCTAGTAATATTGAAAGTCGGTACAATAGCTTTGTATTTACACATTTCAATAACAGGGTTTGCTAGAAAGGAGTTTGCTGCCTTGCTTGTTGAAAACTCAACAGATATTTTATTGCGTCCTACATTTTTAAGACCATCGTTAATAATACCACTAATTTTGTGAGTATGTAGAAATTGCCCAAATTTGATAGCCCGTATAGTAGTTCCTGAAGCAGGATCAGAGACTTCCCGGGACACATGAACAATGAAAGGGCCTTTGTCACTGTCTAAATAACTTTTAGGGCCTTCAGAGTAGGAAGGATGGGTATAAATCGTTTGGATGGAGGGAGTTGCGGTTGTGGGATGAATTACCGTTTTCTTTGTATTGGAGTCGGAATTAATCGAATCATTAGTACTTTGTCGTTTACGAGAAGGTATAGAAGGAGAAGAACAATTGTCAGGAACTAAATCTACTGAGCCACCTGGATCAGGGGGTTCAGGAGGAGTATCAACCACCATTATAAAACTTAAAAACTACAGAATATTAAAATACAGCAAATACTCACAATATGTATAAATGTTAGTAACACCACTAACCCAAATATCAACTAATAGTACTATTAACAGTAAAATACACTACAAAACTAAACGTAAACACTCAAAATCTCTTAACACGTGTGTTAACCAACACTAACGCAAGCGAAAAAAACTTTGATATTTGATGCGAAATTTGTTATTAACTTGTCAGCTGTCACGTTTGTTGTGACAACTTCTGATTTTATTGATATGGACGCCACTCTTTTGGTACAGATGTTAGATATAGAATTAGATATAGATATGTATTTTTTTAATAGATAAATATCTATTATTTTATTAAATATTGTATAAATAATTATAAAATTTGTGTATATCATACTTTTAGTGATGATTCATTTTTTTTTTTTTACTATACCATGGGATTAATGTCATTAGTTTGGATTTGTTTTTTTTCTCATTTATTTTATGATGTAAAATAACTTTGTAGTGGTTTTGTGTGCATTACTTTGATTTTTTTTTTTGATCGTATAAAGTGTTTTTTTTAGCCAGCAGGATGTGCAACTAAGAGCATACAGGTTCAATTTTATTTATTTTTGAATATTTTGACATATTTATTTCGTTTTATATAATATTTATATATAATATATTATTTTATTACATATACTTATATATTATTTTATTAGATATATTTATATAATTATGAGCTCCAGTGATGATTCGTTCCATTCAGCCATGAGTGATATTTCTTTCTGTTCCATAGATAATGATGGTCTAACTTTAGGTGAACATCTAATGAATGATTTATCGCCTTATTCTCATAATTTTAACATCTGTCATATCAATGCACAAAGTGTACCGAGTCATTTTTCGGATATATACGAGACTTTTAATTTAAAAAATTTGCACGCTCTCTTAATATCTGAGACGTGGTTAAAGCCTTCCTTACAGTCGTCTTCTTTTTCTATTCCTGGTTTTATACTTATAAGGAATGACCGCATCGGTAAACGTGGTGGTGGAGTGGCAATTTACTTGAAAAGTAGCATACCTTTTAAGGTAATTGATCAATCTCCCTCCACTTACAGCTCATCAGCCGAATACTTATTTATTGAACTGAACTTAGGTATCAAAATAGCTGTCGGTGTGATTTACTGCCCACCTAATATCGATTATTTTAATCAACTAGAGCTTATATATGAGAATATTATTTTTAACTACACTCATGTCATATTCATGGGTGACTTAAATACTTGTATGCTGAAAAGTGATTATCAGTCACATAAATTAAGCACTATTTTTAATTCTTTAAATATTAATTGTTTGCCATTACAACCCACTCATCGCACTAATACTTCTGATACCTTACTCGATTTAATCATTGTATCTGAAGCGAACCTTATTGCTAAATATGGACAGTACTCTGCTCCAGCATTCTCTCTCCATGATTTAATTTTTGCTTCCTACAGGATCAAAGTACCGAAGCTTAAGAAAAATACCTTAAAGCTCAGAAACTACTCTGGAATTGATTTGAATAAGCTTCGGTATGACGCCTCAATTATTGACTGGACCGCTTTATTGAATATGGAGACGGTAGATGAAAAGGGAAGTCGAGTGCTTCCGTAGTGAAATTTTAAATCTATTTGATCGACATGCTCCGATACGTGATGTTAAACTTAATCACAGAGGGTGTCCGTGGTTCAATGACGAACTTCGCAGAGCCAGGGTAAAACGAGATCGGGCTTTTCGCAAATATAAAAAAGACCGAACGGAGACGAATTGGACAATTTATAAAGCTGCAAGGAATCGATGCAACAAGTTGTGTAGGAATCTAAAACGCTAATATATCTTTGAACAATTAGCTAATTCTCCTTCTTCATCCAGTACCCACAATTTTTTAAAAACCATTGGAATCGGCAAACCCTCTCATACCGATACAATTTGTAATATTAATTTGAACAATTTAAACATGTACTTTGCTTCATCAGAAGTACTTGACGTTCAAACTAAATTTTCGACTTTGTGTGAAATAAATAGTTTGCCAAAACATCCTTATCCTTTTAATTTTTCTTCTGATAGCGGAGCTGAAATTAAAAAATGTATACTGTCATTCTCCTCTAAGGCTATAGGTTGCGATGACATAAGTTGTACCATGATATCCCATCTGTTAGACTCTCTCCTTTATATAATTTCCCATATTATTAATTTTTCTATATCAACAAACACCTTTCCGGACTTGTGGCGTAAGGCATTTGTTCTCCCACTTCCTAAAATATCAAATCCCTCTCTGCCTAAGCATTATCGTCCAATTTCAATCTTACCTTTCCTGTCCAAAGTACTGGAGTCCATTGTTTACCAGCAATTATCACAGTTCCTCTCATCTTACAACTTATTGAATCCGTTACAATCGGGCTTTAGAACAGTACTACTACGGCATTGCTAAAAGTAACTGAGAATATAAGAGAAGCAATGGAAAATAAGCGCGTCACAGTTCTTGTCCTCATTGATTTTAGTAATGCTTTTAATGCTGTGGACCATGACTTGCTTCTTGCTTTTCTGGCTCAGGTAAATGTTTCAGACTCCGCTATGCAATGGTTATCATCTTATCTTCGAGGGCGCCAGCAGGCAATCCGCATAGGTCAGGATTATTCTGACTGGTGCTGCTTGAATGCAGGCGTTCCTCAAGGCGGTATACTTTCTCCTCTGCTTTTCTCTTTGTTTATAAACTCCGTTACTTCTTGTATCTCGTCAAGCTACCATCTTTATGCTGATGACTTGCAGCTTTATCGACACGCTACTACTGATTGTTTGTCTGATGCTATTGCTGCGCTTAATACGGACCTATCACAGATATCTCTGTGGTCTGCTCGCTATGATATCTCAGTGAATCCGGCAAAGTGTCAGGCTATAATCATTGGTAGTCGTAAACAGCACGCAAAAATTGACACTTCGAATTATAAGCTATTTTACAATAATTGTCTAATTCCGTTTTCCGATTCCGTTAAAGATCTTGGAGTGATTTTAAATTAACATGGTTATTTTTATTATTAAAGTTATTAATTTCGGGATCGTGAACAAGACATTCGTAGACAATGTCGAAATATCGAGCTCCACCGAACAAAAATAAAAAACATGGTAAATATCCCGAAATTAATAACTTTAATAATCTTGGAGTGACTTTGGATAAACACTTAAACTGGTCTGACCAGGTGGGGGAGGTGTCGCGAAAGTTTTACTGTACAATGCATAATATGATGCGTTTAAAACATATGTTACCAACTAAAACGAAAATACAACTTGTCAATACACTGATACTACCAATAATTGACTATGGTGACATATGTTATCTGGATGCAAATGAAGAACTAGTAAATAAACTCGAGCGACTCCTTAATACTGCCATTCGATTTGTATTTAATTTGCGGAAGTATGATCACGTTTCTTCCTACCGCTCGCAATTAAATTGGCTCTCGACACGTGATCGTAGGTCATGCAGAATTCTTTGCACGCTATACTCAATTCTGAATGACCCAAATTATCCCCAGTATTTGGTATCCAAATTCGTGCTAAGGGCTGACGCACATGACAGATCGCTTCGCTCCACGGAAAACCTGTTGTTGTCATTTCCACCGCACCATTCAGGCTTTATGTCGAAGTCGTTTACTGTGACTGCTATTCGTTTATGGAACAGCTTACCAGAAAAAATTAGGAAATCTCCTTCGCGAAACACTTTTAAAATTGCTCTGAAAAAATACTATTTAAATCGAAGCAATAATGGTTGATTTTTGGAATCTTCATTATATGTACTCATATAATATTATATATGCCATGCCATGCCATGCCATGCCATGCCATGCCATGCCATACCATATTATATTATATTATATTATCGTTTAATTTTTTAATAGTATCTTATGTTTTTTGTACACCTATATCATTCTTTCTTGTACATCCTAAGGTTGGCTGGTAGAGAATGCAGTAGCATTAAGCCCGCCTTTGTTAATACTTTTGTATTGTACAATAAAGCATTAAAATAAATAAATAAATTGAGTAGCTATAGTCATCCTAAGACTCTCGTTCCGAACACATTCCAACAAAACGTGGTAAATATCCTCTACTACTCCGCAGGGGATGCAATTCTGTGTTTCCGATTTCTTTATAAGAAAGGCAAATTTATTAGTTGGAATGTGCCCGGCGCGAAGCCTTAGAGCCGTTATTACATCTCTGCGACTAAGTTTATGGTTGTCAAACCAGCATATCTTTAGAGGATGAGACATCATGAGGATGAGCATCGTCTTGTACCAAATACCCTTCTCCTTAGATCGCTTGTCAAAATACTCAGTCCACATAGAATTACATTTAACTTTTATATGCCAAATAAGATCCGTCACATCACTGTTGCTATCATAGAACAAACTAAATCTCTCATAACTTAAAATTATTGTGAAATGATAAAATTGAAATAAAGTCTTGAAAACATCATTAAGTACAGCGACATAAAAAATATAAATAGTCATAACAAAATTAAAAAGTCGTTTACAATACATATAAAATAAGACTTCCATAAAAAAAACACATAACAATGGAATATACAAACTTAATTTTTGCCAAAAATTTTGCAGATATCGTTTTCTGAACGTACTCGTTGAACTGCTGCATCCGTCTCGCGCCGCATGAATATTCTCCCATCGCGACTCCATATGTAACGCCAACCATGACGTTTTCCCTCCTCTCTGGCCTTATAAAAGAGAAGGCGGTTTGCTCGTGTCAGATGTTCGTTTATATGAATTATAATTATATGTATGTTCGTTTATATATTATATGTACAATTAAATTCAATAAAAATAGTAACACGACGTAAATATCTTTAAAAGTTTTATTAAAACGTTATATAAATTGTGACTACATATTTACAGTGTTAGTGATATCTAAAATAAAGTGATAAGTGCTGCAAATACAAAAACATAATTTAGTGTACAGTGGAAAGTTAACTTGTACCCACTAATAATTAAATTAAATATAATACTAAATTAAAGTGTTTAATAGCCAGAAAAGTTCATATAAAATAATAATAAACCTGGACACTTAAGAATCAATTACAATTAAGTATAGCCATATAAAACTAAATTAAATTAAAATAATTTTACAAAATACTATTAATTATTATTAGTGCCATCTAGCATATATACTCATAATTGCCTTGTTGATATTAACGCAGCGTTATGACGAATAAGTGCAATCATTGCGGTAAATACCTCGCAATAATAGATGGCGCGAAGTGTACCAAATGCGCTATGCTTTATCATAGAATGTGCGTTAATTATAAAGCCGGGAGACCCCATTCACAAGAAAATACTGTACAACAATTGCAAAGTAGGAACGAAGCGACCCCTGCGAGCGCCAGTAGCCATCCCTCTCCCAGCTCAGATACAGAAAATGCAGAGGACAATTTCACAGATGCTGATAAAAATAATTCTGAAAAGTCCCTCGTTCATGAGACACGGCTGTTGCGATTGGAATTTTCTTCGGTAACCAGGGAGCTGTCGCGGCTTAGTACGACTATATCCAAATTTAATAAACGGGTGGACAGCGTCGAGAAACGCTTAGATAATTTAGAAAAAAATAATCAAGAGCGACACTCGGAAATTGTCGATAAAAATGCGACCGAAACAATTGCCCAACTGCGATCCGAATTGAATGACCGTGACCAAGAGAACCTGCTAAACGATATCGAAATCTCGGGTTTAGAGGAGAAAAATGGCGAAAATCCAACCAATATAGTGGTTTTAATTTAAAAAAAAATTGGGGTGCCACTGGAGGAACGCGACATCGTCAGCGCTGAGCGTTGGGGCCCGCGCCGTATAATAGCCGATCACAGCAGCCAAACTCGGCCGCGGCCAATTGTCGTGCGTCTCGCTCGGCGCGCCGTCCGCGACGAAATGCTACGAGCCGCGCGCGTGCGCCACGGCTGTGACTCATCGGGAATCGTCGAGTCTGTGCCTAAGCGGTTTTATGTTAACGAGTGTCTCACTCCGATGAATCGCCATATATTTTATAAAACACGCGAATTAGGTCGACGCGATGGATGGCGATATATCTGGACGACATATACACGAGGAGGTCGCATTTACGCTCGTCGCAGCGGAGACTCCGAAACTCGTCGTATACGCACGTTGAGCGACACAATAAAGTTTTTTGGAGACAATACCGTTTGATGTTTAGCTCATATAAGATTAGTTTATTAGATAAATTTAAAAAATATATTAAACATGTAAAAACAAAATTAATTCGCAAGCAGGTTAAATTAATTTCTCATATTTATTTAAAGTGTATTACATTTTATATAATTAAGTTTTCACTTTGTGGCAGTATCATACTTCTAAATAGTAATTGTAACGATGTATTATTATTATATTTAACGAAGCAGGCATGTCCGAGTCCGTTTTTAAAAAAACATGACGTCAGCATAGCTGACGTCACGAGTGTCAGAGTTTCGATCTTTATCCATACTCGGAGGGTTGAAATTAAACTCAGGGAATATTCTTCTCTGGTTTATCCAATATGAGACGGTCCGATCGCTCCGACGGCTCGACCAAGTCTGTCGATACCGGCGGGCGCTTGATCTTTTATAACAAAAATAGGTGGGTAGACTTATTCACTCAAGATAACAGTTGTTTACAAACATTAAAATATTTCAGAGTAATTTAACATTTCAAAATTCACAAACATTTATTCACTTAATAATGAAACAGTTTTAAATTATTAAAATAATCATTTCTGGACACGTGTTTTTCTTAAATTCGTGGCTCCGCGCCGACATATTTAATTATATTATTTGCTTTTAAAAGTAATATATGTAACAATTATTGTGAGATGCCGAATGTAATATGTAAAAGTAAACTTCATACGAGTATAGCGTATATTTTGGAACTTATGTATCGTTCACAGCTAGCCAGTATAATATACATATTTGATTATTTAATATATTATATACATGCGTAAAATGAATAAGTCAAAAAAATTACGAATTGGCTTTCTGAATCCTGGCTCACTTGGTACTGGTCATGATGAGTTTTTATATGCAATGGATCGCCACAACGTCGATATCATGGCACTAAATGAGACATGGCTACGTGAGGGGGAGGACGCCCGAGCCCCAAGAATTCCAGGAGACTCATTGCGTCACATTCCTCGACCTGCGGAAATACGTTCCCGTGGCGGTGGAGTCGGTTTTTATATAAAACAGGATATTTCTGTTCGGACCCTTAAACACCCAGAGACCATAACTATTGAGCAAATGTGGTTAAGTGTTAATATTAGGGGTAAAGTTTTAGTCATTGGTACAGCATATAGACCGCCTTGGTTAAAATCGCCCACCGTAAAATTTGCGTAGTTAACGCAAATTTTTATTGATGCCATTGCTGACACATATGGCGCTTTGCCATATCATGATCACATACTATTGGTGGGCGATTTTAACATCAATTTCCTAGATACAGGTAATGTAAATACAACTATGTTTACAGACTTTCTCACATACACAAATATGACGCAATATGTTACCGTTCCCACATATTTCACAAGTCACAGCGAAACCCTCCTCGATCTCATCTGCTCAGATACAAACGTCGAACGAGTGTGGGTTACTATGTAAGCAATTTAAGCGATCATGCATTTTTATCGTGTGAGCTTAATATTGAAAAAGATAAGCCCGTAACGGAAAAAAATATATAGTAGACGATTAGACGACATAGATTTAGACCAATTAAAATATTATTTAACCACGCTTATTAACTGGGAACTCATAATTTCAGAACAAGATATTAATAAAACAGTTGCAGCCTTTAATGACAGTATCCTGTGGGTATTTGACACGTTAAGCCCTATAACCTCCTAAGTTCTAGGCGTACTTTTTTTGGAGCTTCGTTATGAAACTTTTGTAGTGCACTACATTTTAGTAACTTGGTATAAAAAAAATAGGAAAAAAAAAATTAATTGGGAAAATTTAGTTTTTCACTATGTCCTTTATAAGTGACAAAGGCATTCAATCAATATGTCTTTTGTAAAGGACATAGCAATTTTTCTGAGTTACTCAAGAGTATGCTAGGAATATGAGTAATTTAAAGCAGAGTTTTCAATGTTATATTATTTATTCTTAATATTCTTTATCAAAATTAACAAAATCCAAATTCTTATCAACATAAGTATCAACATTAAACTTTCTCTTACAAAATCAACATAATTAAACATTAGGAACATTAGAAATCAGAGAAGAGAAATCAGTTACTCTTAAAACTTAATTATTCAGACTCATATTTATCAGTCTTCATGGAAATTGGTGAAACAATTTCGATTAGGAGTGAAACACAAATAAATCCCACATTTTTTACAGAAAACTGTGTTTTTTTTGTCACAACCAATGTTTCTGCAGCGCGATTGTTTTGCACCATATTCTGGCAAATGCGCAGCGTTTTTGGTACGGTGTTCTTTGGAGGGAACTGGCTGTATGATGACTTTACGCTTTTATTTTATTTTATTTTTATTTTATTTTGCTTTATTAAGGCACAAACAGTTCACAATACACTTAAATTATAAATAAAATTACAAAAACATACACCAATGAAGCTGCCACAAATAAAATAAAAACAAACAAATAGTTACAATAGTTATAAAAATCAACGAACGTCGCATTGTTATCTTACTTACGGAAAAGGAATACATATTAAGTAAACTAGGAAAATTTATTTTTGGGTTTCAAACAACTTTTTTTATATAACTGTAAGGAAACATTAAACATATCAATATGACTATAACTTTCATTATATTTTATGCAAACTCTATTGATAAATGAGTTTTGAGCGAAATATGTTTTAACTTTAGGAATATAAAATAATGGAGCAATTCTTCGGGTGGCTATTTTTCGAGGGCAGTTGATATTAATTTTGCTTGTAAGGTAAATTGTGTCAATTCTATTGTTTAAAATCTCAAATAAAAATATTTGGTCACGAAAATCACGTCGACTTTGGAGAGTATTTTTTAAGTTAATATTACATTGAGGAAACCGGCTTTTTATATAATTGTATAACTTGTTTTGTAACTTTTCTAAACTGTCTATACGAATTTGGTGATACGGATTCCATACAGTAGATGAGTATTCCAGAATAGGTCGAATCAAAGAGTCAAACAAAAATAAAATTGTTTCAGGTTTTTTAAATTCTTTACTTACTCTAAGAATAAATCCCAATAAACGATAAGACCTAGAAACAATATCATCCATGTGTTTATTGAATAGTAATTTGGAGTCAATAGTAATTCCCAAATCTCGTATATCCAAAACTCTGTTAATCGGGGTTTTATTTAAATGATAATTATAAATGATAGGGTTTATTTTGCGTGAAAACGTTATAATGTTACATTTCCTTATGTTTAAATATAGAGAGTTAAGCGCACAATAATTACAAAAATTGTCGATGTCTAATTGTAGGACTTTGCAATCGTTAATACTTTTTATAATTTTAAAAATTTTAGTGTCATCTGCATATAAAAGGATGTTTGAATTCTTGAAATTATTAATAATATCGTTTATAAAAATATTAAAAAAGAGAGGTCCTAAATGTGAGCCTTGCGGAACACCTGATGTTACTGGTATAAACGATGAACAGAAACCTTTAATCGTTACTGCTTGACTTCTTTCACGCAAATAAGATTCAACCCATCTAAGAAGGCTACCATGTACACCGAATCTTGCTAATTTACTCAACAATATTTTATGATTTATTTTATCAAATGCCTTCGAAATGTCTGTGTACACTGCATCTACCTGAAACCCTGATTCCATTGCCCTATTAATTTTATCAGTAAATTCGTTTAAATTAGTTTCCGTCGACTTCTTATTCATAAAACCATGTTGTTCAGTAACTATATGATGACAATTTTTTTCATAACAGAAATCGTATATATTTTTTTTCAAATAGTTTAGGAATCGTTGAGAGCTTCGAAATGGGCCTGTAATTTTTAACGTCGTGCTTATCTCCAGATTTCAGTATAGGTACAATAAAAGATTGTTTCCATATTTTAGGCATAGTTCCTGACGAAAGAGACAATTTGAATAAAACGGAAAGTCCTGTACTAATATTAAAGCAGCATTTCTTTAGAAAAATGGGTGGTATCCCGTCAGGCCCGGTTCCCTTAGTTATATCCAAATTCTTAAGGTATGAAAGAACAATAGAAGGAGAAATATCTACAGAATTAATGCTAACTACATTTTCATCGTAACCATCTAGTTCAGGAGAGCGATTATTATTTGATTCAAAAGCCGAATGAAAAAATAAATTGAACAAATCACATATTTTATAACCAACTGAAGTTGAGGTACCATTAAGAAACATGGTACTTGGTAAACAGTTATTATTTCTTTTAGAATTTACATATTTCCAAAAATAGCTACTATTTTTACGTATTTGAGTTTCAGCATTAATCTGATATGTAGATAAACACTCATCTTTTTGCTTTTTTCTTAGTAAGGAAAATGTATCGTAATCAGAAGTGGCACCATAGTTCTTCCATTTCTTGTGGTATTTTAATTTCTCATTAACAATTTTAATTAGGGGTTTAGAGTACCATATTGGAAATCTGCCATCGATCCCATAAACTTTTTTAACAGGAACATTTTTTTAATGATATCATTAACGATGTCATAAAAGGAATTCACAGCAGTTTCTATATTATTTGAATCTAAGACTTCTTCCCAGTTTATGTCAGCTAGAGCACGGTTTATAGCATCATAATCAGATGCTTTAAACAGAAATAAATAAATTATAGATATAGAAATAAATTATACGACTTATATGATATGAGGCGGTGGAATCGAAGCGTAGCCTTTCTAGAATACGTCATTAAATATTCCAAAATTTTTAAAACAGTATGCATTTCTGCTAAGTCCTTATATTTAAAGAAAAAAATCCTGAATTCTGATAATAGAATTAAAGCCACATGGGATGTTATTAGTAGTGTTAGTGGAAAACCCAAAAAGGAAATGATGCCAATAGAATTGAACACAGGTAGTAGATACACGAGTTCTGAATTAGAGGTTGCTAATTTATTTGAATCATTTTTTGACAAAGTACCCCATAAAATAACATTTCATTTAAAATCATCTACATAAAATGCAGCTAGGTTATTAAATAATAGTGTTTCTAAATGCGTTATTGATTTTTCATTTGAAACGGTTTCTGCAATAGATGTCATAAAAGTATTTAAAACTGTAAATATTAAAAAAACTAACGACATATGGGGCATTTCGGTAAATTTTTTTAATAACATCATATACGATATTGCTCCGTATATAGCAGTAATTTTTAACAAGAGTTTGGATACGGGTTCATTTCCTAACTTGTTAAAATGTAGTAAAGTTTTACCACTTTTTAAAACTGGAAACAGAAGCGATCCCGGTAATTACAGGCCTATTTCAATACTCCCATCCTTAAGTAAAATTTTTGAAAAAAATATTTTAAATCAACTTCTCGTCCATTTCGGTACAAATGCTATTTTTCATGGTGAGCAATTCGGTTTTAGAAGAGGTCGCTCGACAACTGATGCGGGGATTGCGCTTCTCAAACATATTTACGATGCTTGGGAGAAATCACAGAACGCTATTGGAGTATTCTGTGATTTATCTAAAGCATTTGATTGTGTAGAACACGAAACGCTTCTTTATAAGCTCAAATATTACGGTGTTAAAGGTAAAGCTCTTGATCTCATCGCTTCATATTTAAGTCAAAGAATCCAGCAAGTTTTCATTAATGGAATAAAGTCTTCTGGATCTACGTTAAAAATGGGAGTTCCACAAGGTTCAATTTTGGGTCCCTTTCTATTCCTAGTATATATAAATGATCTTCCTTTCTATGTTAAGGGTATTTGTGATATAGTGTTGTTTGCTGACGATACTTCGCTGATTTTTAAGGTTGACAGGAAAAAAAATGACTATGACGATGTGAACGGTGCATTATCAGAGATACACAATTGGTTTACAGTAAATAATTTAGTTTTGAATGCTCAAAAAACAAAAGTTGTAGTTTTTACCCTACCTAATGTTAGCAAGCAAAATTATAATATATCTTTAAATGGTGACCGTCTTGAAGTAGCTGATACTACGGTGTTTTTAGGAATAGAATTGGATTCCAGACTTCAGTGGACTTCTCATTTATCATCCCTAACAGGAAGACTCAGCTCCGCAACATACGCGGTTAGAAAAGTTAGACAACTAACTGATATTGATACCGATCGTTTAGTTTATTTTGGTTATTTTCACAGTATTATGTCATATGGCATATTACTTTGGGGTAACGCTGCAGATATTGAATCTGTCTTTATTTTACAAAAGAGAGCAATTCGGTTTATTTATAATCTTGGAGCTAGAGACTCTCTTCGGGATGTTTTTAACAGAATAGGAATACTTACTGTTGCGTCGCAATATATTTACAACAATATCATGTATATTCACAGTAGCATTGATCACTTTGATAAAATCAGTGATAATCATTGTATATGCATTAGAAGTAAGGATAAACTTATAACGCCAAGTTTCCGACTCCGCAAAGTCAATAGATCCTTCTTGGGGCAAGGTATCCGCTTCTATAATAAAATTCCGCAGAAATTTTTAACTTTGCCGTTTAGTAAATTCAAATCGTTTGTAAAAAATACATTGGTAGAAAAAGCATACTATTCGATACAAGATTTTGTAGATGATAAAAAAGCGTGGAGTTAATACCTGTTGACTTCCAAGCAGGATACATTAATTGAAATAATTGTATTTAATTAACATGAGGTTGTATTTTTTTAAATGTTAAAAAAGAGTAACTACTGAGTTTCTTGCCGGTTCTTCTCGGTAGAATCTACTTTCCGAACCGGTGGTAGCTTCACTTAATTGTAAAATGACGATTCAAAAGTGCTTATAAAAGCCTACTTGAATAAAGTTTATTTTGATTTTGATTTTGATTGAGTCGCATTATTCGTGGTTGTGATTTAAGATCTTGATCTATAACGATATCAACTGTTATTTCTAACGCGGGATGATGCTTGTCTACAGAAACTAAGGGAAACTCGCCATTAATAACCTTACATTTGTAATTAGAAATTACTAAGTCAAGCAACCTACCATTGCTATTTCTTATTAAGTTATATTGTTGGAGACCATTGAAATTTAGGAATGCAGATAAAGATTCTTCTAACTGTATAGAAGAATCGCTAATTAATGACACAGAGTCATACGATTCAAACCATTGCGCTTGCGCAAGATTAAAGTCTCCAACTATCAAAAACTTGTTCAGTGGGTTATCAAGGATCTTATAGGAAATAGTTTCATAGAATTCAATTTCAGCATCGTATAGCAAAGCGCAAGGTGGAAAGTAACAACAGACTACATGATAACTTAGCCTATGTGATTCCTGTGACAAAGTTATTGTTAATGATAAAATATCAGCTGTAGCATTTACTGACTTTATACGTACTACATCACAAACGAGAAATTCTCTACGGACAGCAATAAGGACACCACCCCCCTTTGTGTCACCTCGCGCGTTGTAGTCGCGGTCACATCTATAAACATTATATCGTATGTCGAACATTTCATTGTTATAAATAGAAGGCAACAACCATGTTTCTGTTAAACAAATTATATCGTAGTTACATAATAATAAATTACGTAAAAAGTTTTGTGTTTTCGTACGGAAGCCACGAACATTTTGGTAATAGATCGACAGGTCAGTTAGCATAACTATTAGAATAGGAAACAATGCATATAATATTTATACACAAAAAAATGTAAATTTTAATAAAATTGACACATTTATAGTAAAATAGAATTAATAAAACTAAAATAAAACTATGAAAGAACCACCTCAAAGAATTGTTACCTTTACACTTCGCAAAAACTGCACCCGAAAAAGAATGACGAAATAAAATTAAGCTATTAAAAAATAGTACAACGATAAAAACTAAAACTATGAATTTTATTTTGTTTAAATCCTGCTCACTTTTAATATGTATAACAGGGCTAGTATCATTACGTCGTACAAAGATCGCGCAATGTTTTACCCATATGTGTTCGAATTTATTTTCTTTAGCAATCTTTTTTGCTTCAAAAAGTAGACTTTTATTACTACTTGTTTAATGGTCATTAAAATATATTGTCGAATTATTGCCAACAAAACCAATTTCGGAAGCTTTTAAATGCTTAATCTTACGCAAATGACTTAAACAATTATCCTTTTTATGCCGGGCTAAAAACTTTACAACAATTGGTTTCGGTTTATTTATGTTGTTATTAATTGGAGCAACACGAGTTATGAAATCTATATCTAAGGACGGGTCAATATTGAGATGAGCCTTTCGACACAAAGAAGTAAACAAACCAATAAGATTTTCACCCTTTTTCTCTGGTACTCCCAATACTTCTATGTTAGATCGCCTTGCCCACTGGTCCTTAGAATTCAATTCATTTTTAAGTGTAGCGACAGAATTATTTATTAATTCATCTTCATTTTTTGTAGATTTTAGAGATTTTAAGTTGTTCTCCATGTTGTCGACTCTTTTGGAAATTTCATCATACTTGGCACTAAACAGTTCAATGGACGATTTAAATTCCTGCAATTGAACTTTTAAAGGCTCCAATTCTTCACGAATATATTTTCTAAAAGTCTTTTCCAAAGCGCTTTTCATATTATTCATTTCAGATTGGATAAGATCACGTATAGAATCGATACACAATACAGATTCAGTATCAGTAAAAATCGGTGAACTTGGAAGATCATCCACAAGGTGCTTATTGGACGGTTTCTCTTCACTTTTTTCTTGTGCTTTATTGTTACTACCAGAAGGTCGAATTTTAATACAAACAGGACATATCCATTTACTACGAGCTGTTGGCGAGTCATTTTTAAATTGAACGCAATCTTGATGGTAATTGTTAGTGCATGTTGTTGTTATACATTTTATGCGTTTTTGGTTGACGTTTATTCTTAAATTGCATACTTGGCAGAAGACAGTCCTTTTTTCCATTACTAAATTTAAATGGCAGAAATAATATAAACAAAGTAAACGAAAAATATATATTTCTTTGTACTGAAACTGATGGGGATCGATCCTTGAACCTCAAGTATTGTGCGACTTAAGGCAGGCCCATTCACCGATATTCCAAGCGACCATTAATGATCGTGATAATTTTTGTGTTTTGGCTCGAGTTCTTCAAATTCAGTTTCAGCGTCGCTCTCACATTCTTGGTCATTTTGATCGATGAGTTTGGAACCCAGTTTCAATTTGTATTCCCGCAATTATACAACATGTTTCCTTAACGTGCCCTTCTTTGCTTCTACAGCCCTGTATTGGATCCAAGCGTTCACCACACACAAATCGAAAAGATGAGATATTACACGAATTGTCCACTTTTTTGTACGATTGCGCGAGGGACAAACTGAAAGCATTCGATCAGCGAGATCAACTCCGTCCATGTTTTCGTTGTACTTTTTGATAACATCAGGCCTCGTCACTGTTACGTATCTGCTGTCTTTCTTTGACCATCGAAAGAAAAAGAAAGAAAGAAAGAAAGAAAGAACACTTTTATTTGGGACAAAATGACACTTGGTACAAAATAAAAAGTAAAAATAATAATAAAAAAATAATAATAATAATTAAGTACTAATAAATTATCATTTACACAAAAAAAATAAGAAATAAAATGAACAATAAAAAAAGTAACGATACAAAAACAAATATAAAGAAAAAGAACAACTACAATATACGTGACGTGTCCCAAATAGGTATACCATTCAGCAATTCATAGGTGTGGACACCTAATGCTGATTTTCAACCGACTTCCAAAAGGAGGAGGTTATCAATTCGTCTGTATTTTTTTTTTTTATGTTTGTTACCTCATAACTTTTCACTGGGTGGACCGATTTTGATAATTTTTTTTTTGTTTGAAAGGTAGTGCTTCCCGTGGGGTCCCATTTTTTTTTTATTTTTTTCCGATGATGGTATCCATATGAAAACGACATAAGTCTTAAATTTGCATTATGTATATGCGCGACAAATAGGTGAATAACTGAAAATCGCGTTAACCAATTTTGATAATTCTTGTTTTATTATAAAACATATACTTCAAGGGTAATTTGGTGAAAGTTTGGTAAGGTTCTGAGCACAGGATCCATGACAAAGTAACGGAACGGAAAGGAACGGAACAATTCTGAGGAGCACGTTAGCGATACTCAGTCGAATCTTTTATTTATAGGTTATTTGGATATTTGAGTCACCTTCCGTAATGTGGTTATGTTTATGTAATTATCATAGTCGAATATTATAATCAACTAGCTACCCACCCCGGCTTCGCACGGGTGCAATACTGATACTAAATATACTACAGAATTTGTTTATTTACGACATCACAACGCAAACTTCTATAATTATCAGTGTTTCTTTACTATATTGTTCATGTATTATATACACAAACCTTCCCCTTGAATCACACTATCTTTTAAAAAAAACCGCATCAAAATCCGTTGCGTAGATTTAAAGATATAGGGACAGAGAAAGCGACTTTGTCTTATACTATGTAGTGATGGAACTCCTCTACGGCTCGCAGTTAGGGTGCGATATGGGGCAGAATTTCTTACTATCTTTAATCAAATTTTGTATATGTGATGTCATATGATGTACGAAATATAGTTGGTCTTTTTCAAGGTTTTTTTGCTGAGTTCGATTACAGCTCTTTCGAGCGATCCTTGTAGTTTACGCCGCGTGACGTATTAAATCCGCATTTTCGAAAGTCTATTTTTGCTTTATTCGCAAGTTTCCTTTGAAATTGTCCTCGAAGTAGTTTCTGACTCATATAAACGGAACGCTTAATCTATCCATATTAAAAAAAATTAGTTAGTCAACATCAGCTTCACTTAAAATCAAAAAATAAATAAAAATTTTAACAAAAAGAAAAACCGACTTCAAATAAAACACTATTTTAAAACAAATGAATATGCACGAAAAAGTAATAAAAATAATTGCGTATTAAACATATTTTTTAGAGTCTTCCTAAGTTAAATGAAATGAAAAATATTAGACTACTTAAAAGTTGATTAACGATTATATCAAGTAGTTATAATTATTGTTATATTTGGAGTCGGTGTTACTCACATTCATCGCGATTTTGATTGCAATAACACGTAGACATCATGAGGACTGGCTTATTATCAAGCCACATTGTAATTGCAACTTTATTGTCTTCTCTTACTTTGACTTCACTACTTCCCCTTGGTTTCTTCTTAAATGTTTTTTCTTCTGTCAGAACACAGTCTTTTGGAACTCTATTCTTCATAATAGTGCCTGTACCATGAAACCCAAGCCTTAATAACTCGTCACAGAGTTTTGCAGTTGTGAAGAACCGATCAAAGAATAATAAATGTCCGGGTACCAATGTTCTTGTCAGATGAATAACCGCAGATTCCCCCAAACTGAAGCCTTTGTTAATTAAATCAGGAAATGTTGTGTCTCCCTGATAAACAGCCATGTCGCAAACAACACCTTTTGGCGAAGCTAAGACGAAGACTTTGAGGCCCACAGGGTTGGGTTTGTTGGGACAGTATTGACGCATAGGACATTTTCCGGTAAAAGGAATGATCATTTCGTCAATGCTCATTTCCTGAGGCCGATTTTGTTCGTGACATCCAGATAGTGTGCGGTCAAATAACGGTTGGATTTTCCAGATTTTTTGGATTTTTTGTTCTGGCGTAACTTCAGCATCATAGACACATTTTAATCTTAGTCTGATAAAGAAAAATCTATTTCGTGTCATAGCCATGACTATTAACGGTACTTTCCATTTTTCTGACCAATACATTGATATCTGCGGGTACTGTAATGCAGACATAATCATAGTAATACCAATATAGATTTTTAGTTTTTTTAATGTTAGTTCCATAGATTTTCCTGTCTCTAAAACATACGTTCTATTAGTGCAATCAACGATTTTTGTTAGGATATCATCATCGATGTATTGGTAAAAGAATTGATACCACTCCCATTCTTCTGTATTTTTCTGGATGTACGCTGATGATGTCTGGCTGCATCAAATCTTTTATTTCTGAGTCCAGTGTTTCATTTACCCATTTATCTTGAGTGCTAGCATTGTTTCGCATAGCTATCTGTCTGGTAGATACCGATGGCGAACCAACACCTCGGCCACGGGTGCGGCCACGACCACGCGAACGTCCCCGCCTCCGTGATACAGAATTAAGTCGTCCTCTAGTTGATGGTAGGTATGAGGAATTCGATGATGTAGAAGGTGTAGGATAATCCACAGGAGTAACCAAAGCTATCTCCTCCTCATCCGAGCTACTAGACTCACTGTTACGACGGTCATTTGGCCTTTGTTGGAATTCTGGTGGGATAAACTCAGAATTTTCATCGGAATCATCACCAGAGAAGTCAAATTCGGAGTCATTTAAGACGTCAGCAATGTCATCGTCTGTTACCACTGCAACAAACATCTATTTACGTATATGTACTTTACATACAACTTCAGAACTCAGCCACTATTAATTACATGCTGTTGTACTTTGAGTCGAGATGGCCCAGTGGTTAGAACGCGTGCAACTTAACCGATGGTTGCGGGTTCAAACCCGGGCAAGCACCGCTGATTCATGTGCTTAATTTGTCTTAATAATTCATCTCGTGCTCAGCGGTGAAGGAAAACATCGTGAGGAAACCTGCATGTGACAAATTTCATAGAAATTCTGCCACATGTGTATTCCACCAACCCGCATTGGAACAGCGTGGTGGAATATGTTCCAAACCTTCTCCTCCAAGGGAGAGGAGGCCTTTAGCCCAGCAGTGGGAATTTTCAGGCTGTTGTTGTTTTTTTTTGTACTTTGCAGAGGACATAAAAAAATAAATTGAGGTTAGGCCCACATTATTTATTTTCTCAACAAAATATTACTTCAAACCCTTAGTTTTTGCACCTAATATATTATTTAGCACAAAATAACACATATTTATTAAATATTTTAAAAGATGAATAAAGATTTATTTACCTTTGCGCGGACGCCCAGCCACACGTCTATCTCCGGACGCCATTTTAGGCAAAATGACAGATGACGAGCCGAGATGGCCCAGTGGTTCGAACGCGTGCATCTTAACCGATGATTGCGGGTTCAAACCCAGGCAAGCACCGCTGATTCATGTGCTTAATTTGTCTTTATAATTCATCTCGTGCTCAGCGGTGAAGGAAAACATCGTAAGGAAATCTGCATGTGACAAATTTCATAGAAATTCCGCCACATGTGCATTCCACCAACCCGCATTGGAACAGCGTGGTGGAATATGTTCCAAACCTTCTCCTCAAAGGGAGAGGAGGCCTTTAGCCCAGCAGTGGGAATTTACAGGCTGCTGTTGTTTTGTTGACAGATGACAGTTGACGTTTTTATTTTTTACCATGGATTAGTATTGCCAATGTACATCACAAGTTACATAGTTTTGTATTTCCAATCAAAATGAAGGCCACATTTTTTTTTTCTTCTTACGTACTATGTATAGGTTAAATTTACGCAGGATGATAAAGTTACGATATATCAAAGAATTTCAATATCCATGGGTTACTTATAACATCAAATTAATGATGAGACGGAGAAATGAAGCACAAATTAGATGCCGTAGTACGACGGTAGAAGCTCATGTTAACTACTATACTGATTTTTTAAGTTGCTTATAAAGCAATTTAAAAAAATCAGTAGAATCGCCCATAAATACAGAAAAAACGGTTTATTTTACTTTATTTATTAATAATAATTACAAAAATTCGCGATACTTATGGACACATATTAAGCGCCATGTCAACTTTAAAAATAAGAAAGACAAACTTTTGCCCGCTCATTTTGATGATCCAGATGGTATTAATGATCACTTTCTCCAACTACCAGGCAGGCCTCAGGCTTCTCAAACTGATATAGCATACTTTAACAGTCAACTTTATGGTGATGCTACATTCTACATCAAAACAGTCGATTGTACAGTTGTCAATAAATTAATAAGTAGTATTAAATCAAATGCTGTTGGGGCCGATGGAATATCTCTAAAAATGTTGTTGCTCATTATGCCTCATATTCAAGAAATTATTACTACTATATTATATATTATATAATATAGTAGTAATAATATTACGTCTATTACCCAGAGCATATTTCCTATAATATGGCAGAAAGCGATAATGAAGCCTATCCCTAAAAATAATAATCCCTCAGAAAATAAGGATCTACGGCCAATAAGTATCCTGCCATGTTTATCCAAAGTATTAGAAAAAATAGTATATAATCAGCTATCTCATTTTCTTAAGACCAATAATATATTACCCATGAGACAGCCAGGATTCCGTAAACATCGCAGTACTGCAACTGCTCTGATTGATGTGGTTGACGAAATATTAAACGCGCAAGATAAAGGTAATGGCGCTATACTGGTTTTGTTGGATTACTCTAGGGCATTTGATACGATTAACGTCTCTCTTTTATTAGCTAAACTACACTACTACGGACTTAGCGCAGAAGCTATACAATGGTTCACCAGTTATCTGGGTAGTAGAACGCCAACCGTAGAACTTTAACATGAATATGGCACCATAAAATCATCGCAATGTAGGCAAGTTCTTAGAGGTGTACCCCAAGGATCGATACTTGGTCCTCTACTGTTTATTATATATTGCGCTGACGTAACAAAGGACATAAAAAACTGCCGTTACCATATGTACGCTGACGACATACAAATATATATATCTTTTCCACCTAATGAAACTCATAATGCTGTACTTAAGCTAAATGAAGATTTAAAAAACATAGCAGGTTGGTCAGAAGCAAATTTGTAATACTGGGCACAGCGAATCAAATACAACTGATATCAAGGGAAATACCTATGGTTAAAATTCAAGATGAACCAATTGAAAGAGTTACAGAAGCACGTAATCTTGGCGTACTTATGGACGAATGCCTTAGATTTGAAAAACATATTCATAATATAGTTAAAAGTTGCTTTTATCGTCTAAAAGTTGTATACCAAATAAGAAAGTTTTTAAAAGTAAATGTAAGAATCCGCCTATGTGACACGTTAGTATTATTCAAATTAAATTAGGCCGATGTAGTGGTGGGCCCAAGACTATTGCAACGTACAAAAAATTTAATTCAAAAGCTGCAAAATGCTTGTGCAAGATATTGCTTCGATATACCTCCACGTACGCGTGTCACACAATATTTAAATAACGCAGGAATTATGAGAATGGAGTACCGTAGGCAACTGCATTTTATGACGCTCTTATTCGGGGTAATCAAGTTTAAACTTCCACCATACCTTTATCACAAGCTTCGTTGGGCGCACGATACGAACACATACGCAACCAGATCGAAATCATATTTACTTCTTATGCCTCTCCATAGAACGGCCGCCTTCCGTGGTAGTTTTCGATACGCCGCCACCAAGTGCTGGAACAACCTTCCACCGCCATTGAGGAACCTAAATATAATTCATAATTTTAGAAACAAATACAGAAAATTTCTTCTTGATAAACAAAAGCAAACATAGCAATTGATTTTATTTATCTTTGTTAATTTAAATATAATATAATGATTTATATTTAATTGTATACATATGTATGAATATATATACATGTTCGTGTGTGTGTGTGTGTGTATAATATGTAGGTATGTGTCTGTATGTAGTTATATAGATGAGATTTTATATATATGTCAAACTCAAACTCAAACTCAAATATATTTATTCAATATAGAAGCATTACACTTTCTTATTGATGGTCAATTGAAACACTACCACCGGTTCGGAAAGAAAATACCCTGACCTGAGAAGAACCGGCGAAAGAAACTCAGCGGGTTTTTTTTTTGTTTGTCTTATGTATTATATAAATAAACAATTTAATATGAGATGAAATAGCCAGGAGGCGATCGTATCATTCCCAAGGTGTGCTATCGATCATAAACTCATTAATTGTATAATAACCTTTTGCACACAAGCGTTCCTTAATATTTTTTTTAAATTTGGCAACAGAGGCATTTTGAACGCTTTCTGGGATCCTGTTGTAAAACCGTATACATTGCCCCACAAAGGAGTTACTGACTCTATGTAGTCGAGTAACAGGAGTAACAAGTTTGTGTTTGTTCCTTGTACCAATGTTATGAGTATCACATTTTCTCATGAAATCATTAATATTTTTTCGTACATACATAACATTAGAGAATATATATTGAGAAGCAACAGTCAATATCTTGATTTCTTTAAATTTATTCCTCGATTCTTTAGCTCCTAGGTTGTAGATTGCGCGAATAGCCCTCTTCTGTAGCACAAATATGGTATGGATAGCGGCTGCATTGCCCCACAGCACAATACCGTATGACATTATACTATGAAAGTAGCTGAAATATACTAAGCGAGCCGTATCAACATCGGTACATATCTAATTTTTTTGACCGCGAATGCCGCAGAACTCAGTCTACTCGCCAATCCGTCAATATGGGGGCCCCATTGCAACTTGGCATCAACAGTAAGGCCAAGAAACTCAGCAGAATCAATTGGATCCATCGATTCCCCATTGATGAGTACATCGGCTTTTACATTTTGTACATTTGGCGTACTAAATTTCACAATTTTAGTTTTATTATTATTTAGTTTAAGATTATTTACGCTAAACCAATGTACTATATCAGCTATAGCATTGTTTACGTCGTCGTACTGTACCTGTTTTCTATTAATTTTAAAAACTAAGGAGGTGTCATCAGCAAACAATACTATATCATGTTTGTTCCCAACAAGAAAGGGCAAGTCATTTATATATGTGAGAAACAGAAAAGGTCCAAGAATTGATCCCTGAGGGACCCCCATACCAACTGAGACCCCAGGAGACCTTTTTCCTTTAACGTCAACCCTCTGAATTCTATTGTTAAGATAGGAAGTCAGAAGGTCGAGCGCACATTGTCTAATTCCATAGTGATAAAGTTTCTTGACCAGAGTCTCATGTTGAACACAATCAAAGGCTTTGGATAAGTCACAGAAAATCCCTAAGGCATCCCGTGACTCTTACCAGGCTTCATTGATATTCTTAATAAGCTCGATACCAGCGTCTGTAGTCGAGCGACCCCTCGTGAAGCCAAATTGTTTAGTATGAAGCAGATTATGTTTGTTAAAGTGTTCTAATAATTGATTTAGAATTATTTTCTCAAATATTTTGCTCAGGGTAGGTAGAATTGAAATTGGCCTATAGTTGTTGGGGTCTGAAGAACTACCAGATTTAAATATTGGAATAACATTACTATGTTACATCAGGTCAGGAAATATACCACGTTGGACACAACTATTAAATATTAAAGCAAGATAAGGTGCAATCACATCAATAATCGAATTTATCACCTTTAGAGAAATACCCCATAAATCAGCCGTTTTCTTGATGTCTAATGACTTAAAGGCGCGTATTATGTCGTTGGGGTTTACAAGGGTAAAATTAAAGTTAGATTTGCAAGCTCTTACATTTTCTTTCATCAATGACTCGGCAACATCAGGAGAAGAAATAAGTAACTTAGTCGTGAAAACTGGTATGTCAGCAAAAAATTTTTCAAAAACTGTAGCAACTTCCTTTTGACTATTTACTACTTTACTATTATAATTCAGGCTCAATTCGGAGTTGCAACTGCCAACTCTACCAGTTTCACAATTAATAATTTTCCAGGTCATTTTTATCTTGTCATGTGCATTCTTAATTTTATTTTTTATAGTTAAAGATTTTGCCAAAAAGCACACTTTTTTAAATAATTTTGAATAGTTACTTACATAATTGGCAAAAGTGGCACTATGATTGTATGTCCTTTCATTGTAAAGCTCATACATTCGTTGCCTACTTTTATGAATTCCAATAGTCGCCCAATCATTGAATTTTAAAAAGTTTTTTGTATTAACTGTTTTAGAAGTGAATATGGATTTAAAATTGTTTCTAATTAATTTGAATAAATTGTTATACAAGACATTGCGATTGTCACTAAAAGATAGGTGAGGGAGATTAGCCATAATATTACTTCTAAACTTCTCAATACGACTTGTGGTCAAAGGAACAAACATTATCTTTTCAGAAGTACTTACTTTTTTAACATGAAAATTAAATAACGCTTGTTGTCCACAATGATCTGAACTTAAGTTATTAATAATAATTTTGTGTTGTGGAATGTAGGTAGCAAATATATTATCTATGCAAGTTGCTGTGGAATCTGTTATTCTAGTTGGCTCTAAGAACAGATTTACCAGATTATATGAACTTAACAAAGATCTGAATCTAATACTTGTGGTTGAATTATGCAATAAATTTATATTAAAATCTCCACAAACTATAATTTCTTTATTAGATCCAGATAATTTCGATAAAACATTGTCCAACATATTTTCAAATAATTCATATAATCCACTAGGGGGCCTGTATACGCATACAACAATGACACGCTCAAGCTCTGCACAGGCTATTTCAATAGTTTGCTCAATAGAAAGGCTCACAATATCTTTACGTTCTTTAAATTTAATATTTTTACTCATAAGTATTAAAGAGCCACCACGTATGGCTTTATTTCTACTGAACAGACTAGCAATCTGGTGCCCACTAAAGTTAAACATAACCTGATAATTTTGAAGCCAATGTTCAGTTACACACAAAATATCAATGCCATTACAGGTCAAAAATAATTCAATTTCTAAGTCTTTCCCTAACATTCCTTGAATATTTTGGTGCACCAGATTTACAATTGTATTGTTAACTATTTTCTTATTATTTTTTTTGGCTTCTTTAATGACTAATTTTTCACAAGTATAGTTATTATCGTTGCCAGAGACTACCTCTATTGTCTTAGAATTTAATTTAAATTACTTGGAACATGTTCCAAAATATAAGGTTTTAAGTTATTATTATTATTATAATTATACTGCTCAATAGAAGCAGTTGTCTGGTCAACCAAACAATTGGTTGATTTTGTAATAATAAAATATGATAGCAAACTAGCTATCTGTCTCTTATAAAAATTAGATAGGTTAAACCTATCACATGTCAATAAACAAGAATTATTATTAATTATGTTATTAATGTCAATTAATTTTATTTTATTACAAATATCATTTTTTGTTACATAATAAGTATTTGACATGATATGTAACATATTATTTAATTTAAATCTAATAGAATTTTCCTGTGGCACATCTTTAATATAAGGAAATGTGAACATTAATATTCTATCCACATTTAAATTTGATAATTTAGAATAATAATTTTCAAGAATTTTTTTGCTCACATTTCCCCTTCTCCCAACTAATATAATTAGTGTAGTATTGGGACAATGAGTACTATTCAAAATACTGTTCATAATATGGGAATAACTTGCACCCGGCATACAATAATTTGATACTGATTGTCCCTTACACATGTCATTGAGCAAAACACCCATGTTTCTTCCCAATTCATCACCATAGATTTTAGTACATTTCTTGGTAGGAACATGATGTGTTTTGTTGGATATGGCGCTGTCATGAGCTGATGACTGAGACGAGGACACTACATCATTGAGCAGCCCTGAACCATCCCCCGAGACAGAACGGCCCTGACAATCACAAGTATATGTTTTTTATAAGAGAGTCAAAGCGTTCAGAATTGTATTTACTCAAGTCTAGTAGATTGTTCACGGCAGCAATATGACTAGATATTTCTTTTTGAGACATTTCATATTTTTTTGACATTCTATCTAAGGAATTATGTAAATATGTTATCTCAGCCTGAAGAGCATTCACGTCAGCCTCATAACCTTGTCTCATCACTTTAACATTCTTGGAATATTCAATAATTTTTAGTCTGAGTGTGTTTCTTTCTTTATAAATTTTTTCATAATTTAAGCAATTATTTCTTGATTTTATTAATTTCTGAGTTTTCTTAATATATTTATTAATTTTAACATATTTCTTTAATTTATTTTTACCTAATATTAGACTGGAGGAGCCCGAGTCATCACCAGTCAAATCAATTGTTGTGATGTCATTGGTATTGGTGATTGGGGCTACTAAGGAGGCTGCATTTCCCACCAGTTCATCAAATAGACACTGGGTTTGAGAGGCCTTTAGGTTGAAGCTATTATCTTCCAATTCAGATATATATAGTTGGGCCTTATGTAATTTAATTTTTAACTCATTAGTGAGCATGAGGGCTTGCTCATACTCAACTCTGCAATTATCAAACCCACTGACTATTTGTTGCAGATTATTTCTTTGTTCTTCCATATCTAAGTATTGCAAATGTAACTGAGAAAGCTCAGTTTTTAGCTTATTATTTCTATTAAGAATTTGCAAGAATTCTTGTTCGTTATCATCCCTTTCTTTTAATAGTAAATCACACTGTGTCCTGGATGCATTTAGTTCCTGGAGCGTCAGCTGGAGTTGTTCCTCCGCCTGACGTGCCTTGATACTACGGGTCATCATGTTTGATTAAAAAATAGAAGTTATATGATCAATAATATAAAAGTAAGCAGTGTGATCAATCGGTTAATAATATTTAGTATGTAAAAATGTTAAAAAGGGTTTCTAAAGTGAGTTAAAGGGATAACAAGTAGTCGAACAAGAAAACTTTTTCAAAATTGAGTTCGTTACCTGCGTAATGTCAGCTGACGAACACAACACAAAAGAAACACTATGCACAATTAACGCACGACACTCAGTTTATTGTTATATTTTATATATAACTGATTAATACATTAATGAAAATGTAACATTAGAACTAATTACAATTAATTTAAAAAATAAAATAATTTTAAATTATTGAGAGAAGTTTTTTTATGACATTTAGTAAGTGTTGCCACAGGAAAAAAAAAGATGGGCGACTCCTCCTGCGATTCGCATGCTCTCGGGATGGCGTGTCGCTGAGGAAGTGGACACACTATCCGACCACCGCCACATCTTTTTCGATGTGGCTATCCGCCATCCCGATCGATCCAGTCGTCGTCAGGGAGACACCCTGCCGCGACGATGGGCCCTCAAGCGGCTAAACCGAGATCATCTCGAAGCCGCCGCCATCGTCGCGGCTTGGCCACAAAACGCCGAGGAGATTTCGCCCGACCCCGAGGGTGAGTCGGTCTGGTTCAGGGGCACGATGACGTCGATCTGCGATGCATCGATGCCCCGGGCAGGCCGCTTCGAGCGCCGGGCGATGCACTGGTGGTCGGAGGAGATTGCGCAGCTGCGAACCGCATGCTTGCGCGCTCACCGCCAGTCCAGCAGAACCCGGAGAAGAAGGCGAGCAACTCCAGAGGAGAAAGACGAAGCCTACAGGGCTTTCCAGGAGGTCAAGAAGGCGTTGCGAGACGCCATCTCGGACGCCGGCGCTCGGTCCTGGAACGAGCTCCTCGAGGGACTCGACAGGGATCCATGGGGGCGCCCGTACCGCATGGTGTTGGGCAAGTTACGCCCGTGGATGCCCCCATTGACGGATCTACTGAGGAGAGTGATAGATTCGCTCTTCCCGGTGATCCGGTCAAGTCCCCTGTATTCCTCGCTACCGCCGGTCACTTGGACCGACGAGTTGAGGGTTACAGAGCAGGAGTTTGACCGAGCACTTGGTCGCCTGAGTGCCCGGAACACAGCGCCCGGTCCCGATGGGATTCCGGGACGTGCGTGGGTGTTGGCTTCGGCTCACTTGGGGGACAGGCTGAGGCGGCTGTTCGACAGCTGTCTCCGTAACGCCACGTTCCCCAAGGCCTGGAAGGAGGCAAGTCTGGTCCTCTTGAGGAAAGACGGCAGAGACGCGGACTCTCCCTCTGCGTTTCGTCCCATATGCCTGCTGGACGAGGCTGGCAAGCTCTTAGAGCGGATTGTCGTTTTTCGTCTCAGCGAGCATCTGTCGTGCGTCGGTCCCGACCTGGCCGACAGACAGTTCAGCTTCCGTCAGGGTCGTTCGACCGTTGACGCGATCATGCGCGTCCGGTCCCTGAGGGAGCAGGCGGTGGCTCAGGGGGGCGTGGCGTTGGCGATAAGCCTGGATATCGTCAACGCCTTTAACGCTTTACCCTGGGTTGCCATCAGGAAGGCCCTGGTGTACCACCGTGTGCCTCTCTACCTGCAGGCGATCGTCGGGAGCTACTTGCGCGACAGGTACATTGTGTACGTGGGCCAGGACGGTACGAGGACCCGGAGGGAAGTGTACTGTGGGGTTCCGCAGGGATCGGTCCTAGGACCACTCCTATGGAATCTCGCGTACGACGCGGTTCTGCGCGTCGAGCTCCCCGCAGGCGTCAGCGTGATCTGCTACGCAGATGACACGCTGGTACTGGCATGCGGGTTGAGCTTTGAGATGATCTGACTGCATTTGCCGTAAAATGATATTTCCTATCATTGATTACCTTATTCCTGTCATCACATGTATCCTTAATAATTCCATTAATACTGGTATTTATCCTTCCTCCTGGAAAGACGCTCAAATTGTCCCACTACCGAAAAAAGTTAATCCATCGTCCTATAGTGATTTCCGCCCTATATCCATACTTCCTTTTCTCTCAAAAGTCCTGGAGCGCCTTGTTTACCAACAACTTAATTTATTCCTAACCAAAAATAACCTATTTAACCCACTTCAGTCGGGATTCCGAATTTTTCATAGTACGGCTACTGCTTTAGTTAAGATCACCGATGACATCAGATTAGCTATGGATAACCAGGAAGTTACAGTTTTGACATTACTGGATTTCAGTAATGCCTTCAATACTGTTGATTTCGACATATTACTGGCTATTTTAAGTTCTCTTAATATATCTCCTACTGTAATTGACTGCTTTCGTTGTTATCTAATATGGCCGCAGACAAAGAATCCGAGTTCAGGACTCTTATTCTGATTGGTCAATTTTAAGTGCCGGTGTGCCTCAAGGCGGAGTGCTTTCACCTCTGCTATTTTCGATTTTTATTAATTCCATAACTCACAATATATCTTCTCTCTACTACCTGTATGCCGACGATTTTCAGATTTACTGTCACTCTAAGTTAATAGATTTACCACTGACAATACAGACAATTAACTCAGACTTAAAAAAGATCTTAAGTTGGAGCAATTCATTCGGTCTCAAAATAAATCCACTTAAGTGTCAATCTATTTTTATTGGCAGTCCAATATTAATCTCACGAATAGATTTTTCTCTTTTATCCCCTATTTTATTTGACAATGCCATAATTCCATACAGCGATAAAATCAAAAATCTGGGTATAATATTCGATAAAACCCTTTCTTGGAATCCACAAATGAGTGAGGTAAGCAGAAAAATGTTGGTTGCTGTTGGTTCCTTACGCAGACTACGTAACCTTTTACCGATTCCCACCAAAATTGCGTTAGCACAATCTATCCTTTTGCCAATTCTTGATTATGCAGACTGCTGTTATCTTGATCTTAGAGAAGATCAATTGAACAAACTTGAGCGCATTCAAAATCTTTGCATCAGGTTCATATTTGGGCTTCGCAAGTATGACCACATTTCCGATTTTCGCAAAAAGCTCGAGTGGCTCCCGATCCGCCTTCGCAGGAACTTTTCAACCCCAATGCCCCTATTTATCTAAAACAGTCCTTCCAATTCCTTAGTGATTCCCATTTCCGCAGTCTTCGCTCCGAACAAAACCTTACTCTTAAAACTCCTTCCCATACTTCTTCCTTTTTTACTAAATCCTTCTCTGTCCAAGCAGTACGCTTGTGGAACTCCTTGCCCATAAATATAAGACGTGCACAATCCGTTGTTGCTTTTAAGAGGCTTCTAAAACACTATTATTTGTCATTGTAAATCGTTGTATTGCATATATGTATAAGTATGTATTTTTATGTATTTGAATGTATTTATAAAACACTAGCGGTCGCCCGCGGCTTCGCCCGCGTAGATAACTCAAACTCAAACTCAAATTCCTTTATTCAATATAGAAGCATTACACTTACTTATTGATTGTCAAATAAACACTACCACCGGTTCGGAAAAAGGAATACCCTGACCTGAGAAGAACCGGCGAAAGAAACTCAGCGGGTCTTTTTTTTTGTTATTTTTTTGTCAAATTAATGAGATACATAGTAGTATATGATTAGAAATAGCCAGGAGGCGATCGTTTCATTCCCAAGGTGTGCTATCAAACATAAACTCGCTAATTGTATAGTAACCTTTTGCACACAAGCGTTCCTTAACATTTTTTTTAAATTTGGCAACAGAAGCATTTTGAACGCTTTCTGGGATCCTGTTGTAGAAGCGTATACATTGCCCCACAAAAGAGTTACTAACTCTATGCAGTCGAGTAACAGGAGCAACAAGATTGTGTTTGTTCCTTGTACCAATGTTATGAGAATCACATTTTCTCATAAAAACATTAATATTTTTCCGTACATACAAAACATTACAAAATATGTATTGAGAAGCAACAGTCAATATCTTAACTTCTTTAAATCTATACCTTAATGATTCCTTGGCTCCTAGGTTATAGATTGCGCGAATAGCCCTCTTCTGCAGCACAAATATAGTTTGGATAGCGGCTGCGTTACCCCAAAGCATAATACCGTATGACATTATACTGTGAAAGTAACTAAAATGTACTAGTCGAGCCGTATCGTAGTATAGCCGTATTTTTTTGAATGCAAATGCCGCAGAACTCAGTCTACCCGCCAATCCGTTTATATGGGGGAGCCACTGTAACTTGGCATCAAGAGTAATGCCAAGAAATTCAGTTGTTTCAACTGGATCCATCGATTCCCCATTGATAAGTACATCGGGTTTTACATTTTGCACATTTGGTGTGCTAAATTTTACAATTTTAGTTTTTTTATTATTCAGTCTAAGATTATTTACGCTAAACCAATGTACTATATCGGACATAGCATTGTTTACATCGTCATACTGAACCTGTTTCCTATTAATTTTAAAAACCAAAGAGGTATCATCAGCAAACAATACTATATCATGTTTGTTCCCAACAAGAAAGGGCTAGTCATTTATGTATATGAGGAAAAGTAAAGGTCCAAGAATTGATCCTTGTGGGACCCCCATACCAACTGAGACCCCAGGAGACCTTGTCCCTTTAACGTCAACCCTCTGAATTCTATTGTTAAGATAGGAAGTCAGAAGGTCGAGTGCACATTCTCTAATTCCATAGTGATATAGTTTCTCAATGTATATGTCATAACTATAAAATGATAATTCAATATAATCTTATAAGGTTTTTTAATATGTAATCAAATCTACTTACCTTACAGTGCATGGACCATTGGCAAGGTGGAGTATTGACCAGACTTGGTTAGACTATTTAGTGAATAGATTTCAACCTCTATTTTATTGTTATGATATTTGTTAAACGGCACGTCTCGACCTGCTTGCGACCTTCTGTTATAATATGTTCGCTATATTAATTTATACCTACGAAAAATGCAAAGAATCAAAAGTAATATTATTGTGATTTAGATTATATTAAAACACATTTAAAAAAGAAAAACAGAAATTAGTATATATTACTCACTTATTATTATTTTTTTTTCTCCTTAAATAATTCGTAGGTAGGTTCACGTTTCTGCATCTTTGTGATCTTAGCGTAATATAATATAATTTAGTTTTAAATTTTAATCTTTTGTGCGACACGTCCAACCTCCACTGCCACCGCGAGGTACCTGAGCGCATCCTAGACTTGTTTTTATTTCTGTTATTTTTTTTAAATTTGATTTTAACACGATATAATAGTGGACTATTGTCAATGTCGTTCACTTGACGTACGGAAATAAGGTGATCACTGAAAATCAGTGCTGCCGTCTTTGGAATTTCACACATAGTATGAATCGTATTTTAATTTAAGTATAGGATTTTTCTCTGTGTGTGAGATTCCTAGAACGACAGCAAATGCTGATTGATTTTCCTTTTTGTGGCATCGTACTGCTGTGTAGGCAGCATTTTGTTTTTATTTATTTATGCCTCTTTTTATAATCTTTCTTAGATATTATTTAATTGTATTGTTATTTTAAGTTTTTGTTTTTTTTTTGTTGTTTTGTTTATGACACTGATGTCTCAAAACGATGCTTACAAATAAAAAAATCTTTCTTTCTTTCTTTCTTTCAATCGTGGCGGAGCCCTACGTCGTTCATTTACGGGACGATTGGGTCTCCGACCACGAGGGAGTGATCTCCGTCGTCGCTCCCGCTATTCCCGGCGCCCCTGCGATCGATAGGGTTGCCAAGGGCAGAGGGTGCGTGGCCGCCGTTGTAAACGGAACAGCGTTCGTAGCTGTCTACGCCTCTCCTAACCGGAGTCTCGCCGAATTCGAACAACTTCTCGTTGAGGTCGGGGCTCTGGTCGGGCAGTTCTCACCGAGTCCGGTGATCGTTGCGGGGGACTTCAATGCCAAATCTACGGCTTTGGGCTCCCCTGCGACCGATGCCAGAGGAGAGGTGCTAGAGGAGTGGGCCATGTCATCGGGACTCACGGCGATCAACAGAGGATCGGAGAGCACGTGCGTCTGGCAGCAGGGCGAGTCGATCGTAGACTTAACGTTCGCGTCCATCGCCCTAGCCCGCCGTGTTCGAGATTGGAGGGTGGAGACGGGGGTGGAGACTCTATCTGATCACCGATATATCCGATTTGATGTCTCCGCGGTTCCCGTCGTCCGGCCCGCTGTTAAGCGGTCAGAAGGTCCGCGGTGGAGTCTTGGCCGTCTAAATCGCCAGTTGGCAAAAGAGGCGGCCATCGTGGAGGCCTGGTGCGCCGGTTCCGACCCGGTCGTCCAGGTCGACCGAGAGGCCGACCGACTCGGCACCGCCCTGTTTCGCATATGCGATGCGGCGATGCCGAGGGTGAAGCCTCAGACTCCACGTCGCCGAGACTCCACGACAGGTCCAGACGGAGGCAGATACGTGATCACGACCTGGAGGAGGCTCTTTACACCTCCTACAGGGAAGCTTGCGTGTCGCTCCGGAAGGCCATCGCGCAGGCGAAGGAAGCGGCATGGGTGGAGTGGCTAGCGTCGCTCGACGCGGATCCGTGGGGGAGACCGTACAGGGTCGTGAGACAGAAGCTCCGACCCTGGACACCCCCGCTCACCACCACCATCCAGCCGCGGCTTCTGGGACGGATCGCGGAGGAACTTTTTCCGGAGCGCGGAGCGTTCGTCCCACCGGCGATGGAGCCCGAGTTCGTGAGGGAGGTGCCGGACCAGGCGTCCCCGGTTACCGAGGCGGAGTTGTGCGCGTCTGTCCTGAATCTACGTTCGAAAAGGACAGCCCCCGGGCCTGACGGGATACCGGGACGCGCCCTGGCGATCGCGTCGGAGGAGTTGGGCGATGGCATGTGCCAACTGTTCTCGGACTGCCTGGCTCAGGGTAGGTTCCCGAATCGGTGGAAAACGGGTAAGCTCGTTCTCATCCTCAAGGAGGGACGAGCCCCCGATCAGCCGTCGGCCTACCGGCCCTTCGTGCTGCTCGACGAAGCGGGTAAGCTCTTTGAGCGTATACTTGCAGCCCGTCTATTTGGCAGCATGGAGCCGGGCCTGAGCGAGTGGCAGTTCGGCTTTCGCCGGGGCCGCCGAGTGTCGTTGGATATTTCCAACGCCTTCAACACTCTGCCCAGGGAAGTGGTTCTGGTAGCCCTTAGATACCACAATGTTCCGGCATATCTGCGACGAACCATTGCCGACTATTTCTCGGGTAGGGCGGTGGTGTTCCCGACGATGGAGGGACGGACTCGGGGGGAGTCCGTCACGGTTCAGACGGAGGCGGAGTCGGAAGGTGTGCCGTAACACCCTGGCGTGTCTTTCGTGAAGTGTCGCCCGTATTGCGACAGCCGCTGGTAGGGTCGCGGTGGTGAGCCAAGCGCGTTCCCGTGGCCCTGCCGCCTTGCGGAGAGGCGGAAATCCTAGGAGGATTTATTTTATTTTATTTTTTTTATTTATGTACCAACAGAATATACAGAGAATTATATACATGAAAAATGTGTACATAGGGATAACTTATCTCTAACAAGAGATCTCTGCCAGAAACCCTGAATCTAGTGGAGATTATTTGTAGTACAGATTTATGGTGTAGGTACAATATCAATTAGTTTTATATTATAAAATTCAAGTAGACTTAACGATAAATTAATATATTACACACTAAATACAAATAAATACATTAATATATACCTATATATATACATATACACACATATATATATATATATATATATTATTATTATATACATATATATACATTCAACGTACATAGATACATATATATATAAATACATACATATAAAATAAATTAAACTTAAGTGGAAAGAAAGTGTTGCTTGACTCTGATTTTAAACGAATTTATTGTAACATTATTATAGAAAATATTATCGGGAAGAGAGTTCCATAGGCGAGCGGCAACAACGGAAAACGAGTTACCATAGGAAGTAGTATTAAAAAATGGTACCTCAAGAGTTTTCGACGCCACACATGCGCGTACTGGTCTTTCACGAGCAGGACAGAACAGAAAACGCTCATGTAGGTAATCAGGGCTACCATGTTTTAATATTTTAAAAAGAAGCGATAAAAGTCAAAATATTCGCATCAAGATAGCAAACATCAGCGTAGTCCAGGATGGGAAGAAGAAGGGATTGTGAAGTGAAGTGAATCCAGAATTTTACTATAATCACATATATTTTATATATCTTTGGTGTCATAAAAATAATTCTTACCTTATATTGTCTTTTCCAAATACTTAAAAACATAACTATAATTTATTGTCAAATCGCTGTATGTATTTTTCTGTGTTCGTTTGGATATTTTTAATTAAGCGAACAGACACTGCGGGCTCCGCGGGGCGACTGGGCGCGTGAGCATTAACCCTATACTTGACATTGTGCACTTAAATACACATTAAATTTAGATTTTTTTTTAAACACAATATTACATGGAATCGTTTTAATAATAACTCCAAGTTACTTCGTAAACGTCTCTTTACGTAAGAAAAATAAATATATATCTGTCTCGCTCACATATTGTCAGTAGTAAACAAAATGGCGAGCCGTCGGTCGGTGCATGCGCAACGCTCTGTAAGTATCGTATTTTATCTTAAATAAATCAAATTAGGTTATAAGTACGAAATTGTAATAATTTTAATTTTTTCAAGCTTTACGCAATTGTTTGTTTATATTATTTTTGTGATAAATGTTTTGAATATTCAGTAATTTACATTTTACTTTTGGTGTGCATTAAAATACACACTGCCTGGTGCATGGTGATTGACACAATATTTGTTGTGTATATTTAAATGCACACTGCTTGATTTGCTGTGAATAACGCCCTATTTGTCGAGTACATATAAATACACACTGCCAACACTATAGACTATTACTTATTGTGAATGTTGAGTCTATAAACGCCTTTGTTTGAGCATTATTAAGGCTTCTTAGTACATATTCCTTGAAATTCCTATTTTTTAGCTTGCAATATATTTTTTCAGATGACTAGAAGTCGAAAAATTCTAGCTTTGGTGCCTAAATGCGGAGCTAAATCTGATGTAGAATCTAGCGAATCTTCTGAAGATGAATTCCAGACCTGTAGGCCTCATCAAGATGTCTCCGAAGACAGTTCTTCTGTCCGATCAATAGCGTCATCCGTCGAAAATTTAAAGATCTCCGATAGTGATGACTGTGAGTATCGAGAAATATACGCCGTTGCTTCTGTCCATGAAGAGCCGAGATTTAGACACAGCACTACCAACTCTACTCCATAATAACCTTCTATTCTTCAACATGATCCTGACATTATACCGCCTTCACCATCAGTTTATATTCCACCGTCACCATCTATAGACTCAATCTGCAGTCCCGTATCTGCAGCACCCACCGCTATTACTGCTACTGCTGCTGGCCTCGTGCATGATTTTCTTATTTATGGAGGAGAAGATACTTTTAGACTTCATACTTTTACAGCGTATGCAACCATGTTTCTATTTTTCACTGAGTGGATCTCCTTTTGGCTAAATTACACTGCTGCACACTATTTATTGTTTTATATTATTTTAATTATTAATTTTTTACTCTCAAAACTTGTTCTGTTGTAGTTGTATTTTTAGTTCTTATTATTTTATTTATTTATTTTTCGATGTATTTTAGGATAAGTGATATTTTGTTATGTTTCGTTGTTTATGTCGTGTGAAAGTAGTGTAATTTGCTCAATAAATGATTATTATCATTATTATTACATAGGCGATATTGTTCTATTGAAGGATGAACAATTACCTCCAGGTAAATGGTCACTAGGGCGTGTGGTTGCTAAACATCCTGGACTTGACAATATCAAATCAAATCAAATCAAAAACTCTTTATTTGGACATACACATTATACTAATCATAAAATAAAATAAAAAAAATATATAAAAAAAAATAAAATAAAAAAGAAATAAAAAAAAATATACAAAATGACAAAAAACAGGAAAGAATGTGATGCCCAAATTGGAAAACCATTCAGCTTGTGTTGAAACCATTGTTAAATGAGCTTCAACGCTGGTATTCTGTGGTCGCCAGTGGCTACGTACGTCACGTCGTAGATAGCGATATTGATAAAGTAACTAATTATAAATAAACATATGTGTGGTTCTATTTGAATGGAAGTGAACGCCCTAGTTATAGTCTAGACGCTCACTTGATCGCACGCTGATAAACGTCCACAAGTTAATATATGTATAAAGAAATAATATTAATGTACTTAAAGTTATTAAATTATAAGTTGTGTAACGAGGGTTACTGTGTGTAAATTTAATAATAGTGTGTGCCACATAAAATTACCTATATGTGATAAAAGATAAATATATGATAAATGCTACAGAGGGTAAGTCAATAATAAATATGTTAATCCCGAATTATAGAATGTAGAATAAAAGATAATTGTCATATTAATTAAATACGCGCTTTTCGCTGCCAACAGTGGGTATTATAACAGTAAATTATATTTGACTCTTTACATATTCCATTTTTAGATTGGGGGTTTCAAATAACCCAAAGATTACATCGAGCAATCAACACGTGTGACAAAACACGATATGCTGAGAGTACAAACGCACCGCCACCTTGCCAAAAGGCCAAATCAAGTAGGTAAGTATTTAAAGTAATTTTACACAAGAACAAACGTGCGAAAAATAAAAACCAATATGTAATTGTTTGTTAAGAATGTAATTGTAAATCTATTAAATGCATTTTAAATATTTTTCTAAAGATATTTACTGTTTTCAGGTTTCGAAGAGGTGGCGGCAGGTTGTTCCAGCACTTTGTCGCAGTGTAAATGACACGTAATAAATGACACATAACTACCACGAAAATCAGCAGTCTTATATGGCGGCATGGACAGCGAGTAAGATGAGGCTCGTGTTTCATGGGTTAGTCTCTGCTCACAGGCTCATTTGAGTTTGTGATATAGATACGGAGGCATTTTGTATTTTACTATGCTGAACAATAAAGTCGCGAAATGTAACTGTCTGCGATAGACCATTTTTAACATTTTGACAGAGTTCAAATACGGCGTGACCTGTGAGCGTGGTGGAACGTTGAAACAATATCGAGCACAGGCATTTTGAACCTTTTGAATAAGATTTTTAGTACGCATTAGTAACCTCGGGCCCGTTACGATATCGGCATAATTGAATTTCGAAAGAACAAGTGCCTCGCATAGATTTATTCTCACGTGAGGTTTCAAGTATTTACGAATTTGATGTAGTAATTTTAACCGATAGAAGCAATTTCGAACCATTTGTATAATGTGCTGATCAAATCTTAAGTTTTCGTCCATAAAGACTCCCAAATTTCTAGTTTCGCTGACTCGCTCAACCTGAATGTTTTGCAATTTTATATTTGGGGATAATGATGTTATCTTGTGTATCTGAGTTGGCGTGCCCAAGATCATGTATTTAGTTTTCCTTTGGTTTAAGATCAGACAGTTTGAGTTGGACCATGTAGTAATTCTCTTTAAGTCTTCGTTAAGCTTGTTTAGCGCTATATTTAAATCTGTGGGCTTAAAAGATAAATATATCTGAATATCGTCGGCGTAAATATGATAATTGCAGAAATGTATCGAATTAACTATGTCAGCACAATATAGCGAAAAGAGAACACGTCCGAGGATAGATCCCTGCGGTACCCCTCTTGTAATTGTACGGTTTCCAGATACGCATTTAGATCCATCCTCTCGAGTAACTTCTACAACCTGAGATCTATTGTTGAGATAGCTATCGAACCACCTAATAGTATCTGCACTAAAACCATAGTAGTGTAATTTAGACAGTAATAACGCCAAATTAATAGTATCGAAGGCACGTGAAAAATCGAGGAGCACTAATATGGTACCTTCCCCAGCGTCTTGCGCTCTTAGAACATCGTCAACTACATTAGCTAGAGCGGTAGATGTACTTCTACCCTTCCTAAACCCAGACTGAACACAAGGAAGTATTTCATTAGCTTCTAAATAGTCTGTAAGTTGAAAAAACACTATTTTTTCTAGGACTTTTGATAATGAAGGCAAAATACTAATTGGTCGAAAATCGCTAATATTTATGGGGTTATCAATTTTTGGTATGGGTTTCACGATTGCATTTTTCCATAAATAAGGAAAATTGGATGTCCGAATGGAAATATTAACTATATTTACAATCGTTTCAGAAATAAACGGTAAACCACTAGAAATCATATCCATTGAGATACCATCAGATCCTATAGCCTTTGATTTAATGCTCCGTAATGTTTTTAATACAGTTATGTCGTCTACCTGATTTAAGGCAAAGCTACTAGAACAATATCTGTTACTGGTATAGAAATTAAGATCCGATAGTGTCACATCATCATTACCGGGTAAGTCAAGGAAAAAATGTTTAAGTAAATTCGGATCCGATAGGTGATCAGGTAGAAAACAATCCCGTTTTTTCTTATAGTTAAAAATGTTTTTTAGATGCTTCCACATGTACTTCGGCCTCTTTGTATTATTATTTATGAAGTGAGTAAAGTAGCCACTCTTCTCTCTGTGGATTGCCATTTCAACTTCAGATTTTAAATCCTTATAGAAGGATATGTGAATGTCATCGCGAGAAGCCCGAGCTCTTGTATGTGCCTCATCGCGAGTACGGATCATTTTATTGATATAAGTAATCCATGGGTATTGATGTTCTTTAAAATAACCGCAAATTAGGGGGGCTAAGGTATCGAATACAGATAATATACTACTGTTAAATTCGCTAACAAGAATGTTTACATCGCATATGTTTTCAAATTGTAGATTAAAATTAGTTAAGTAGTCTTTGAGGTCATTCTCAGTAATGTTGTTAATTTTTCTATAGAATTTGAGCAATGGTTTAGGCTTCTCCTTTCGAATATTATAATCGAAAGATAAGAAGGCATGGCTGCTAAGCTCATGTATATAGTCTACCCGAACTTGACTAGTATTGCCATCCACACAAACTAAATCTATCAGAGTCTCACTGTGTGAAGTAAAATGGGTGGGGTCTTTAACAATTTGGTTGAAATTGGAGAACGTTAAAAAACCAATTAATAAACGTGTACAATAATTGTTGGTGTCGAGAAAGTTAATATTAAAGTCACCCATCAACACTATATGATCATAATCACAAAATGTAGAGAACGACTCCGTAAGCCCATCAAAAAAAGTACGTGGATTTAGCCACGGAGGTCGATAAGCAGTGCCGATAATTAGCTTCTTCCCACCAACGCTCACCCTCAGCCACATTTGTTCTATGTCCGGGGAAGTTATCGGATGGATAAGAGTACGCGCCGAAATTCCTCTTCTAATGTATAGCCGATATAATAGCCCACACCACCACCACGGCCACGCACTGCAGCAGGGCGCGGCTTGTGGCGTAGTCGATATCCTGGGATATGTGGTGCTCGTCCCTCCTCACCTTCTCTAAGCCACGTTTCATTTAAAGCCATGATATCGACGTCATGGCGATCGATAGACAACATGAACTCGTCATGATGTGCCCCCAGAGAGCCTGGATTCAGAAAACCAATTCTTAATTTACGTACCCTAGGCATTGTTGATAAAAATCTCTGTAACATTGTAACCGGAATATATATATATGTGTAAAAAATGTGTAATTGTTAGGAATTACATATCTAAAAATATATGTAAAAGTCCGATATAAAAGTTATATGTAAGTATAATAAAGTAAAAATTATATAATGTAGTATAATGTAATGGATAAATAGTGTGAATAAATTGGCGTACGTTGGCTGCATTGCTCCTTAAATAAATTAAATTAAATTTGGGCATCTCACTCGTAATATTAAAGCAGATTAATATATCGTTATATTTTAACGACTCGAGTAATTTAAAATCAATGGTAAAATTAAGAATAAAAGGACAGTAATAACAAAAAGTAAAGTATTTAACAATAACATGTGAACATTCAATATTAACGTAAAGCAGTAAACAATCTAATCTTTGCTTATGCAAAAAAACTTTTGAATATCTGTTTCCGCTCGGATGCGATATGCAGGTGTATCCATACTACGCCGTATATAAATTTTACCCCCTCTCGTCCAGATGAATCACCATCCCTTTCTATTTCCTTCCTCTCGCGCCTTAAAAAATAGGTGAAAGATAGTGTGAGAGGAGTGAGTCGCTCATTGAAATAATAACGTCGCAGCTCCCCATCGATGATGCCCGACGTATCAACACCGCGCCGCACGCGCGCCGCTCGCAGCAGCTCGTCGCGCAGTGAGCGGCGTGCCAGCCGCACCACAATAGGACGCGGTCGCACTCGCTCGCCGTCAGCCGCCGCGGAACGTCGCTGCCCCGTACGCTCTGCACTCACTATGTCTTGATCGCTAAGATCGAGACCGACTTTTTTCGCACATAATATTATGATGCTGTGTGTGTTCTCTTCAGGCTTTTCGGGGACGCAAGCCAATTCGAGATCCGTGGCAAAGTGATCCTGTTCCCTCTCATTAAACTCCGTACGTAATCGCGCAATTTCCGCTTTGTTTCTCTCCTCGGCTTGGCTTTGATCGGCCGCCTCTTGAGATTCCATAGCGGAAATCCTCTCTTCGACTGATGTTAAACGATTATTAAATTCGGTCATGTTGGAGTTTAATCGCGACACTTCTTCTCTAAAGAATGACATTTCTTGAGAAACAGATGCCACTTCTCTTTGCAGCAGACGAATCTCTTCCAACAGTGTTGCCGACAGGTCCTCGCCTACGTGTGCATCGGCGAAGGTATCATCAGCAGTATCCTCAGGGTGAGGGGAGGAGGCCTGAACAGGGGTACATAGTTTAGGACTCCCTTTACACTCCCGGCACATCCATTTGCCGGCTATTCTTGTATCTGGGCCAATATTTAGGCAGACCCGATGATATCTTGAGGCACATTTTACGCCATCTGTGGTCGCAAGAAATTTACCACAGTGCTTGCACTTATTTCCCATTATCGATATGAATGAGGCACTACGCAGTGTTAAAGGAGGGCGGTAGAGGGCGTTGTAAAAATGTTTTTTAATTTATGAATAAAATAAAATTATGTTTAATAACAATAAGAATTATAGTCACTAATTTAAGACAATCACTATTTAAGACACTGATAAAAAAATTAGCTTAAATCTAAATTTTTTCTTTCACGTCAAAGTTACGTGGGTATATTGTAACAGACCGTTCAGAGATATTTTAATGATATTTCTGTTAATAAACACTAGAAAGGTCTTCCCACTATAGTTCACTCACGGAATATTGTCACACACACAATTATTTAGTATAATAAAACTGTTTAATAATGTCTTTGTTTTTTATTTAATTTAAAACTATTAGAGCCACAAAATCAGCTGTCACTCCAACGACGTGACGTGACGTAATCAGTTATATATAAAATATAAGAATAAACGGGTCGGCATTAGAAATTCGCATCCCGAATTTGATGATAGTAGGGGTTGTTTCTTAAAGGGGTTGTTCCCCTCTCTCGAAATTTACCACACCCAACCCGCGGAAACCCATAGTTTTTTTTTTAATGTGCGTTTAAAGTTACGTGCAACGGATCGATATTTTACATTATAATTAACCTTTAATCATTATTTTTATGTTTATTAGCTCTTTCTGTATTATATTTTAACAAATACTATATTCATTTATAGTAATAAAAACGTGTAAAAATTTAATTTAATTTTGTAGTAAAGCGATTCTTTTGTAAAGAAAATAATAATCACCCAGAAGATTTTACGAACATGATAATATAATACAATATAACATAAAATATAAAAAAAGATCCATTTATCGCATTATTAAATTTAGTCAAGTATATATACAGATAAATGGTTCTTAAAAATTTCTAAAATATACCTGTTGTTGTTTCTATTTTTCACTCAAAATTAACAGCCCCCTCACAGGAGTGGCGAAGCCACTCCGGCAACAAAAATAGTAGATAGTTATAGTAGCTAAGGATAGGTTAGGTTAGGTTAGATTTTATGACCAAACGCTGCGCAAGCCGAGCGAGCGAAGCGAGCGTGCCGCGGCAGCGGCCGGCGCAGCGCCAGAAATCACATTGTATACCAATAATTGGAATTTTATATCTCTCCCCTTCTAAAATTTAACTAACAGTACGAATTTTGATGATTTTAGTATTGAAATTTAAAAATTGAAAAAAAAAAACTAATGATTTCCGCGCGGGGGGAGTGGTGGTGTAGGTACTAACCACGACCCCTTACCCCCCACCCCTTCCCCAACCTTAAATTCGGGATGCGAATTTCTAATGCAATCCCGAATAAACTGAGTGTCGTGCGTTAATTGTGCACAGTGTTTCTTTTGTGTTGTGTTCGTCAGCTGACATTACGCAGGTAACGAACTCAATTTTGAAAAAGTTTTCTTGTTCGACTACTTGCTCTTCCTTTAACTCACTTTAGAAACCCTTTTTAACATTTTTACATACTAAATATTATTAACCGATTGATTACACTGCTTACTTTTATATAATTGATCATACAACTTTTATTTTTTAATCAAACATGATGACCCGTAGTATCAAGGCACGTCAGGCGGAGGAACAACTCCAGCTGACGCTCCAGGAACTAAAGGCATCCAGGACACAGTGTGATTTACTATTAAAAGAAAGGGATGATAACGAACAAGAATTCTTGCAAATTCTTAAAAGAAATAATAATCTAAAAACTGAGCTTTCTCAGTTACATTTGCAATACTTAGATATGGAAGAACAAAGAAATAATCTGCAACAAATAGTCAGTGGGTTTGATAATTGCAGAGTTGAGTATGGGCAAGCCCTCATGCTCACCAGTGAGTTAAAAATTAAATTACATAAGGCCCAACTATATATATCTGAATTGGAAGATAATAACTTCAACCTAAAGGCCTCTCAAACCCAGTGTCTATTTGATGAACTGGTGGGAAATGCAGCCTCCTTAGTGGCCCCAATCACCAATACCAATGACATCACAACAATTGATCTGACTGGTGATGACTCGGGCTCTTCCAGTCTAGTATTAGGTAAAAATAAATTAAAGAAATATATTAAAATTAATAAATATATTAAGAAAACTCAAAAATTAATAAAATCAAGAAATAATTGCTTAAATTATTAAAAAAATTATAAAGAAAGAAACACACTCAGACTAAAAATTATTGAATATTCTAAGAATGTTAAAGTGATGAGACAAGGTAATGAGGCTGACGTGAATGCTCTTCAGGCTGAGATAACATATTTACATAACTCCTTAGATAGAATGTCAAAAAAATATGAAATATCTCAAAAATAAATATCTAGTCATATTGCTGCCGTGAACAATCTACTAGACTTGAGTAAATACCATTCTGAACGCTTTGACTCTCTTATAAAAAACTATACTTGTGATTGTCAGGGCCGTTCTGTCTCTGGGGATGGTTCAGGGCTGCTCAATTATGTAGTGTCCTCGTCTCAGTCATCAGCTCATGACAGCGCCATATCCAACATAACACATCATGTTCTTACCAAGAAATTACTAAAATCTATAGTGATGAATTGGGAAGAAACATGGGTGTTTTGCTCAATGACATGTGTGAGGGACAATCAGTATCAAATTATTGTATGCCGGGTGCAAGTTATTCCCATATTATGAACAGTATTTTGAATAGTACTCATTGTCCCAATACTACACTAATTATATTAGTTAGGAGAAGGGGAAATGTGAGCAAAAAAATTCTTGAAAATTATTATTCTAAATTATCAAATTTAAATGTGGGTAGAATATTAATGTTCACATTTCCTAATATTAAAGATGTGCCACAGGAAAATTCTATTAGATTTAAATTAAATAATATGTTACATATAATGTCAAATACTTATTATGTAACAAAAATGATATTTGTAGTAAAATAAAACTAATTGACATTATTAACATAATTAATAATAATTCTTGTTTATTGACATGTGATAGGTTAAACCTATCAAATTTTTATAAGAGACAGATAGCTAGTTTGCTATCATATTTTATTATTACAAAATCAACCAATTGTTTGGTTGACCAGACAACTGCGATAGCCGTTTTCTTTATGTCTAGTGACGACCAAATGTCGTCACTAGACATAAAGAAAACGGCTGATTTATGGGGTATTTCTCTAAAGGTGATAAATTCGATTATTGATGTGATTGTACCTTATCTTGCTTTAATATTTAATAGTTGTGTCCAACGTGGTATATTTCCTGACCTGATGTAACATAGTAATGTTATTCCAATATTTAAATCTGGTAGTTCTTCAGACCCCAACAACTATAGGCCAATTTCAATTCTACCTACCCTGAGCAAAATATTTGAGAAAATAATTCTAAATCAATTATTAGAACACTTTAACAAACATAATCTGCTTCATACTAAACAATTTGGCTTCACGAGGGGTCGCTCGACTACAGACGCTGGTATCGAGCTTATTAAGAATATCAATGAAGCCTGGTAAGAGTCACGGGATGCCTTAGGGATTTTCTGTGACTTATCCAAAGCCTTTGATTGTGTTCAACATGAGACTCTGGTCAAGAAACTTTATCACAATGGAATTAGACAATGTGCGCTCGACCTTCTGACTTCCTATCTTAACAATAGAATTCAGAGGGTTGACGTTAAAGGAAAAACGTCTCCTGGGGTCTCAGTTGGTATGGGGGTCCCTCAGGGATCAATTCTTGGACCTTTTCTGTTTCTCACATATATAAATGACTTGCCCTTTCTTGTTGGGAACAAACATGATGTAGTATTGTTTGCTGATGACACCTCCTTAGTTTTTAAAATTAATAGAAAACAGGTACAGTACGACGACGTAAACAATGCTATAGCTGATATAGTTCATTGGTTTAGCGTAAATAATCTTAAACTAAATAATAATAAAACTAAAATTGTGAAATTTAGTACACCAAATGTACAAAATGTATAAGCCGATGTACTCATCAACGGGGAATCGATGGATCCAATTGATTCTGCTGAGTTTCTTGGCCTTACTGATGATGCCAAGTTGCAATGGGGCCCCCATATTAACGGATTGGCGAGTAGACTGAGTTCTGCGGCATTCGCGGTCAAAAAAATTAGATTATGTACCGATGTTGATACGGCTCACTTAGTATATTTCAGTTACTTTCATAGTATAATGTCATACGGTATTGTGCTGTGGGGCAATGCAGCCGCTATCCATACCATATTTGTGCTACAGAAGAGGGCTATTCGCGCAATCTACAACCTAGGAGCTAAAGAATCGAGGAATAAATTTAAAGAAATCAAGATATTGACTGTTGCTTCTCAATATATATTCACTTATGTTATGTATGTACGAAAAAATATTAATGATTTCATGAGAAAATGTGATACTCATAACATTGGTACAAGGAACAAACACAAACTTGTTACTCCTGTTACTCGACTGCGTAGAGTCAGTAACTCCTTTGTGGGGCAATGTATACGGTTTTACAACAGGATCCCAGAAAGCGTTCAAAATGCCTCTGTTGCCAAATTTAAAAAAAATATTAAGGAACGCTTGTGTGCAAAAGGTTATTATACAATTAATGAGTTTATGATCGATAGCACACCTTGGGAATGAAACGATCGCCTCCTGGCTATTTCATCTCATATTAAATTGTTTATTTATATAATACATAAGACAAACAAAAAAAAAAAAACCCGCTGAGTTTCTTTCGCCGGTTCTTCTCAGGTCAGGGTATTTTCTTTCCGAACCGGTGGTAGAGTTTCAATTGACCATCAATAAGAAAGTGTAATGCTAGAAGCATTACACGGCTGCTTCAACGGGCGCTTGCACGCCATGACGCTAAGCGAGAAGGCGGCGTCCTTCTGCGGCGCCGTAGAAGAGACCCGTGACCACGTCCTATGGGAATATGAGCTTTACGCCGACGAAAGATCTGAAATGCTAAGTGACTGGGAGAGAGCGGTGGAAGGACCTGCATACTATCAAGAACTGGTAAACAGCGAAGACGGCTTTAGAAGGTTGAAAGTGTTTGCGCACAAATGGCACGCGAAAAGGAAGCAACGAGCTCGTCTCCCAAGATTCGGTCCGTATACCGTAAGGCGGGTAGGACTATGGGTTGGTGGAGGGATTGATCAGGTCAAGGCGGGCACGATACGTCGGAGGTTCTCCGGACTCGGAACCACCCATGTGAGCTGTCCCTTAGCGGCGGCCAGGAAGCTAAGGGACAGCAGACTCCTAGCGGGGTCGGCGTCATTTGTTACGCCGACGACACGCTGATTACAGCACGTGGTAAGACGTACCGGCAGGCGGCCATACGCGTGACGGCTGTTGTCGCGCATGCCGTGGGTAGGATCCGGCGACTGGGCCTGGAGGTGGCATTGCACAAATCGGAAGCCCTGTGTTTTCACAGGCCGAGGACGAAGCCGCCTCCGGGATCCAGCATCGTAGTAGGAGGGGTGTCCATCGCTGTCGAGTCGACGATGAAATACTTAGGAATTGTCCTCGACAATCGGTGGAACTTCGAGCCGCACTTTACACGGCTCGCCCCCCGGTTGTTGGGCACCGCTTCAGCGCTCTCGCGCTTGCTTGCCCAATCTGGGGGGGCCCAACTCCTCATGCAGGAGGCTCTACATGGGGGTCGTACGGTCGATGGCGCTATACGCCGCGCCAGTGTGGGCGGATGCCCTGACTGCCCGCAACGTCGCCGCGCTGAGATGGCCGCAGCGCGCGATGGCCGTCAGGATGATAAGGGGATACCGTACGATCTCCTTCGAGGCAGCGAGCCTCCTAGCCGGATCCCCGCCCTGGGACCTCGAGGCTAAGCTCCTCGCGTCGCTCTATTGGTGGCGCGCGGTGACGGTCGAGCGGGGTGAGCGCCTGGTGCCTCGACAGATCGAGGCACGCAGGGCAGAGCTTCGCCAGGTTGTATTGTTGGGTTTACTAGTAATTGAATGAGAGATGTTCACAGTTCTAAATACGTTTATTGACTGCACCGTCTTATACTTAATTACATATTATAAAGCACTGTATACCTAAGGCTCAGCACACACTACACCTTCCACACAAAAAGAAAAAGAAAAAATTCAAATACAATATTTATTTATTTTTACGAATTATACAATTTGGTTCTGTTTTTATGAATAATTTCTTGTTTTCCGTTTCTTAATACTTTAACATTGACATCCAAATAATGGTCCTAAATAAATACTTTTACTTTTGTCATTTGCTGTATTTCTTATTAAAATTAAATCATGTTTACTATAATTTACTGGATTTACATATTTATCATAACTATTTTTTCTTCTTAACTTACTCTTATACAAATTTTCTCTAGCATCTTTTTGTGCTATTTTAGCCTACACTTAAGTTCTAAGGCATAGTCTTCTGGATTGTATAGCTATCTCTTAAATTAGTTGGTATGATACATGATTTTCCAAAAACTAGCTCGTGAGGCGTATACTTCGTTTCTGAATGTACTGTATTATTATACGCAAAGCACCAATATGGCAACCAGCTACTCGAGGAATTAATTTCATTCTCTGATTGTATTCTTAAATACACACCCATAGCCTTGTGAGAGTTCTCCAGAGCGCCGATACGCCGATGATAAGCTGTAGAAGTCACCTGCGAAATTTGGAGTAGTTTACAAACCTCTTTCATCGTGGAGGATATGAACTCCGACCCACGATCCGTAGCTATTTCTTTGGGTATGCCATATCTAAGAACAAAATTTTCAGCAAATACCCTCGCTACTGTTATTGTATCTTTACGCCGCAATAGATAAGCGTCTATAAATTTTGTTAATTCACATTGCAATGTCAAGATATAAATATAATCGTTTTTATCCTTTCCTATCGGCCCGACTATATCAAGAAATACTTTTTCAAAAGCTGATTTCGCAGTTGTAGTTATAACCATAGGTTGTTTTGTTTTGACAGAATGTTTTTGCTTTTGACATTTGTCACACTTGTTGACAAATTCACGAACATCCTTCTCTATAGAAGGCCAAAAGTAAAATTTCTTTATATTATTACCCGCGTGGCCACTAGTGGGCAATAGGTGAAAGTCGTTAATTATGACACGTCTGTCATCTATATTATTAATTCTTTTAACTCCTTTAATAATACATAATCGTGGTCCGGACCACTTAGGAGTACCTCTTATATATTTGGTTAACCTTTTAATGATTTTTTCATTCTCTTTATTCTGAATAATACATAACTCTTTTATTTTTATAATTTCGCATTAAGACCCTAAATCCCTCGCTAACACGGCTCGCGTAGATAGTGATTGAGAAGTAGGAGCGAAATAAATAACACCATTACTAGGTACGTATGAAAAATCATTAAATTCAGCTTTTATAAGACCGTTTCTTCGTAATTTATTTAGTTTGGACTTAGTTGTCAAAGTCAATTCAACAAAATTTTTCGGTTTCTTAAGAATTTTAACGATTCGTGGTTGATCAGTCCTCGAATCATTTTTAACACAATTGTCATTGCCAGTCTAAGTCATTAGTCTTGTCATGTCCCGTATCCTGTAGTCGTCTTAACTGTCCTCTAGTCATTACAATCATAACTTTTTCACACATTTCTTTCAGTTCATCTGATGACACAATCACACGCGACAATGCGTCTGCAGCCACATTGTCGCAACCTTTCACGTATTCCACAGTAAATTTATATTCCTCAAGACAAAGTCTGAATTTTATTAGCCTGCTAGAAGGATCACGCATGCTAAATAAATAAATTAAAGGTTTATGGTCTGTCTGGATTCTAAAATGCCTACCGTATAAATAAGGTCTAAAATACTTGACACTCCATACCAGAGCCAACAACTCTTTTTCGATGGTAGGATAATTCCTTTCTGCCTTATTAAGACTTCGACTTGCATAGGCGACAGGTAGGTCATCATCGCTACATTTACTGACCCGTACTAGTCGTAAAGGCTGTTAACTTTCTACTATTTTCGTTTAATGGAACTTGATAATATCCAGAAAATAGATCTAAATGAGAGAAATACATTGCCCTCGACAATGAATCTAATATTTCGTTAACGTTTGGGAGAGGAAACTTGTCATCTTGAATTTGCTGATTTACTTTACGATAATCTACTACTATTCTAAATTTCTTATTACCGCTATTATCAAGTTTCTTAGGCACCAAGAGTAAAGGGCTCGACCATTCACTACTACACTCCTCGATTATATCTTCAGATAGCATTTTTTTTACCTGAGTGTCAATTTCGACTTTTTGTGAAAAAGGTAACCCATAGGGCCTAGTATAAACTGGAGTACTGTTGCTTTTTAACTGAATATTTTGCTCATAAAGATTAGTTGTAGTTAGTTTATCACCCGGTAAATAAAAAATATCTGGAAATTTCGCACATATATTTTCAATTGAAATTTGTTCCTCGCGATTAAGTCCTTTGAAATTTAACTCAGAAAATAACTTTTTTACCCTTTCCGAATTTATAACAGGTTGTTTGAAACTACATATCATATAATCCTTAAGCTTACTCGTATTCACTGAAAAATAACTTAAGTAAACATCTTGCTCTCTAACGTTTTAAATTTTAATAGCCATTTTTCCATTAATCGGCCGCGTTATAATATTCGCTATAAAAACACCTTCACACAATTCTTGACAATTAATTACACAATCTTAATTTTTATTACTTTCAATCTAATGTATATACTCACATCGTGCTGGTACTTTAATAAAATTACTTAGCGCGTTTTGCGATAAATCAAAATTTAAAGTTACTTTTTTACTCTTGTTAGATTGTAAAGTTAAGTAATTTTTCTCGAAATTTAAAGTGGCATTATATCGTTTAAAGAAATCTTGTCCGAGAATTCCGTCAGTTTTGCATGGTAAATTATCAAAAATATAAAATTTATGCCTAAATGTCTCATTTCTTATTTTTAAATCTAAATATATGTACATATCCCTTTGATATTATATGACCTCCAATGACTTTTACTTTAATTTCTTCACTATAAAAAGGAATACTAAACTGCTTTAAACTATCTAATCGAATAACTGATAAGGATGCACCTGTATCTATCAACCCGCTTAATGGGTGTTTTTTAACATAAAATATTACTTTATTAATACTGCCCCAAGTTAATGTGTAATTAGGATCGAAAAAAATGATTTAATGAATCCTTAGTATCCTCGTCGTTCTCGTCATTACTAGGAGTAATTAAATTTGCGTTATAGTAAGGTTTATTCTTACGGTATTTACCTTTACAGGCGTAGTATGTAGGCTGTCAACCAGGGGTACCACAGATGGGTTGACCTCGACACACACCCCTGTAGGGTCGGCGATCACTTATTCGCCCTCGTGTATAATATCTATTCTGAACAGGAAAAGAAAATCTACTCTAAAAAACCCTAAGATTCATTAAAAAAAAAAAACACGAATGACTAACCTATACTTTTCAGTTCCTTATTTATTTATAATTGAACACAATTACCAACACTACATAACTTTAATCGGTTAAAAGAATATTTCAATACATAGACGGTTAATTAGTATGTACGTATGTAAGAACAGTAAATACCTCGACCGATACAAACAGACTCGAACCTAATCGACCGACAGTCAACCGAACATTAAACCCGTCACTAAACGTTGTGCCGTATATATGTGATTCCGCTCGGTCCTGTTTGAAAAGAGGGTAGTTCTTATAAGACTACCATTATATTGATGAAAAGCCCTACCATTTCCTCGTCCTTTTTGCATTACACAACTCGACGCAGAAGTAGATGGTGATTCTAGCTCCTCATCTTCTGCAGCTCGTATGGCATCCTTCAAAGAGCTGTAGTCGCGGGCTGCTATAATGGTGCTAAGACCATTATAAAATCTATTTATTGCCATTTTTTCGTTTAGTGGGCGTAAAATTTCAAAAGATGTTTCCTTTCCATCTGACTGAGAAATGGTGAGGTCGACAAACAATTGTTCAATTTCTGTACCAAATTGATTAATAGATTTTGAGTTTTGCTTAATTGACTGTAATTGCGATTGAATCGATGAAGCAGATTTTTTAGTGAGTAAATGCTTTTTCATATCACTTAGTAACGATTTTACATTATTTATATTTTTGCGTTAATTTTAATTTTGCGGAACTGGAAAGGCGACTTTTTAAGACAAAATTAATCAAATATTTTTTGTAGTCACCCTTCAACATAGAGTCATATAACTCAATATTATTCTATCAATTGTTTCGTGACCTCCTCATTTCCCGTCATAACTGGCAATATGCCGTTTCTAAATTAAAATCCTCCATTTTACTTAAATTTTCTTCACTATCCCTATTACTACTAGACATTGAACATAAAAATAAAATATCCTTATATTTCTCTTGAAAGTGAAAAATTTTGTATTTCTTTTGCAGACGAAATTGACATTATTAAGCATCAGTGTAATATTTCTTTCTTAAATCGAGACACCTACGTTAAACATTTTCTTCAGTCTATAAGATTTATTCCAGTAAAAGCTATTGAAATAAATAAAATAATTTCTAAATTAAGTATAAATAAGTCTCCAGGTATAGATAATATTCGCATAAGTGACCTTAAAATAATAAAAGAATCCATTTCTCCAGTAATAGCACACTTGATAAATATATCGTCAGTCAGTCAGTCAGAATCTATAAACTCCTTTAAAAATCGTTTATTCAATTATTATTTACGTAAAGTTGATGATCTTTAAATTTATTGTGCATTATATGTATGTCTTAAATTAATTTTGTATATATTATAAGTATATGTATTTATATGTATCTAGTATATTTATATGTATTTATGCGTATATGTATGGATGTATATATATATGTATATGTATGTAGTTAGGTTTTTATAATTGCTTGGATTACCTTCGCTTCGTTTATTATTATTTGCACTACCCATATATTTTGACTTCTTTCACTACAGGTTGTCTGGTAGAGATTGCTTATAGCAATAAGACCGCCCTTGTACACCACTTTCTTTTCCTTTTATTTGTTATTACTGTTTTTTTTTCCTGTTAATGTTTGTGTGCAATAAAGTTTTTATCTATCTATCTATCTATATCGATCAAAACAAGGAAATACCCAGATATGTTAAAAACATCCATTATTCGAGCAATATATAAAAGTGGAGAACACGATAACACCAAAAACTATAGACCCATAGCCATACTACCTTCAATTAACAAAATATTTGAAAAAGTAATTGTTCATCAATTAACAAACTTCTTCACTAAAATAATGTTATTACAGAAAGTCAATTCGGATTCCAAAAAGGTAAAAGCACGCAACAACTATTAAATAAATTTACAAATGAAATTAATAATCATATAAATAATAAAAAACACGTAGGGATAATATTCATTGACTTCAAAAGAGCGTTTGACACTCTAGATCATCAAACTCTTTTAAACTCACTGGATGAATGTGGAATTCGAGGGCCCTTACTAAATTGGTTCTGAGATTATTTAAATAATAGATTATTCTCTGTAAAAATATCAGACGAAAGCTCAAGGATCTGTCGCTGGACCTATCTGTTACATTGTTCATGTAAATAGTATGACATCTATGATATAATATTGTCAAAAATATATGTTTGCCGATGATACGTGTATTATGTATGCGCACCACGACATAAAAGAGATACAAAATAAGCTACAAAATGATTTTGATAACATAATAAAGTGGGCACATGATAATGGTATCATCTTAAATATAAATAAAATTAAGTAGCTGTATATACGTTCAAGCCATAAAACTAATTACATAGGCGACTTGAAAATCATAGGCCACTCGTACGACTGTTTTCATAAAATGGCTAATATTTGTAAATGTAACAGTATAGAAATAGTCGATAGATATAAATATTTGGAATTATTAATAGACAACAGGTTTACTTGGAAAATATAGACACACTCTGCTCTAAATTAAGGGTAATATTAGCCAATTTTAAAAACTTAAGTTACAAAGTACCAAGATCGATTCTATATATGATATACTACGCCCTAGTTGACTCTTTAATATCGTATGGCGTTAGTTCTTACTCTCTAACGTACAAAACACATTACAATAAAATAAAAAAAATTACAGATACGTTTCCTTAAACTATTAGTCGATAACCGAATTAAAACAAGTTTCAGATACAACTATGAGGAATTATTTCGAGAATGCAATATACTCCCAGTAGACAAAAAATGCTTATTATCAATTTTTATATACGAATATTATAGTAAAGATAAAAATCCATATCAAAAAATTCAACATAAAAATTTTACCAGATCGCAAAAGAAAGGACAATTCAAAATACCCAAAATAACAAATATTTATGGGAAAAGAACTAAAGAATGGCTTATGCCAAAATTACTTAATTTGTTATCAAGTACTGAAATAAATGATGAGTAAGAAAATAGTTAAAAAAGTCCTTAAATCGCATTTTATGAACTTCAATATAAGGCTTCCTACCTAGATTTCACAAGTTATTAAATTACTTGACCGTAACTGGAAGCTTTATTATGAGATAGCATATCCGTTTCCGTCGAATTTCTACCAGTTTCCAGTCACTTTTTACCCCTAGTGGCGCCGCCTGGTGGTCGTGTGGCAGGTATAATTTACGTTTATTTCTGCCACGCCATATTTTATCATTGGCGTTTCGTATTTCGTCGAAGCAACAAACTCGCAGTATCTAAATTATTGCGAAATTAATCTTTTTCTTTTTATTAAAACGTACAGTTTAAATAAAATTTAAATAATACATTTTTGAAACATTCAATCGTGAAGTCAGAAATAACGAATTCATCACCTTGTGATAATAAGGAAGGTAAGCATAAAATAAACTGTAAGTGCAAATTGTTTTACTCTACCAGTTATCCGTGCTTGTTTTTCAGTTTTATAGTGTTGAATAAAGTGCTTGTGTCTAACATAATCTGATTTCAGATATGGATAACCACGAAAATTTATTAAATACAGAGCCGATACCTGGCTCTAGTGGAGTGTCTCGCAAGCGCAAACGGAGCTATTCTAGTAGCGACAGCACAAGTAGTAGTTCAAGCAATTCGTCATCTTCTAACAAGAAACGAAAGCGTTTACGCCGACAGCGTCGCAAGAAAAGTAAACGACAACATTCGGGGCAGATGGAAAAACTTCTCAAGGAAGTGGGTGAGCTTCGTGAACATATTTTTTCATCAAATAACGTTGAGGAAAATTGTAATGACATAGACTATGTTTCAATTTGTTCTGGAATAAGTGGAAATCTTTTTGAGCACCGAGATATAAGCAATGAAAGATGTATTAATTATGAATGCCAAAATTCGAATCAAAACTTTACGTTCGATATCGAGACAAAGTTAAAAGAACCACCTGTTCCCAGAACATCAGAAAATTTTTTGAAAATGTTAAGCGATGTGCAGCATTTAGGTTCTCCATCTTGGTCAGAAATAAGATACGCAGAAACACAAAAAATGTACAATCATACTCCCGGTTTCGTTAATTTAGAGACGAATGAGGAGGTTAAAATATACGACTCCCTTCGTTATTTAGCATTAGCTGACAGATCCTATGCAGCTATTACCTATTCTATATTAAAACAAAAGGAATGTTTGCAAGAAAGTATTCGTAATCTTCTTTTGTGGGTTAAAAATACCGAAGTTAATTTTGATAATTTGAATATTAAAGTTGATGAACTATTCCAAAAAGGTGATTTAAATAAAGTTTCATCTGATCTTTTGCAATTAGTTTGTGGTCATAGGGCTGAAACTATTCAAATGCGCCGCGAATCCATAACAAGCCAAGCTAAAGATCTATTGCTCAAAGCATCGCTTAATAGAATTCCACCATCTAATAAGTACATTTTTGATTCTGAACCTTTTACAAATGCATTAGAAAAGGCTGAAGGGTTTTCGTAAAGCCTTTTGGCCTGTAAAAATAGATGGATCTTCTCAAATGAAATCCATAAATTTTCAGATGAACGTAAGTTCATGTTGTGTCCGTCAATAACATTGCGAGAATTCAAAAATTTAAATTTTTCTGTCAAATAAATAGGTGAGTGAGGATTGAATAACACACAGTACAGAAGACAAACAATATGTAGATTCCGGCGAAAACGAATAGGTAACCACTTGACCTGAGTACGAAATTCAGAGACATGGTCATATTTGCGTAAGCCAAATATGAACCGTATAGCTAGATTTTGAAGACGCTCAAGGTCATTTAATTGGTCCTCATTTAAATCTAGATAGCTTGCGTCTTTATAATCGAGAATAGATAGGAGTAGAGAATGTGCTAACATAGTCTTGGTGGAAATAGGAAGAAAAGAACGGAGACGTCGTAGAGAGCCCATAGCCGAAAACATTTTCCTGCTGACTACATTTAACTGATGTGACCATGAAAGTGTAGAATCTAGATGTATACCGAGATTTTTTACCGTAGAACTATATGGTATAGTACAATTATCTAATATAATCGTAGGAATGTTTCTCCAGTCAACTCTTGAAATCATAGCGGTTACTGCCAATAATAATGGCCTGTGATTTTGATGGATTGATCTTTAAACCATAACACTTGCTCCAATCACTGATTGTAACCAGGTCATCATTAATGGCAGTGATAGCGCCGGGCAAGTTATCCAAGGTTGACTAGGTATAAAGCTGGAGATCATCTGCATACATGTGGTAGAGAGAAGAAATCTTTTGAGTAATAGAATTAATGAAAATTGTAAAGAGAATAGGAGACAACACGCCACCCTGAGGCACTCCAGCACGTACTTCACACCAAGACGAAAATGTCTCGTCTACCTGAACACGTTGCCTTCTGCCTCTAAGATAACTCTGAAACCAGCCAATCACCGATGGAGATATGTTAAGAGAACGCAGCAAACTCAATAAGATGTCAAAGTTGACAGTACCGAAAGCATTGCTAAAATCTAACAATGTCAGCACTGTGAGTTGTTTATTATCCATGCCCAATCTAATGTCGTCGGTAATTTTCACGAGCGCTGTGACCATGCTATGACCGGAGCGGAAGCCAGATTGGAGTGGATTAAGAAGGCTATGCCTATTTAGGAATGTTATTAATTGCTGGAGCACTAGTTTTTCTAAAACTTTGGAAAGGAATGGAAGGATGGAGATAGGACGAAAATCAGAGTAGTTCATAGAATTAGCCTTTTTGGGGAGTGGAATAATACGGGCTACTTTCCAGGCATCGGGGAACTTTGAGGAAGTGATGGATTCATTAAGGATATGAGTAATAACAGGAGCAATAGTTTCAAGGATAGGTACGATCATATTACAGCCAACGCCGTCGTCGCCCACGGCATTAGAAGAGATGGACACTATGCTCTTCTTAACATCACATTCAGTGAAAGGAATGAAATTAAACGGTGGATAGTCAAAGGTTGGCAAACAAGAAAGAATATTTAACGTCCGCTCTTTTTCTGCGTTTTCAATAACGTCAGATGAAGAAAAATGCTTATTAAGACACTCTATGTCAATGTTACGGTGAAGAGAATTATGAGATGATTTGCCAATTCCAAACGATTCGAGAAATTTCCAAACTTTAGCTGGGTCGCCGTTTTCGACTGATTTATGAATGTGGCGTCGTTGCGCATCTCTACACGATGTATTGCAGCGATTCTGGATTTTATTATATTTAATACGGTTTTTGTCACATGCATCAGATTTTAATTTACTTTTAGCCATAGCTTTTTTTGCAATAAGACTTTTTAATTCCTCAGATAGCCAAGGCGCTGGTAAATGTTTAATTTTAATAGGTCTAACCGGAGCATGATTGTCATTAAGACCAGTCAGACAAGAATTAAACATGTCAACTTTTAAGTCGACTGAGCTGGCATCAACTACAGCTGACCAATTAATTTTGCGAGCATCCTCAGAAAGACGTTCTTTATCCATTCCCCCAAAACTACGACGCAGAAGTATTCTCGATTTTGCTTTAGGAGGACGAACTTTGTATGAAACAAAAATCAGATCATGATTCGAAAAAGCATCAGCTTCAAATTGGCCGTGCGTGAGGACAAAATCTGGAGATGACACTATAATGAGATCAAGAAGTGAAGGGACACAGTTAGGGGGGTTGTGAGTGGCCGAGAGAGGCTAAATGTGTTGGTTGCACGCTTCAATTACAGAGTTTAGCTTTCTGCATCGGTTGTCACCTTTAAGGAGACATGTATTAAAGTCACCCATAATTATGGTATGACTATATAAGGGAGACAAATTAATTAATAAACTTTCGAATGCAGAAAAATAATCAATATGTAGAGAGGGAATATAAAATACGCCGAGAAGAAATTTGGTGAGAGAAAGAGTTATTTCGATGAGTAAGCGTTAGAACGAAGGTAGATCGCGACTCCACCCCCACCTTTACCAATGCGGTCGTTACGTATCAGTGTAAATCCTGGTAAGCAGTAAGATGTAGATGGTAAACATGGCTTTAACCAGGATTCGGAGATGAGAATCGCGTGGATATTACGAGATTCAAATGACGCAAGCATATCGGGATAATGGGCCGGAATACTCTGTGACGAATTGGTCGAATCGAAAAGACAAATTGGTAACCTAATTGCCTACAATATCAAAAATTATTTTACAAGTAATGTTACCAAGGATCATATGTATAATAAAAATAATAATTTAATTTATATTAACACCGACAAAATTAAAAATACTCAAATTAATAGTTTAAACTAAATAAAACGACAACATCTGCGCCCTCTTACTTAAATATTATACATCAAAATATACAGGGCATAGGTGGCAAAGATCATGAAATAGATTTATTTTCGGAGTGTTATAAAATACATGTATTTTGTTTCACAGAACATTGGGTAAAAAAATTTGACATATTTAATATTTCAAACTTTAAACTGTCAAGTGCGTTCGTAAGAGGGAGTGCTATTCGTGGTGGCTCATTAATATTAGTACGGAATGATATCGTTTGTAAATCTCGAAAAGATATTGTGGCCCTCTCTATCGAACGTACTATCGAACTATCCTGCGTGGAATTTCCACAGTACATTATAGTCTGCGTGTACCGGCCCCCATCAGGAGATTATTATTTGTTTGAAACCACTATGGAAGACATTCTTAAAAAGCTATGTAAAACTAATAAATATATAATTGTATGTGGGGACTTTAACGTCGACTTACTTAAAGAAACTACGTTAAGTGTTCGGTTGGTCGCCTTGTTTATGTCATTTAATTTAACTCATAGAGTTAATGAACCGACGCGAATAACCGACGGTACTTCTACGTGTATTGATAATGTGTTCTGTGACTGTGAAATATATGAAGTATCAATTATAAATAATTTAACTTCTGACCATTGTGGTCAGAAGTTTTCATTAAAACACAAAGAAATAAATCATTTAAAAAAAATAACATACAGGCCAATAACGGCTAACAAATTACATTGTTTTAAAGATATTGTGGCGTATAAATTGTCTAATCTAGATCTTACGACACTGGATCCAAATGAGCTTTATAATTAATTTTTTGAAGTAATACTAAAAGAATTTAACAATATATTTAAAATGAAATCATGTTATAGTAACACAAAATTAAAGTTTAGTGACTGGGCTACTGTTGGTATTTATAAAAGTAGAAATAAATTATACGACTTATATGATATGAGGCGGTGGAATCGAAGCGTAGCCTTTTTAGAATACGTCATTAAATATTCCAAAATTTTTAAAACAGTATGCATTTCTGCTAAGTCCTTATATTTAAAGAAAAAAATCCTGAATTCTGATAATAGAATTAAAGCCACATGCGATGTTATTAGTAGTGTTAGTGGAAAACCCAAAAAGGCAATGATACCAATAGAATTGAACACAGGTAGTAGATACACGAGTTCTGAATTAGAGGTTGCTAATTTATTTGAATCATTTTTTGATAAAGTACCCCATAAAATAACATTTCATTTAAAATCATCTACATCAAATGCAGCTAGGTTATTAAATAATAGTGTTTCTAAATGCGTTATTGATTTTTCATTTGAAACGGTTTCTGCACTAGATGTTATAAAAGTATTTAAATCTGTAAATATTAAAAAAACTAACGACATATGGGGCATTTCGGTAAAATTTTTTAATAACATCATATACGATATTGCTCCGTATATAGCAGTAATTTTTAACAAGAGTTTGGACACGGGTTCATTTCCTAACTTGTTAAAATGTAGTAAAGTTTTACCACTTTTTATAACTGGAAACAGAAGCGATCCCGGTAATTACAGGCCTATTTCAATACTCCCATCCTCAAGTAAAATTTTCGAAAAAATTATTTTAAATCAACTTCTCGTCCATTTCGGTACAAATGCTATTTTTCATGGTGAGCAATTCGGTTTTAGAAGAGGTCGCTCGACAACTGATGCGGGGATTGCGCTTCTCAAACATATTTACGATGCTTGGGAGAAATCACAGAACGCTATTGGAGTATTCTGTGATTTATCTAAAGCATTCGATTGTGTAGAACACGAAACGCTTCTTTATAAGCTCAAATATTACGGTGTTAAAGGTAAAGCTCTTGATCTCATCGCTTCATATTTAAGTCAAAGAATCCAGCAAGTTTTCATTAATGGAATAAAGTCTTCTGGATCTACGTTAAAAATGGGAGTTCCACAAGGTTCAATTTTGGGTCCTTTTCTATTCCTAGTATATATAAATGATCTTCCTTTCTATGTTAAGGGTATTTGTGATATAGTGTTGTTTGCTGACGATACTTCGCTGATTTTTAAGGTTGACAGGAAAAAAAATGACTATGACGATGTGAACGGTGCATTATCAAAGATACACAATTGGTTTACAGTAAATAATTTAGTTTTGAATGCTCAAAAAACAAAATGTGTAGTTTTTACCCTACCTAATGTTAGGAAGCAAAATTATAATATATCTTTAAATGGTGACCGTCTTGAAGTAGCTGATACTACGGTGTTTTTAGGAATAGAATTGGATTCCAGACTTCAGTGGACTTCTCATTTATCATCCCTAACAGGAAGACTCAGCTCCGCAACATACGCGGTTAGAAAAGTTAGACAACTAACTGATATTGATACCGCTCGTTTAGTTTATTTTGGTTATTTTCACAGTATTATGTCATATGGCATATTACTTTGGGGTAACGCTGCAGATATTGAATCTGTTTTTATTTTACAAAAGAGAGCAATTCGGTTTATTTATAATCTTGAAGCTAGAGACTCTCTTCGGGATGTTTTTAACAGAGTAGGAATACTTACTGTTGCGTCGCAATATATTTACAACAATATCATGTATATTCACAGTAACATTGATCACTTTGATAAAATCAGTGATAATCATTGTATATGCACTAGAAGTAAGGATAAACTTATAACGCCAAGTTTCCGACTCCGCAAAGTCAATAGATCCTTCTTGGGGCAAGGTATCCGCTTCTATAATAAAATTCCGCAGAAATTTTTAACTTTGCCGTTTAGTAAATTCAAATCGTTTGTAAAAAATACATTGGTAGAAAAAGCATATTATTCGATACAAGATTTTGTAGATGATAAAAAAGCGTGGAGTTAATACCTGTTGACTTCCAAGCAGGATACATTAATTGAAATAATTGTATTTAATTAACATGAGGTTGTATTTTTTTAAATGTTAAAAAAGAGTAACTACTGAGTTTCTTGCCGGTTCTTCTCGGTAGAATCTACTTTCCGAACCGGTGGTAGCTTCACTTAATTGTAAAATGACGATTCAAAAGTGCTTATAAAAGCCTACTTGAATAAAGTTTATTTTGATTTTAATTTTTTTTTTGATTGATGTGAATAACGTTGAAATTCTTCATTGAATCTGAGAAACAAGAATTAAGGACGACATTTAAAGGGAGGGAAGATGTACTGTGGAAACTATCCTCATCCTCAACTGACAGATCTTCATTTGATAAGCAAGACAAAAAATGGCTACTAGATATACTATTATTTAACGCCATTATGATAGTTTTATAATAGATATATATAAAATACAATAATAAAATAAGAAAATTATATATAAATAACTTATAATAAATAGTAAATATGTTATAATAATAATAATAAACCAATAAAGGCAGAAACCGGCATATTTTATTGTTTTAATGTATTAAAGTATTATCAGCATAAATAATTCGATTTAAATAGTTGTTACAATTTGCGTTGATGGTCGACATCCGGTTTTGACTAAACTAAATTGTTTTTAAAATGGATCGAAACCGGATGTTGCTACAGTCGGAGGAGGGGCATGTAAACATTAAATACTAGGAGTAAGCCTAGAAATGGTCATTCTTACTTTAATCGTCAAATTGGAAGGATCGTGAACCACTTCAGGAGAGATAAAGTATTGATTGTGAGGAGAGTTTTTGTATTATTCCAACATCTCAGAAGTGGGGATTGAACAAGATTACTTTATTTCGAATTCGTCCGTAAAGCCTGCTTACGTAAGTATCGCTTAATAAGTGTTTATTTTTATTTTATTTTATGCATAATTGGGTTTCTTTTTCCATATATTTAAATTTATGAATTAATTTTTTTTTTTTTGCATTTTTGTTGGTTTTTTTTGTGTTTGAAGTTTCAAATACTTTAGAATATAGTTGTAATATATCAATATATTTAAATCAGGTGAAATTTTCTTTACGAATATCTATAAAATATTATAAATACAAATGTTATTTATAAGCTAACGTAATGTGTAAAATTGTATTTTGTTCAACATTGATGCACCTTTAAAGGCTCAATATACTTTATTCTTTTAATCTAATAACTTAAAAATTTATTTACTTATTTATTTTCATCGAAACTAAAATATAAGTATTTTAAGCCCCAGATGGAGACCAAATTATTGCAAGAGAATGATGTTGACATACCAAGACGTTCGATGAGCATATGTGAAAGGAAACGTTCACGGAGCAAAAGTTACGTTTTCCTTATGGACGAAAACCAAAAGAATAACAAAAGTTCACGTCCAAGAAATAAAAATAGTCGACAAAACTGCAAAGGGTACCAGGCGTTACCAAAATATTGACACCACAGGTTTCGTGGCTTGAGCGGTGAGCATGAGCAACGCCTAAGCTATTTAGTTAGACGTAGTCCTTCGGGCGGTGAGCATGAGCAACGCCCGAACGACTTTGTCGGACATAGTCCCTCAGGCGGGGAGCATGAGCAACGCCTGAGGTACTTGGTTGAACGTGGTCCATCAGACGTAGAGCATGAGCAACGTCTGAGAGATCGCAAATATAAACAATCCCCCAGACGTGGTATTGAACGCGGGCATAGTTCTCGCATCTAATCTGAGAGATTTATGACGAGGGGGCAGAAGATGAATATGAACAACATCGCTCTTTTTCTAGGCTTGATGACACCGATGACACGAGTCTTGCGGAAAATATAAGATTTAAAAAAAAAACGATCTAGCATCGGAACTGGGAGAATTCTGATACTGACAATCATTCTTACAAACATTCGACCAAACAAGGCAGAAATAAAAACAATCGAAGGCAATCTAATGGTATTGAAGATAATAGCAGTTCTGCCTCACATATTTTTGAACAATTTATTGAAGCTCTGAAAGAGTATGAGCATGAGGTTCATAAAGGCGCCGGAAGTTTATTGATTCCTAACTTATCTTCCAAAAAAACATAGAATTCAAGAAGAATACTCTAATGACTCGCGCATTACCCGTGAAAGGCCTCAACAATGTATGTATTTATCAATTGTTATGAACGACTATGGCAATGCAATGATCAATAGCTACAAGCCGAGCAGCACAATTGAAAAATTTATTAGAAGAATTTAGTGATCGTTTTTCGACACGACTCAAAGATTTAGGACTTACCACAGTAACTGAAATGCAAATTAAATTGAAAGACTGGGATCCAGTCATATATCGTCTTTATCGGCTGCCACATACAGAGCGAACCCAAGTTCAGGGCATGATACAAGAAATGCTAGATTCAAATATTGTTCAGGAATCGTCATCACTACACGCTAGCCCAATTGTTTTGGTGAAAAAGAGGAGTGAGAAAAAAGACTATGTGTTGATTACAGAGCCTTGAACCGGAAAACAGTGAAAGATCATTATCCAATGCCGCGTGTCGAAGATCAACTGGATCTCCTTGCCGGTCATATGTTTTTTATATAATTGGATCTCGCATCTTGATACTACCAAATACCAATATCTGAGGAATCTCGACCGAAAACATCTTTTGTAACACCCGATGGATAATTCGAGTATTTACGAATGCCGTTTGGACTAGTTAATGCGCCATCTGTGTTTCAGCGCACCATCAATAAAGTGTTAGCGGATGCAGAACTAAAGTTGGCCATGATCTACATGGACGATATCCTTATTCCAGCTCACAACTTCGAGGAAGGAATGTCACGCCTACGAAAAGTATTAGAACTTTTGCGTGAAGGTGGACTCACGTTAAATCTCAGCAAATGTTATTTCTTTTACAAAAAAATTGACTTTTTAGGCTTCGTGGTGGGAAGTGATGGCATTCGACCCGGTAGTGCAAAAACAGAAGCAGTAGCAAAATTTGTACCCCTGAAAGGTCAACACGTGGTACGTCAATTTATGGGCCTTGCTAGTTTCTTCAGACGTTTTTGCTATTATAGCACGACCCTTAACCGACCTTCTACGCAAGAATTGTGAGTGGGAGTGGACCTCAGAACAATTAACAGCATTTGAAACTCTCAAAAAGGCGCGTATTAACAGGCCAGTTATTGCCATTTATGATCCACACGCTGAGACCGAACTTCATACTGATGCATGCAAGAATGGCGTAGCAGGTGTTCTGTTACAAAAGGCAAAGAAGGTTTATTACGTCCAGTTTCTTATTTCAGCCTTAAAACAACTATAGATGAGCAAAAAATTACACTCATTTTAATTAGAGACTCTTGCTGTTATTACGTCATTGGACCGGTTTCGCGTATATCTCATTGGAAAACCCTTCAAAATTTTTACAGATTGCAACACCTTAGGGACAACCCTTACTAAACGAGATTTGGTACCACGCATAGCACGTTTGTGGATTAAATTGCAGGAGTTTGATTGTGAAATTGAATACGGGGAGGGGAACGGGCTCTAAGCCGTAACCCATTAGAAGCAGCAGCCGCTGAAGCACGTGTTTTGGATTTATTTCATATAGGGACGGATGATTGGCTCAGTACTGCTCGGATGGTGGATGAAGACATTTCAGCAATCGGGAACATTCTCGAGAATTCAAGCAAAAACGAAAGTATTGACGTGGCAAAGATTATAGACAGCTTCACTAAGTTTGTTAACATTTCTGCAGTGAGAAGTGCAAGGGTAACAACTGCGGTGCGAACAATGAAAGATCACATAAGCTATTTTGGCGCACCGACAAGGCTTATTACAGACCGTGGCTCTTGCTTCACGAGTCTGGCCTTTAAGAAATTTATACAAGGTACTGGGATCAAGCATATTTTAAACGCCGGCGCCAAGATCAAGTGGTCAAGTCGAGGGATACAATAGGACAATATTAGACGCGCTAGCTACAAAATCACATGAAAGAGATGAAAGAGCATGGGATGAATTCGTGCCTGGGATCCAAATGGGACTTAATACAACGGTAAGTAGGACAACGTAGAAAAGTCCTTGTGACCTTCTTTTTGGTTATAAGGTTGTGAATGTATCCGAATCGATATAAAATGACGTTTTGGAAGATACGAATGTGGTAGCGTCATCTGAAGAAGTACAAAAAATGAGGAGCGAGAGCGGAGGCCGTGTAGAAGTACAACAAATGAAGAATGGAGGTTGTTTTGGTGAAGAAAAGGAAACCAACGCCGCATTATAGGGGAGTGGGGGACTTGGTGAGAGTTGAAAGAGTCATTAATAGTGGCAATGGAGAGTCAAAAAACTTTTGGCTAAATACCAAGGGCCTCATAGGATTGCTAAATTTTTCCCAATGATAGATTTTTCGTAGAAGACACTCCCATAACGAGGAGGCGAAAATCGCCGATATGAAACTGTTGTAGCGGTGGATGGAATGCCCCCCTGGTTAACTCTCGGCACTCAACTGGAGACTTCCACAAATGGTGAGGAGGGCGATGGTGATACTGACGATAGTTAGAAATATAAAGAGTAAGATCTATTTGCCATAATTTCGCCTACTTAAATGAAAAAGTTATTGTATGGTATTGTGTGGTAACGTATTCTTGTATTGTGTATTACCTACATATACCTATATAATTTATTCAGATTGTTTATATTTGTTAGTACGGGGACGTACCGGAGGTCTGATGGCCGAGCTGTTAGCATATTTATTTAAATATGATCATATTTTATTGTTTTAATGTATTAAAGTATTATCAGCATAAATAATTCGATTTAAATAGTTGTTACAATTTGCGTTGATGGTCGACATCCGGTTTTGACTAAACTAAATTGTTTTTAAAATGGATCGAAACCGGATGTTGCTACAGTCGGAGGAGGGGCGTGTAAACATTAAATACTAGAAGTAAGCCTAGAAATGGTCATTCTTACTTTAATCGTCGAATTAGAAGGATCGTGAACCACTTCAGGAGAGATAAAGTATTGATTGTGAGGAGAGTTTTTGTATTATTCCAACAATATGTACCGAATACCCGACTTCTTGCAACCTCGAGACTGGAGTGCAAATTGGATCTATCCCAAGCATATTTCCATGTCAACGTGGCCAGGTCACACAGACGCTATCTACGTCTAGTGTACGACCACGAACTCTTGGAAATGACATGCCTGCCATTCGGATTGAGCACAGCACCCAAAACTTTCTCAATACTCACCAATTGGGTGGCCCAGATACTCCGACAAAGATACAGTATGAGAATATTAGTGTACCTAGACGATTTTATAATCGTACATCAAAATGTTCACATACTTTGCAATCATGTGCAACAAACAGTAGAGATATTACAAAAACTGGGTTGGCAGATAAACTTTCAGAAATCGATTCTTCATCCCGTAAAAAGTCTGTTCTACTTGGGTATCCTGTGGGACCCATGGATAAATCTAAAATTCCTTCCAAGGGACAAGATTGCCACAATAATCAAAACGGCAAAATCAGCCATCAAAAATATGACGATAAAATTAAAAGATCTTCAAAGAATAGTGGGACTACTAAATTTTGCCAGTTTTGTAGTACCACGAGGTTGACTAAATTCTTGTCAACTGCTAAGGTCCATACATTCAATACAAAATCTTCCAATCAAAAGATATCCGCTCACTCAAAATGCCTTAAGCGAACTGACTTGGTGGACTCAAAATTGTCATTTATCCACGGCTATCCATTACCCGCCTCCGACAAACTTCTTGACAACGGACGCGTCAGACCAGGGATGGGGCGCAAAACTC